>NC_056667.1:26246693-26555564 GCF_018350195.1 Panthera tigris
CTGGCACGAGCCAACATAACTAGGGACACAGTGATTTAAAAAAGGGGGGGGGGTGTGCCTGGGTGCCCCAGGAAGCAGAGCTTAAGGCCAAAACAAACACCAGTGACTCCATCAGTGTAAGCATCCAAGGAGAGAGTAGAGAAGAGAAAATGAACAGAGGGTGGGCCAATCAACTCTAGCCCAAAGCATTAGAGACATGGAGACAATGGTGGCTATGCAATGATAATGGAGAAAACTGTATTCACAGAATGCCTCTCAGGGAGAATATTCTCTGTGCTTAGCGATTTTGATAGATTTTGATATGCCAGTTGTGAGGTGGAGCCTCAAGGCACCTTTTAAGATATAATAGGTGCCTTAGTGTCTTCAAAGGAGGCTGGGTCTGATTAGCTGTGGCACTTTGGTGATGCTGGGTGGGGCTTCCCTGCTCAGGACAGGAGGGAGCAGAGCCACTCCTCCCCCACCCAGACCCCTGCCTCGTTATAGATTCTGAACAAGCATGGGAAGGGTGTTGATTTGAAGAGTACCATTTTTCACCCCACCTGGAGTACTCACAGTCTGACTCCATTATGGAGAGCTCCACCAACACTAGGAAACAAAGTGGCTATAAGGCAGATATATGAAAGGTAACCAGCTTTCCACTCCCTGGGGAGTGAGGTGGCCTGGAGCTGAACTAGGCCTTCTCAGATAGGCCATGCGGCCCACAATGCTTCAGATTTTAGCCTTGCCCAGCAGCAAAGCGTGCAGGGTCTGCTCTGGGCCAAGGAGGCACCAACACTGAAGGAACCAACAGCAGTGACCAGAATTGCTGGACTTTCCAGCAAGGTGCCCTGCAGTCCAGCTCACAAAGCATCTACACTGTCTTCTCCATCCAGGGCACAGAGTGTATAAAGTAAGGACTCCTCTGCCCCAGAGTTGCTCAGAATGATTGGGGGACGCAGCTATACAAACAGAAAATTAACACAGCCATTAAGAGCTCTGGCCAGAGCACAGAGAAGCCCTTTTTGGAAGGACAGGTAGTCTCAGGGAAAGCTTCTCAGAGGAGTCAAGGCTGTGGTAGGGAAGGGCACAGGGGAGGTGAGGGAAGGAGTGTCTGAATGAGGATAAAGCAGTCCCAAACAAAAGGAACGGGATGAGCAAGGAACAGGGGCATGAAATACCACAAACATACAAGGAACAAGTCATTCTGATGGAGCACAAAATCCGTACCAGTGAGTGACGGAAGATGATTCTGCCAAGACAGGAAAGACTGGGAAGACAGCAAGACTGGGAAGGGTCTTGGATGCTATATGTTACCTGGAGTTTTATTGTGAAAGATGATGGAGGCCACTGAAGGATTTTCAAGTTGGGAATGACACAGTCCCATTTCTAAATTTCTTGACACTAATGCCCTGTTCCTTTTTTCCACATGCCTGCACCCTGCCTATTCTTCAGGGCTTCCCCGAAACCTCACCTCCCTCAGCATGTCCTCAGGACTTAACAGAAAGCTCACTGTTTTCCATTTGAACTTCACCCCAGTCACAGTGGACCCATTTTTGGACCTGGGCCCCTCACCAGACTGTAAAGATCCTAAAAGTCAGAGCTTTGTCATAATGATTCCTTGTGCCACCTGGAGAAATGCAAAACATTGCATAAATGTCTACTGCACTCACTACTATTAAGATGACTATTATTTCTATCAGCATTATTTGCATTATTGGAGTTATTTAAATACTGAGTAATCCCTTAGCTGTAAGGATGCCAGTCTCTGCCTCATTAAAGTTGACTAACCTGAATGGAAAGAGTTCAGGATTTTTAGTCTGAGGAGGTGAATTAAAATCCTGGTTCTACCACTAACTGAATGAGGGGACCCCACATCACAAAATGTCTGTTGAAGAACAGAGGGTTAAGAAGGCTCTGGGAGTCAGATTTCCCAGGAGTAACACGTGGTAAAACCTGGCCCCTTATTCCAGCTGGTCAAGAGGATGTTTACACATCAGAGGCACTTTGGGCAGCCAGTCCCCAACCCCAGCGAAGTGGGACAGACTCTACCCCAGCACCTTACACACACTGTGTGTCTCTGCTCCAGTACACCCCTTTAGAGGTCCCAAAGCATGTAAAATGGATGCTATGGAAGACTAGCTGTGAGTTCCCAGAGATTAGGCTAAGACAGGTCAGGTCAGAAGTGTCCACAGGATCAGGAGAGGCCCAGACATCAAGGGGTCCCTGTGACCTGTGTCTTCTTCAGCCTCCCAGAGACTAAGCCCCTGGGAAAACCAAGACTTACCAGTGGAAGTGCTGACTCGTGAACCCTACAGGAGGAGGTACGGGATTGCTGATCAGTCATGCCTGCAGCTCCTAATTATCATCACAGGGCAGACCTGCCTACAAGGATGGAAATTGTCTACAAACACCAACACAATCATATGAAGCATCATCTGGCCACAGTCTGTGTCTACCTCCATTGACTATCAAAGTGGACACAGCTGAGCTGGCTGACCCACCAGTGACCTGCCCTCCCTCACCCTTCCAAAGATGTTAAGCCATCAGAATCTGAGGCTTACTCTAGTAGAAGAGGGTACCCATTACCCCATTAAGATGAAAACAAGTGCATGCAATATGGACTCAGGGTAAGGAGCATAGTAAGAGACAGAGAAGTCATGGCCATTCACATGACCCAGGGCCATGAGGAACATACCCACTCATGGCTCCTCCTCTTCACCATCATCTCCAGGCCTCCTTAATGAACACTTACTTAATTACAAGGGGCCTTATCAGACTGCCTATGAATTTGAGTACCATTCACATTTAATCTTTGCGTTGTTTTTTAGGTGAAGGGTCTCAGGAGAAGTCTAATTCTTTTTCTGAATTGAAGTGGTCCTGATTTGGTGTCTGATTCTCATACCTTCCCTGGTCTGGTTAATATTTTGGGGCTCAAGTTTGGCACAATGACCCAACTGCAAAGGAACCTGATGAACCGATCGGTGCCAACCTGGAGGGTGAGAGATTACGGGCCAGTATATGGAACATCTTTCTAAGCATCAGAAATTCCTAAAGAAAGAGCATGCTGACTCACAGATAGTGAGCTCCCTGTCACTGGAAAGATCCAAGCAGAAGCTGGAAAACTACCTGGTGAAGAAGTTGTGGAGGAAAGGCATGAATCTGTAAAGGTCTGTGTCTCTTACAGCCTCTCTACTTAGAAAGGCTCCTCCTGCTGAAGTTATGCATGCCCTTGCCACTTTGAGGATCTATTTCCTTGGCAGAAAAAAAAACTGTGCCAAACGGCAGCAGAAGTCTGCCTTCTCTCTGTTTTCTTTTGCATGATGCCTCCCCAGAGACAGGCAACACCTCCCTTGTTCTTCCTGCTCTAAACACAACTAGAGTTTAGTCCAAGGAAATGAGTTGTTTTTTTAAAGCCTTGTTATACTCCAAGAAATAAATAAAGATGATGTGAGTAAGCAGAAGAGGCAGGGATCCAGGTAATCTGCAGCTGTCCCCCAGGATTTTACTTCCTAGGGAGCTTCCTGGTGGGATCACCCTAGGCTGTCCCTAAAGATGCACTGACCCACTCCTTTCAGTGGGTCCTGTGTCCCTGCCCTCTAACAAAGATAGGCCAACTGCTAAACAGAGAAGCTTTCCTGACAGAGAAAAGCAAGGATTCAGCCTGGATGCCAGCTACCCCGCTACCAACTCAGAAGTTACTGACTACATCCCATCACCAAAAGGGATTTAGACAATTTCAGAATGTGTGCAACTTTCAAAAGTTAGTTAGATTTATTATCTCCTCCCAGTTGCTGTTAGGAATTAGCAGTAAAACCCTTAAAATTTAAATGTCCTAATTGTTTTAAAGGACAGGAAGACTGTGTCCCACCAGAAGGCCAATCTTAGTGGAGAGAATCCCAAGGAATAGAGTGGCAGCTTAAAGACAAATGCTACAGAACGAATTCCAGGGCTCAAGACTCAGATGCCTAGCTGCAGCAGTTGAGAGGAGTGAACTCACAGACACCTGCTGGTGCATCCAGCAAGCTCTTCTTATCTTTGGACTGTTCCCTGGTACACTACAGTTGCCTTCACGCAGCCAGGCCTGCGCTATGTGGCTCCACCCCCTGGCCATAAGTGATTGGATCATAGGAGGACACATGACTAAGAAGGACCAATCCATTTTCCATTCAAAAATGTGAACTGGAGGACAGAGCGGCAAGCTGAGAGCCGAGTCAAGCTAGTAGCCGTGCTCTTCGGTCAACCATATGGTGGCATCACTTAGGAACGAAATGCAAATTCTTATGGCTGTTGGGGGAGAGAGGTTGGGTCCAGCAAGTCCACGAGCGGTGGTTCTACCGTCTAAAGTTAGAGAAGCTTTGCCCCAGAGGGAAGGAAGTCTATGAATTCAAGTAGATTGTTCAATGTTTCTGTGACTTCTGTGAGACACTGGAATATACTTCTGGTAAATCAAATATATTTTGCCTTATACTACTTTGAATTGATTTTTGTCACTTGCAAACAAGAGCACCTTAACTAATATGGCTGGTTGAGCCTGGGATGACAGAAGCAGACCTTCGTTCCCCAAATCCTCACCACCACCTCCCAATGCTGGCCCACAAAGGAAGGCATCCTTTCCCATCCCACCTCCTGTTCCTTCAGTGGGAATCCCCCTAATCCCACCTTCCTCGCCTTTCTACCTGCAGTTCTTTGGATTTGCCACTTTGTGAACTTGTTTTTCAAGTCACTCACCGCGCCCCCCATCCTTTATTTACCATCTCAACTTAGAATCTAACATGTTACTATAACACCTTGAATTCTCTTCCTTTAGTCAATGCTATAAACGCTCCACCCAGATTGTCCCTCTATTCTCCAAAGCAGAGGCATCCCCCACTTCTTCCCAGGAATGCATTTCTTTTAGGAAATTGGAAGCTTCTTACAGTAGCACCCAGGGTCACACAAATAGTAAGGGACACATTCAGATACCAGACCAAGTCTGCCTGCCTGCAAAACTCGTGTTCATTCCACTGTATCACTGCTTTTCATCTGCAAACTGTCTCCTTAATCCTCCTTCCTTCCCCTGAGTGAGGAGCAGTAGCTGAGCTGAGAGCCTCCCTTTCCCTCCCCCAACCTGAAGACTGTGCTCTGCAAAGCAACAGATTCTGCTCTTTATTTCTCTACCCTCCTTTATGTATACATGCACACCCATATGTATACAAGCACACACACATGTACACAAGTATGTGCACATATGTGTGTTAGCAAAAATTTCAATTCCAAACAGCTGTTTGAAAGTCCATTTGTTTGCAAGTCCAAAGAACCTACTGAAGGTTAAGCTTATAATCCCCAGGTACATTTTCCACCAAATAGAAGAGTGAGTTGGTGCTTCGCATAATCTTCTGTTTTGCTCTGATAGGTGTTCTTTTTCCAAAATATCCCTAGTTCTCCCACTTTGAAAATCTGCTGAGACAGATGAACCCCTCCTTCAAGATTTCTCTGAGAGAAGTCCTTAGCAGCTACAGTACCAATATCACTTTGACCTTGTGTAGATGGTAGGGACCCTGAACCTGTGGAATCTTCATGGCTCACAACAGCTGCAGCACTTCTGCAATGGCCATGTTCTCAGACTCCTCAAGCATCTCCTGGGCTCACATAAGGCTATGGGGTATCCATTAATGATAGCAATTAATGATATTGCTCCTGTCTAGCCATATACCCAAAAATTTTCCTACTTTTTTGATTTTTCAATTGCTTCTCATCATATTTTGCTGACTCTTGTCAATGGCATGGGCACAGAATATTTTACATGTTTCCTGATTCACTCTTGGTCCTTTACAATAACTCATTGTCAAAAAATTGTATCCCATTTTCACTTGCAACATCCATTTTCTCACCACTTCCAATTTCTGAAATTATTATGCCACTTTGGTTTCCATCGTAACCATATGTCTCTTCTAACTAGCATTTCCAACACGCTCGCTCGCTGTGTCTCCACTTATTGGTCATGATGATAACAACGTTTATAAAACACCTTCAGTCTGAGCACAAACACAGCAAACGTGCCCTAATAAATCAAGCGACAACTATGCCAACCACAGCCGCCACCTGTTGGTGGCAGGAAGAATTGACATGCTTTTGCTGTGGAGCAGAAGTCGGCAAACTTTATTTGTAAATAAAGTTTTATTGGAACAAAACCATGCCTATTGTATATGTCAGCTCTCAAACTACAACAGCAGCATTGAATAGTTGTGACAGACATCATGTGGTCCTCAAAGCCTGAAGTATTTATGATCTGGCCCTTTGCAGAAAATGTTTGCCCACGCCTGCTCTGAAGCATTTATGGAAATTAATAGCTTTAAAGTTTGTAAGTAGTGGAATAAACAGCTTGAGACCATGCATGACTCAGATAAATGACTCTCATGAAGCTCATTTGCATGACAGCTTTTGAGAGAATTCATCCTAAGGATGGAAGAGACCAAATTCAACTGGCCTGACCCAGTCAGAAAATTTTAGTCAATGCATTTAGTCAATTGCATTTAGTCAATGCAATGAAAATTTCTCATTACTGTATAGGGACTATCACTCCAACCCATCCTTAGCTAATTTCCATAGATTCATGTCTGGATCTAGGAGGAAAGAGGGCTTACTTATATCAGACAGCTATAGTCTAAATGATGCTGCATAACAAACCATCTTAAAACTCAGTGGCACACAGCCATAAGCGTTCATTCCTCTCTCTAGCTTCTGCAGGTTGAGAAGGGAGGTTCTGCCTCAAGCCACAGGTCTGCTGTGTCTGGCTCTGCCCCCCATGACCCTCATTCTTCCAGGACAGCAGTCTACCCAAGAAGGGCTGTTCTTCTCCTTTTCACATTCGTCTCCTATCGATGGCAGATGCCTAAGAAGGCAAGTCCAATGGCACAAGCACATTCCAAGCCTGTGCTTGTTTTACACCTTCCAGCATCCCATTAGCCAAAGCAAGTCACATGGCCAAGACCAACATTAATGGCTGGGAAATACACTCCTTTCATATAGGTTCAGGAGAAGGCAATTAATATTTGCTGAATGATAAGATACTTAAGTAAAGACTTAAAAGACTGTTTCATCAAGCTGTATAGAATTTTGGGATGTCTCCAACACAGTGCCACACAAAAGAGAGAAAAGCTTCCTCCTTTTCTCTCCACCTTCGCCACACGTATCATTCTGCTTGGGCACTTAGAACTACGTCCCTTGAGAGATAGCAGCAGTAATCCAGTGAAGCAACAATGAGGCAGTGGCGGGGCCTGGGGGACACTGCTGGACCTGGCAAAACAGCAGAGGAGCTCAGTCGGTTATATGGGAGTGCAGAGGGAGAGGCTGCAGTAGCCCAGCAGAGCAACACTGGAAGATTCCAGCACCTGCAGAGCAGCCGAGGTGTCTACAGGGGTCAGCCATGCCCAGTGGAGCAGCAGCACCCCCTAGAGGAGAACATGGTACTCAGTGAAATGGCAGCATACTTGTCCAGACCATTCAAACACATGTGAGGATTCTCAGGAAATCATGAGATTTTTCTTTTCTTTTTTTTTTTTTTAAAGAGAGAGAGAGCAGGGTAAACAGGCAAAAGGAGAGGGAGAGAATCGTAAGTAGGCTCCACACTCAACGTGGAGCCCGACACAAGGCTCAATCCAGGAGCCTGGGATCATGACCTGAGCCCAAATCAAGAGTTGGACGTTCATCCAGCTGAGCCACCCAGGCACCCCAGGAAATCATGAGATTTTTCATAGGAGACTAAGGTGGGGATGCAAGGCAGTGAAATCTCTGAATCAGTTCACTAATACCCACAGACTGATGGATCCTGGAAAAATGCAAATTGGGATCTCTGACTCCAAATAGCAGGCTCATCAGAGCAGAGATTCCCTTAAACACACATACATGCACGCGTGTCCACACACACACACACATACACAACACAAACACCCTTAGGTCCCACCCATTAGAAAGAAGCAGAGCATTAGACTCTCATAAGATTTCCTTCCTTCCTTCTATAGACTCATCAAACAGATTCCTACCAATTCTAACCAAGACAGGTCAGTGAACTGTAACCAATCCTGCACCCAGGGACTAAGCAGCCTCAATTCTGGAGTCTCTGGAGAAGTGCTTTGAAATGCCTCTTTGTGGAGGAAGCTCCTCCCTGCTCTCCATCTGTCCAGCCCCACCAGGCCCTGTAGCTGGTGATCATTAAGCAGTAAGTGCAGTCTTAATGGTGGCTAATGGTGGGCTTAAATACTCAATACCCGAAGGAACCCCTGGGGTTGACTCACTTACATGTATTGAGTGGTCCTGCAGACCCATGGAACGGCTCCTCTTAATGAGATCGACCAAACATTGAACTTGAGCCCAAGAAATGGCTGAGGAGAGGACGCGAGCCCTGCTAAGGCCCTATGTAAGAGGCCAGTGTGAGAGCACAGCCTCTTTGGCTATTTTCTCTGAGGGGTCTGTTGCAAGGGCCACCCTGCAGGGATTGAACAGCTAAGGTGTTGTTGTAGTTAATAGTTAAGGCTGCCTTGACCTCCACCTCTGCTCTACCTCCATCACCATTCCCACAACACCCTGTAGTTCATGTTCACCCAGAACTTCCAGGCCTCAGAATCCATTCTGCCTGCTCACACCACCTGCCCTCCACACCCTGACTTTCCTCTAACATCCTCTATTCTCACAATGACCACATGTTTCTCCCCAAGTGTGCAAGCCAGAGACCTAGTAGTCATTTGAAATACCTTCCTCTCCCTGGATCACCTATATCAATCCATTCCAAGTCCTACTGACTTCCTCCTAAATGTCTCTTTAATCTGCCCACCCCTCTCCATTTTCTTTGTCTGACTTCCTATCATCTCTTGCTTGGATTGCTTCAGTGGACCCCATGGCAAGGACCCTGTAGTATCCATCTTGTATCTCAAATGCTGCACCCAGGTCTGGCCCAAGATAAGAACTCAGAAAATTCTGGCTGAATGAATGAATAGATAAAAGGGCCAAAACATATTTATGAGTAATTGTTCTCAGCCAGTACTGGCTGAATGTACTTGGACTAGTCACTTCTATACTTTGAGCCTGTTCCTGCTAAACGGAGCCACCTGAGCTCCTGCTGGCTCCTGAGCCACCTGCTAAACGGAAATAATCCCAACAGGACTGTTGTAAAGATGATAGGAAATAATGCTAAAAGAATTATGTTCTGCTGCTAATAATAACCTGAGGAACAATGACCTAAGCCAGGTGGTATTTTTTCTTTCTTTTCCTGTAAGAAGCCTGGAAGCTGCTGTTCCTAGCATTGGTCCAGAGGCTCAGGCACATCCAGGCCAAGATTTCTATGATATTCTTGGCCTTTGCCTTATGATTAACTTATGGTTACAGAAAGGCTGCGATACCTCCAGCATCAGCCCACATTCCAAGTAGAAAGGGGGAAACACCAAGGGCAAAGAGCAAAAAGGGTGCATGCCAGCGGAGGTGGCTCCTTTTAAAGAGCTCCACACATCTAATTTGATTAAAAAGTAAAGCTTTGGAGTGGATATCAAATATATCCTTGAATGACTATCAGTCAATGTTCTTGGATGCAAGTATTGGAAATATCATTGGCCATATTTATTTTTAAAAAAGAATTTCTTGGAATAATATTGAAGGCTCACAAATTACTAGGAGACTAAGGGCTGGAAAATAAGCAAGGACCAAGGACTCTCCCGAGGGCCAAGCATAGGAAATGATCTATCCAGGATGCTATGGCCACTACAGCAGGACACAATTGAGTATCCACAGCTCCTATTGCCACTAGGCTACCACTTGGTTGCCACTAGGTAACCATCATGGCTACCACAATGAATTCCCAACCATGGTTCCCTTTTCCTTTCTTCCTTTCTTTCTTTCTTCCTTTCTTTCTTCCTCCCTTTCTTTCTTTCTTTCCCCTTCCTTCCTTCCTTTCTTCCTTCCTTCCTTTTTTCCTTCCTTTCTTTTACCATTTGCTCCAGAGTCAAACTCCTGGGCAGAACCCAGTACGTCAATAGGGATCTTGGCAAGGATTGAGTGACTTGAGAACTTAATAAAGGAGCTATTTATAAAGAGATGGGTAGGGTATGGGGAAACCACAAGAATGTCAGCATTCTGGGGTTTGTAACAGCAAGGTGCTGTGATTGACCTGAAGAGGCAAGAAAGAGAGTGGTTACTGAAGCCCAGGATATCACATTAACTCTAGGCCATTAGGTCCAGCTTTCTCTTTGCTAAACTAGTGCACCAGTACTTCTCAAAATGTGCTTCCCCCAGAGCAGCAGCACCCGTGAACTTGTCGGAAATGCAAACACTTAGGGGCCACCCCAGACCTCCTGAGACAGAAGCTCTGGGGGTGGGTCAAGCAATCTGTGACTTTCAAAGCTCTTTAGGTGATTCTGATCCTAAAGTTTGAGAACCACTGTAGCATACCAAAGGTTGGCAAACTTTGTCTGTAAGGGACCGGATAGTAAATATTTTAGGCCTTGAAGGGCCATACAGCTCCTCTCTTAACTACTCAATTCTGCCTCTGTGATGTAAATGCACTCTAGACAACACATAAGCACAGCTGTGTTCCAATAAAACTTTACTTACAGAAACTGCAATTTGAATTTCATATAATGTTCATGTATCACTCAATATTATTCTGCTTTTCAATTTTTTCAACCATTAAAAAATGTAAAAACCATTCTTAGCACCAGAGTTACATACAAACACACAGTGAGCTGGATGTGACCCACAGGCACAGTTTGAGGACCCCTGGAGTAGATTGTTAACGCCACCCACGGTGCTCAAAGCTGGAACTTTCAATTCTGAATCCCAGGGGAACACACCCACAGCAATGAATTGCAAGAAACTTGCCAACCTTATTCTCTTCCCTCCCTCTATCTCTTGCCAGTGGTCCCCAGTGGCTGAACTGCTTCCTGGGACACAGAGTAGTGTGGAAAGGTGGGAAGTAGATCTGCGGAGGTAGGGGTGGCATCTGGAAGATTCTATCACACACACTCAAGTCAGGAGCGAGAGGAGGGAGACTGCTCTCCTTCAATTCCCTAGAGGGGGCGCTGGCTCGGAAAGGAAGGGAATGGGATGTTGCAAAAATATAAGGCATCAACTATCCGCTACAATGGTATGTTTTCATCAGACGGGAATCTGTTGTCTTAGCGTCGTGTTGATACTGCCCAAATTTCACTCAGATTGGATCTAAAATACTCGGCAGCCACCACTTGAGTTAAGGTAGAAAGATAGGGGGCGCCTGGGTGCCTCTGTCTGTTGAGCGTCCAACTCTTGATTTCAGCTGCAGTCATGATCTCTCGGTTCGTGACTTCGAGCCCCACGTCTGGCTCTGCACTGACAGCGTGGAGGTTGCTTCGCATTCACTCTCTCTCCCTCTCTCTGTTCCTCCCCTGCTTGTACTCGCGCTCTCGTTCTCTCTCTCTCTCAACATAAATAAATAAACTTAAAAAAAAAAAAGATAAAAAGATAGCCCAACCATGTGCCCAGGAAGGGTTCACAGAACACACATCTTCCCACAGAGAACCCCAGGGCCGTCAGCACTGCTGGCTAAGCAGACTCAGAACACTAAAGCATGGGTGTGCATGCATCCAACCTTCCACGTGGCCCAACCTCAGCCCAAGGGGCAGAACAGGGTTCAACACATGCAGCCAGGCACCTGGACACTCTACACTGAAATCAACCATGTGCTTTCACACCAGGCCGGGGCGGCGGGGGGGCGGTGCTCCTTCACGGCAGTTCGCTTTGGAGCATTAACCAGCCCTCGAAGCTCCTGTTAGTCCAAGGCGACAGTTGTAAACAACCTGTGGACACCTGTACATCACACTCAGCACACAATCACCATCATCAGCTTTGTCCGTCTTAAAGGTCCCCCCAGACAGCATAGCACAAACAGCACTACACATGCTCGTACACAAATCCAGACATGTGTATCTTTCCTTCAAAGAGAATTGTGCTGCAGAAAACACCATGAGCTATCTACTGAGAAAGCCCAGAGGCCTGTGTGGGAGGCAGGTCACGGACTGGGTGAGAGGAGGAAGCTTGAAACCAGACATAAATGGAGTGAGTGGAGGCAGGCAGGTTTATCCTAAAGTTGTTTTATGCCTCAAACAATAACTATTGACATCTCAGAAGTTAGGAAATGTGGAAGCGAACATCTTACACTATCCACTTAATGGAGTCGCTATCTGGAAATGAGTTCTGAGAGAAAGAGAAAGAGGGGCAGAGGAGATAGACTAAGAAGGATCTCTCTGTAATGAAGACAGCCCCAATGCTAGAGACACCCAGATCTGAGTCCCCACTGCACTGATTAGCTGTGTGGCCTTGGGTAAGCTACCTCACCTCTCTGAGCTGTTTCCCAGGCTATAAATAGGGTTACTGTGCAAGTTCAATGCGATGACCAATAGGAAGTACTTGGCATGGAGTAGGCATTCAGCAAATGCCATTTCTTTTTCTCCCCCTTCCTGTGGAGGGAAAGAAAGAGACATGAAACTCCTTCTCCAGGAAACACTGAGCCTTATCTGCCACACTCAGTCACCACATCCTGGCCATTCTACCATAATATCATTTCTGTTTCTAACTTGATCCACCCTGGAATGCTGGATCTGCTTTTGTCCCTGCTATTTTGGGTTCCCTGCCTAATATTTAGCTCCAATACTGGAATTTCATTTTCTGTCTGTGAGCCCCTTTTGCTGACTCTATGTCCTGACTCAAGTCCCCCTGCCTTTTTCCTGTTTGCTTCTCCCTCCCTCTCTTATTCCTTCTATCCTTCCTTCCTTCCTTTCCTCCTTCCCTCCCTCCTGACTTTGATAGCTATAGAGAATCCACAGCATGTCCAGTGCCACGTTAAGCATGCAGCCTAATGGGTTGTCCCAGAAACAAGACAAATGTGGTCTCTGATCTCAAGGGCCTTCAGTCAAGTAGGAGAGACAGACAATGAACAAATATATAACAGGATGTTTAAATGAAAGTGTTAGCCAGGGCACCAAGAGACAATAGCTCTCATATTTCAAAGAAGGTGCTAGACTATATGTAGAATTTACAAAGAAGGTTGTCAAAGCCAGTTGCACATCAAGTGTACGTGCAGGTCAAAAGATGGATTTGGGGCAAGTATTTCAGCAAAGAATTTCTTGGGATGAGCTGTGCAGTGAATCCCACGCCCTCCCAGGGAGGTGTGGAGGGGGGCTGTGGTAATCACTGCTCCTATTCACCAGTGTTTGGTTTTTCTCTGTGTCTGGGCACCAGAGATCTTGTACCCTATCTACTCACCTCGAAATTAGAGATGACTATGGTGCCAATGAATTTCATGGCAGTGTGCAGCCCTCCAGCCCCCTCTTCCTTCACCGTGGCAATTGTAGAAGAATTTTTTCTTCTTATTAAATTCTATTGAAGCTCTTCAACTCATCAATATTTATGCCAAGAGCTTAAAAGAGAAAATATTGACAATATCTGAATGCATATCTAACATCTAGTTAAGTTAACAATTATTTTCTCAAATGAAACGAAAGTTAAGTTCACTAAAAATGCTTTGTTTCCCATGTAACATTTTTAAAATTGTGATGAAATATACATAACATAAAATTTTCCATTCAAACCATTTGTAAGTGTTCAGTTCAGTAGCATTAAGTACGTTCACACTGCTGTGCAACTGTCCCCACCATCCATCTCTAGAACTTTTTTGTAGATGCATTTTTGATATAGAGATGCATGGGATGTCAAGTCAACACTTAGAGAACAACTGCCCATAAAGGGTTTCTGGAGCCACAGGGGACTGAGAGCCAGAAATGAACTTGTGTGGTATTAAGCACTTTGGTTGGATGCTGTTAACTCAGTATAACCTAGCCTAGGCTGATGAATGCATAGATGCTACCCCCTACCCCAGGGTGATAGGAGAGTGTCTTTGAGAGACCACTTGGAAAGCTGAAATGGGACCCCTATAGTCTCACTTGAGAAATCCAAATGTCAAGAGGCTGGCTGCAGCAGCCTGTAGCACAGAGGAGAGGGCTACAGTTTGGGAAGTAACTTTCTTTGAGAGTATATCAGAGCACAGGAATGACAAAGGTTTAACCAGACTCTGAAGTAAGTCAAGTGCAAGAGTAAGCCAGCGTGGAGGTCATGTAGGTCCTGTCAAAGAGAGAAAACAGTGACTGCTGGGTACCCAGGAGAAAGCAAATAGCCAAAATAAAGACGCATGTGCTCTAGACTGGCAACTGCAGGTGAAAGGTCCCCAAGGATGAGTTAGGCATCTCAAACACCCCACAAAAGCACCCAGCAGAGAAAGAGTTCACTTTTAACATCTGCCAAGTCCAAAGAGTGTTGAAGCTGGTCACCACCATGAAAAACAGTCAAGTGAGAGTTCCCTGCTTCCCTTACCCCTTCTGGTACTCCTCCCCCCATCCTGGAGGTGTTATAAATATGGCTAGCAGGATGGCAGGGGAGTAGATGTACCTGGTGAAGAAAGGAGATGACACCAACCGTATATGCCCCTTCCCCACAGCTTCCAGACTGCAGCAGTCCCCAGGGGAGGAGGGAAGATGATATGCCTTTAAGGAAGATGGCAGTCAGTGTTCCATATTTTAATTACTAAGTTAGAAATAGAGTTGAAAGTTAAAGAATGCATAGGACTTTTTATTGCTTTGTAACAACCATAGCTTTTAGGGCACCTGGGTGGCTCAGTCAGTTGAGCATCCAATTCTTTTTTTTTTTTTAACGTTCATTTATTTTTGAGACAGAGCATGAGTGGGGGAGGGGCAGAGAGAGAAGCAGACACAGAATATGAAGCAGGCTCCAGGTTCTGAGCTGTCAGCACAGAGCCTGACGCGGGGCTCGAACTCACAAACTGCGAGATCATGACCGGAGCCGAAGTCGGACACTCAACCGACTGAGCCACCCAGGCGACCTGATTGATCATCCAATTCTTGATTTCGGCTCAGGTCATGATCTCAGGATCATGGGATCAGGCCCCACATCAGGCTCTTCACTGAGCATGGAGTCTACTTAAGATTCTCTCTCTCTCTCTCTCTCTCTCTCTCTCTCTCTCCCTCTCTCTCTCCCTCTGCCCCTCTCCCCTTCTTGAGTACGCTCTCTCTCTCTCTTTCTAAAATAAAAAAAATGTTTTTAATTAAAAAAAATAACAACCATGGCTTCCAAGGGCCCAGCTGAGTTTTCTTCCAAGGGCAGAAGAACTAGCCGCCACAGAATGGTTTAGACTGGGACAGCGGGAGACAAAAATAAAGTTGCTTCATGATTCCATCCCACAAGTCATGCGTATCCAACGTAATGATACAAATAAACCTACAAATATTTTCCAAGATCGGCAAAGTCAGGAAAAAGATTTGATGGGAGTGTTATAGCTAAAGAAACTATTTGTGAGTAAAAATAGGAACTGGTCAGCCACAGTCACAGAACAAGAAGAGAATCACCAGAATGTCCATGCTAGCCCCAAGGGTTCAGATCACGGTATTCCATGGCCTTGATCTTTCAGTTTCCAATGGCCTATTTGTGGCAAAGGCAGAGTTTGATTCTTCAGGATGGCTTAGCTTTACACTATTCAGCTTTCAAATCACATAATTAAATCATGTTATTTGAATTCCTCATGTGCCGGGCGTGATGGAAATGGTCATTTGACTTTCTGCATCCGTTCCCATCTCCTTCTACTGGGCATTCCTATACCAGAAAGGTTGGGAAAAAAATTTTTTAACTTAAATTTCCCAGACTCCCTTGAAGGCTGGGTTCTGGGTAAAAAATAGGCTTCAGCGATCAGGTGTACTTAAGGGAGATACATATTTGTAGATGAAAGTAAAGCAGACACCAAGACACCATCGTCCTACTGACAAACAAGGGGGTTGAGACACCAGTTGGCCTTTGTCAGGCTATGTCTCAGTGTCAGGAAAAGTGGTGGCGGCAGCAGCAGATACCGAGTCCTGGGTCATAGAGCTCTGTGCTCTTGGACTCAGTGATTTCAGGGTCAACCACCTGAGCTCCCAGAATCTAGGTTTATCAAAGGCAATAGCTCTTCTGACAGATCCCTGCTACAAGAAGTCACTCCTAGAGGCCGTGAGTCTCTCCTCCAACCCTTCCAACAACTTGAGAAGCACCTAATTCCTCATAATAAATAAATCTCTTTCTTCTTAAAATATCCAGAGTTTCTATTTCCAGCACCGATCCCTGGCTTATGCACCTTCTGAATGTAATCTCACTTCTCATTTGGCATGGCCGCAAAGGGAAAGGGGTCTTGTCAGAACACCAGACTGACAATTCCCCTGAGTAGTAACGTTTCTCAGTGAGACCTAGTGTCATACAACAGAGTCTTATACAGTTCATTGACATAAGTCAGCATTCTTTTTCTTTAATTACTTTAATGTTTATTTATTTTTGAGAGAGAGAGACAGAGTGTGAGCAGGGCAGGGGCAGAGAGAGAGGGAGATACAGAATTTGAAGCAGGCTCCAGGCTCTGGGCTGTCAGCACAGAGCGCAACATGGGACTCAAACTCATGAATCATGAGATCATCACCTGAGCTGAAGTCAGACACTTAACTAACTGAGTCACCCAGGTGCCCTGACATAAATCAGCATTCTTAAGTTTGGGTAATTCCAGGGCATGGACTAAACTGTGTTTCTGTATGTAAGATTTGGCCTAAGTCTGGACAGAGGTGAATTCACCAAGGCACATGCCACTTTGTAAGGCCTTGGGGGAACAGGACACTTAGCTTTCTCTGGTGGCACCTCAACTTGGTTCACACCTCAACATCCAAACATCCCAGAAGTCCTTGGTTCCTTCCATGTCTCCATATTGCCATTCCACTCCGGGTAAGACCGGCCCTACCAGGCTCTACTGCCTTTGTAGCAGATCTGGACCTGACCATGTTCTCCATCCTTCGTCTGCCTCCTCCTACTGCTGCTGTTTCCTCCTGTAACAAAATCACCACACAGCACAACAGCCCAGTTAGTGGCTCATCAGAAAGTCCTATCCTTTTGGTTGGAAAAGCCCAGCTCTTGGGCATTTCCACCCAGGCATAACACAGCCAAGAAACAAAGCAAGTTGTGCTTCCCTCAACCACAACAGGGCGTCATGTATCAAAGTCAGTGAGTTAGCAGAGACCTCCCCGACAATTTTCTCTTAACTGTTGCATTGCTGTTTTCCATTTGAGCTCCCTGAACAGTAGATAATTTTGAAAACAGAAACTGTCCCATTTGTCTTTACATTCCTAATACCCGGCTCTGGACCATGCAGAGAGCAGATGATGCTTCGTGACAGTTTGTTGAATGAATTAATGAATGACACTTCTATTTCTCTGCCTCTTTTCTTCCCACTCTCCTCTTGTACTTTACATACCAGCCACACAGGATAGCTTTCATTTCCTGCTCTCTCCCACCCTCTGTCTTTACATACTCTACACACATACCCACCTGCGAGTCACTGCTGACATCTCCCTTTCTCCAGGAACCTTCCCTGGCTTCTCAGACTAGTTTCTCCCTTTAGACATTCTCCTAGCTCCCTGCACTTCCTTCCTCACCGCACTCATTATCCCTGAGTGTAACTATTTGTCCCAGTGTCTGTCTTCCCCACTATACAGTAAGCTGCAAGCAGGCAGTAGACCAGACGCTCTGTAAATACTTGTTGAATGGATCATAAATTTCTCTTCCAAATGCACGCTTTGAGAGTTAAAACCTTTCTCTCAAGTACTCTCAGCCAGATTCTCTAATGATAGAGCATAGAAGAGAATGCCAGTCTACATCTCTGCCCTTCTAGAAGATAGCCCACCTTGTCCCTGGCCTGCTACCAGGTTTCTCATGCTTAACTCACCTACCAGGTACCACTGACCCCTTGGGTACAGATATTTGTGCTGTCTTTTATGCTGTGCTGAAGACAGCAGTTTGCTTTGACTCTTTCTCTATTTCCCTTTTATTGTTCCATTTTTAGCCTATTTCATTCCTGTGTATTATGTTTTCTCCTGTTTTCCTCTTTTCTTTATTACTATTTAAGAAGAAATTCCACTGTAAGAAGGGATAGCTCTAAGCAGCTGACGTGTCCTAAATCATGAACACTAAATGTCACTCCTTATCTCCTCCCAGCCCTCCCTAGCAGCTCATATTACAGAGCCATTACCCGTGTCCAAAGGAGATTTCCTGGTCCAGTCCTGGGAGAGTTCCTAGACTGTAAAGACTTTTCAATAGGATAGTTAAAAGTTTCCCCTACACACGTCACTACGTCTGATCACAAAGTTTAGAAGGCCAGGATTCTCCGGCCCAAGAACGTGAACAAGTGCAGCCTCCAACTACTACCCTATTGTCTGTGTAACCATCTGAGTTTCCCCACAGCCAGGCTTGGGAGCTTTCATCTCTAAAGTGTCAGAAAATCTCTAAAAAGTGGATAAATTAACATGAATTAATGAATGAGCAAATGAGTGAGGGAATGAATAGATAGATGCGTGGATGGTAGACAGACAAATTAATGGGCAATTGAATAAATAAAGGAAATGAATGGATCAGTGAGTAAGTAAATGGATGAATAAATGGACAAGATGGGCAAAGATATGGATGGATGGATGGTTGGATGGATGGATGGATGGATGGATGGATGGATGAATGAGAAAGTGAATAAATGAATTAGCATATCAATGGTTAAATGAGTGAGCAGATGAATGAGAATGAATGAGTAAATAATAAATGAGTCTGAGCCCTATAACTCAGGCATAAACCAGGAATGAGTTCCTAGCAGGAGCCATAAACCAGGCAGTTCCAGAAAATGGAACTGGATACTAAAAATACAATAAAGAAATTAAAAACAAACAAAAAAATTTATATCCCAGTGTCAATACAGCTCTCATTGATCAGTGTCCAGAATCAATATTCTCATAAACAAGTCTCCTGCATGGCCTCTCAGCCCCACCCACTGACTGTCACCGGAGCTGTGGACGTTCCTGAAAAAAGGACTGAGAGATATAGTGTGTGGGTGTTGAGAGGCTGTACACTTGATCAGGACTGTGGTTCTTTACTTTAGTCGTGCTTTAGAGTCACAACTGGGGAGCTTTCAAAAAATGATAATGCCTGATCCTCACCTCCAAAGATTCTGATTTACCTGAATTGGGGGCAGAAGGAAAAAGGGAGGCAGACTGCTTTGTTTGTTTGTTTCAAGCTCCAACAAGATTCTAATGTGTGGCCAGGGATGACAACCACTGGTTCCCCGGTAAATGGAATTTTGATGTGAGTACTTAAAGAAACTCATTTTGATGCCACTGACATCTTCATGTCAAACAAAAAATTAGCCTTTATGCTGTTTTTTTTTAAAACCAAGCAAGATGTGAAACTTACATCTACACTCTCAAGACTTCCTTCCTTGCCCACCCTGCCCACACCCTCTGGGAGGAGCAGATACACTAAATGAGTCTTCCTTCCTCACCCAACGCTTTTGGTTTTATAGGCGTGGATGTTCCAAGGTAGAGCTCAGATGAGATAAGAATCAGGAATGGAGCACAATTCCAGAAATGAGGAAGACAGGGTCAAAGAGACTCAAAGATGTCTGGTCATTAAAAATATATTTTTACATTTTGATGTACCCATTTTGACATAGTAGCATAATGATCAACACAAAATGTCTCCTCTGTCAAGATGTCTTGCTGAGGAGACAAGATGGCAGATGGGGTTTTTCCATGCAAGGAAATAGCAAAATCCCCAGCCAAAGGACAGGCAGGAAATCTGGTGGAAAGCAAGCCAACCACTCAGAAAATAAACACTGTTTTTGGTGCCTGGGAACCAGAGGTATAGGGAGGTGCCTCTCTGCTTCAAAGAAGTGGCTTATGCTTGGGCCATTGGACAATTTCAACACTATAATTTCTGTTTCTTTCCTGTCTGGGCTGCCTTCATTTTTAGGAAAGTTCTTTCTGAAAGGCCATTCTACTATTTCCACCATGCCAAAGAAATGAAAGTAAAAGTATGGAGGAAAATGAGAACACAGAAAATCTCAAGATCTCTTGGGATGAACAGTAAGATTGATGCAAGGTAGGAGTGGATCATGGGAAATTGCTCACCTAGCCCCAGGTACTAGTCCCAGGGAAAGATAAAGGAGTGGGGAGGGGAGGAATCTTGGAACTTGAAATTATCGGGATGTAAATTCAGGACCAATAAAAGGAAGTGCTCCTTCACACAGCAGGGAACAAGCTTACAGAACTCATCATCCCAAGAGGAGATACAGCTGGAAAAATAAACAGGATCCCCAAACTTGCAGATATATATTGATTGGGTTATTGAAAGAGTGACATTGACATCTAGGGGAACAATCCTGTTCTTCTCTAATTTGCTTTTTAACATCCTGGACTAAGACAAGATCTTGGACTGTAGGCACCATGGAAATGACCTAGTGTGGTGATCCAATGATCTCACGTTTGACCTGGGGTTAGCAATTGCCTAGGAAACTAATTTCCTTTTTTCCTTCATCCTCCTGAAAAGTGCCAGTGACAGATTCCATCTGTTAAACACCTTCTATTTTCCAGAAACTATTACTTTACACCCACTGTTTAAATTTAAATCAAGCATCCCAAAGCACTTATTGAGTACTTTCTTGTGCTCACCACTCTACAAGGTACAATGGGTGGTAGAGGATGAAAAAGCTACATCTAGGTCTTTAAGGAGTCTATGATACATGTGAGAAGGCAGAATAAATATGCATAATATATTAAACAGATGACAGACAAAACCACTAGAAATGATTGATAGATACAGGAAACCACTAAGTATTTGAAGTGCATAAGATAAGGAACCAGTGGGGGTGGTGGATTAGCCATTGTGTGTTTAATGGAGTTATAGCAAAGTAGTTCAGAGGAAGGTCCTGGCTCCACGCTGGCTGATTTCAAATCCCAGCTGTTCCATTTACTGGCTGTGGAATTTGGGTGAGTTACTCAATCTGTCTGAACCTAGTTTCTTTACCTGTGAAATATGGATAACAATACCTTCCTCCGGGCACCTTGATGGCTCATTCAGTTAAGCGTCTGACCCTTGATTTCGGCTCAGGTCATGATCTCACAGTTCATAAACTTGAACCCTGCATTGGGCTCCGTGTGCTTACAGCAGGAAGCCTGCTTAAGATTCTCTCTCTCCCTCTCTCTCTTTCTCTCTCTCTCTCTCTCTACCCCTCCCCCCTCTCTTTCTCTCTCTCTCCTAAAATAAATAAATAAACTTAAAAAAACAAATAGCTTCCTCATGAAGCTGTTGCAGGATTAAATGAATCAATGCACCTGAATCCCTTAGAACAATGCCTGGACATAGTAGGTGCTCAGTAAATGTCGATTATCACTGTTTTTATCTCTAGTAAGGGCCACCACAAAGAGAGTGGTGGCAGAAGTCAGGCCAAGGACTTCCTCAGCTGTCAGTTGTGGTCAAGATGAAACTCAGATTCCTTAGATAGCCTGTGAAATGCCAGATGCTGTGCCCCTGACCTACTCCTACATCTCCCCTGATACCCTCTCCCCTGCTCACCATGCCTGGGGCACACTGCCCTTCTCTGTCCCCTGCTCCTTGAGCCCAATGCCTTTCCCACCCCTTTCCCACCTCCAGGTTTCACACACGACTTCCTTCAGCTGGGAGACTCTCCTCCCCCCCCCCACCCCACCATTCCTCACATGGCTGGCTCCCCTCATCCCACAAGTCTAGCTTAAATGTCACTTCCTCAGAAAGTCTTTCTGTTGCCATCTGTATCTGTCAGGGTGCTGGCGGGAAACAATGGCACGCTTGCATGAGGATAATTCAAGGAGGTTTGATAAAAGGACTATTTATAAAAAGCATGGAGCAAGACAAAGGGAGACCACAGGGACAGAGTAGAAACAACCCTAGCTGGAAGGATGAAGGAGTAGGACAGTGGTCACAGCTGACCCAGGGTGATCCTGCACAGAGAATCTAGAAGAGGAAATACTCCAACCTCATCCCCCTCTCTGTCTCCTGCTAGAGATGCTCTTTGGCTAACTCTGCTGGAATACCTACTAGATACTGGGCACACCATCCAACCTGAAGCAGGTTTTCCTCACTGCCCTCAAAGTTAGAACCTTAATCTTTTTCTTAATCATAGTTAGAACAATTCATATTCATTCATTGTACTATTTTTCCTTCAGTTTAGACCAGGCAAAACTGAAGAGACTCAGTTATGCCCCAGAAACCCCAATCTCACCCATTTGTATCTAAATGAAGTCTGCATGATATGGACATAGGAGGAGATGTGAACTCTCTCCAGATCGTGGAGCTCTGGAATAAATCCTCCTGACTGCCTTTCTTCTCCCTTTCTCCTTTCACACATCCCTGGCAAATTATGTCAGAAAAATCATGGTTAAGAATTGGGTGGGCCATTGGCAAGTTGTAAGGTCACATTATGGAAAAACATGGGCAAAGGTCTCAATTTATATTTATTTAAGGTCCATCTCTCATGATTGCCATGAGCTCTAGTATCACATTGGCTTTGCTTACCACTGGGTATCCACTTGGAGACATCGCACTAGGGACACAGTATGTAATAGGTAAATGTTTGAATAAAATTGCTGCTACCCAAGAAGTGATGGCAAAAGATCCAAACTGTATTGTCCAAAGATGTGCAGCCATCCCAAGCTTGACCCAGACCAGTAGCCAAGAATATCAGTATACAAAAGATCCAATCAGGTGGACAGCGCCCCCATACAGGTAGAGACTTAACCTGGAGTGGTAGGATCCTGGTTCCATAGGCAGGGGGAGGGGCAGCAAGACCAGGCAAGGCAGACCTCAGCTGGGGGTCAAACCCTGGGAAAACAGCATGTTTATGAGAAGAAGCAAGGCAGACTTTCTATCATAGCAATCGACAAACCAGCCTTCCTCCATTCTCCACACCAGAGCCAGTGTGATTTTTCTAAATTATAAATCTGAGTATGCCATTCCCCCACTGAAACACTCCCACTCACTTTCTCAACAAACATTTATTGCATGCCTGTGATATGCAAGCCCAACCTTCTTAACACAGTATATAAGTCCCTGCATTTCTCGCCCCTGCCTACCTCTCCAGCCACATCTCACACATCCACCTCCAATATGAGTGCACACGCCCATACACACACTCCCTCTCTCTCTACTCAGCTTTCTAATACACCATCCCCTCTTCTCCTTCAGTATCCTCTCACATACAGTTCCCTCAACTGGAATGCTCTTTATTTATAATACCCTTTCACCTGGCTAAATTTTGTTTATTCTTTGAGTCTCAGCTTAGACCTTGTTTCCTCTGGGAATTCATCTTCCAAGGCAGAGTTAAGAGCTTCTCCTTTGGGGTTTTGGGTTATCTCAGCACTCTGGACCTTCCTCATCAGAACACTTGCCACTCTGTCATGGCTGTCTGTGTAAGTGTCATCTCCCACCTAGACCATGACTTTGTGAAGGTGGAACAGAGTCTGTCTTGTCCAGAATGGTACCCCCATCACCTAGCATAGTGCCTGGTACAAAATAAGCATTAAAAAGTATTGCTGAATAATTGAATAGATGGACGCATAGATGGGTGGATCGGGTGGGCAGATGGCATGTGGTTGATGTTAAGAGAAAGATGTATTCAAGCCAGTTTAGCAGAAACTCATCAAAGCATACTAAATACTGGGCCAAAGAGGAGCAGAAAGCACTTTTCACTCCAGGCCCAGCCATGGGGTCAGACGCTTTAAAGGGACACTGCTGAGATCCATCAGGTGAGGTTTTTATCACCTGCAAGTGAGCGAGGTCAGGGAAGACCAGGCCAATTTTACTCAGGAAACACCTCTCGAAAGAAGTGACTAGTGGCACTTGAAGGAAGTGTTGCACAGGGGTAATAATACTGTCACAGCCTGCACCGCGGAGCATTTATTTTAAGTCAGGCTCTCTGCTAAGAGCTTTATGTATTCGATTTCATGTAAGTGACAGAGACAGGATGTGAACCCAGAGAGTGTGATTCAAGGGCTACACACTTAATGAATACACTACAAAGCTTGGGCGGAGAAGAAATAGGAACATGTCCGAAGCAGGGAGAGCCAACAAAGACAAAGATGGCAATAACAAGTCTTGGACAAGATCTAGCAGAGAGTTAGCCCTCACAGGTGTAGAGAAGCAGTGGTAGAAGACAAGAGAAACACTGATGCATAAGACTGAGTATCAGGCTAAGAGGACTTTAGAGTTGAGCCCATAAGCAACAGGATGTCGGATAGAAACGTAACTACCTGGTGCTTGAAACATAACTTTTGTGTGTGTGGTAGTGAGAGGCAGTGGGCTGCCCCATTCAGCCCTGTGATTCTGTTTTTACTCTCAATGTAAACTAAAGTACTAACTCAGTCTTGCCTCCTGCCCCAGACCCAAAAGTCGCTTCTGTTTCCATTTGTCAACTGTAGTGGAACAAAAGTCACCTACATTTGGTTAACTGCCTTGCTACTGCGTGGAGGGGTCTGTGGATCTCAAAGTCATGGGCCCAGTCTGCTTTCAGAGTCACTGACCTCCAGTCTCTCCAGGATACTAAAGGGGAATCTTAATTTAAGTGACCTGATTAAAAACAAACAATTTCTGTGACGACTTGCATGAAAATAGGCCACTAGCAGAGAGATCTTGGTGACAAATAAAAATTCAAATGGCTGAAGAGCTTCAATAAACAACAGGTCCACCACTGTGAGCCTGATTTTCCCCTGTGGTTTGGCAGGCAACCAAGAGTGCCAACTCTCCTCCCAGGAGTGCTTCCTTGGCCAAGTGGAAACAGCCCACAGAGAAAGGGCAGAGCTTCATGGAGATAAGTGGGAACATGAAAGAGAACACCCAAACCTTCCTCTGAGCTCCCTGTTAGAGTGGAGGGGACCAGCCCTTGCTCCAATACACAAGCCAGAAACTTGGGACACCTTCCTCTTCCTCACCCATCACACCCATCACTTGCCAAGTCCTGTCTATTCTAGCTCCTTATCATCTCTCAGAGCACCCACTCTTTTCCATCTGGACTACCATCTCTCCACTGGTTACTACCAAAGAGCTTCCTACCCATATACTCTTAGACTGTGAGCTTCAGCCACAGTGTGTGGCTTTCACATGACTCCAGAGCACCCTCTATGCTCTATCCTTGAAACAGGGAGGCCACATGTGCACTGGGCATCTGGACAACGGGGGCAGATGGAGCAGTGGTAGACATCAGTGATGTCACATGTAACTTTGGAGCCTTGCCTTCATTTCCTAGAGCTACTGGAACAAATTACCACAAACTTGGTGGCTTAAAACAATAGGCACTTATTTATAATAGCAAATAACATAACAATAGAAATGTATATCACAGTTCTGGAGGCCAGAAGTCACAGATCAAGGTGGTGGCAGGACCACAGACTTTCCAAAGTCTGGAGGAGAGAGGCCTTCTTTACCCTTCCAGCCTCGGGGGGGTCTGTCAGCATTCCCTAGCTTGTGGCTGCATCATTCAAACATCTGCCTCTGTCTTCACAAGGCTTCTCTTCTTCTCTCTCCATGTCTTCTCTTCTGTCTCTTATAAGGACATTTGTCATTGGATTTATGGCCTGTCCAGATAATCCAGGATGATCTCATCTTAAGATCCTTAATTACATCTGCAAAGATACTTTTTACAAATAAGGTCACATTCACAGCTTCCAGGATTAGAACATGAGCGTATCTTTTGGGGACCTGGCCAGAGAAGGGCATGACAGTGGTAACTCTAGCACAGAAGAAATGCTGTAGACTGAACGTCTATGTCACCTCAATATGTTGAAACTTAATCCCCAGTGTGGTGGTATTTGGATTGGAGGGCCTTTGGGAAATAATTAGGTCACAAGGTAGAGCCTCATGAATGGGATTAGTGCCCTTATAAAAGCAACCCCAGAGAGCCCCCTCACTCCTTCTGCCATGTGAGGACACAGTGAGAAGATAGCCATGTATGAACCAGGAAACAGGTTCTAACCAGATACCAAATCTGCTGGTGACTTGATCTTAGGATTTCCAGCCTCCAGAACTGTGAGATATAAATTTCTGTTGATAATAAGCCACCCAGTCTATGGAAATTTGTTATAGCAACCCAAATAGATGAAGACAAGGACCTTTCTGGATATATAAGCAGCAGAGAGGGTATGGCAGTATGACCCAGGGAGGTGACAGGAAGGGCAAAGGTATCAACCAATTTGTCCTTTAAAATGTACCCCAGTTTTGCACTGAAGCCCTGACCCCTCAGGGACCTTGGAAGGGACCAGAGTAGATCAGAGCCTACAGCCCAAGCCTGTCCCTGCTTCTTCTGGAATTGGGTTCCTGTGACACAGCCTGCCAGTCATCAGCCCTTGTCCTAAGGGCTCTGAGGCCCTGCATCCTTAAGCCTACCTTTATGACCTTAAGGAAAGGAACGGTCAGAGGAGAAAGACCATAATCTTGAGAGTCTGCAGACTGGGTTTGAATCCTGGCTTGGACACTTCATAGTTGCTTCAGTTTCCTTTGCCATTGAAAAGGATAATGACAATTACCTCTCCGGGCTGATAGGGCATATGAAGTATGAGCACTGTGCCTGGCACATAATGGGGGCTCTAAAAATGGTTAGTCTCCCCACCACCTTTAAAGATCACCCATTCCTTCTGTTTTTATCCAGGAAGGATGGTCCCACACCTCTCCAACCCTGCAGGCATCCCATCTGATGGGGAGGCTTAAAAAGATAGATAATCGATGAGAAAAGGGAGCTATAACAGACTCTCCATTTAAGCAGCACCAGGCAACCTTGGGAGAAACTCCTCCTTTGTTCTTTAGAACCAGACAATGCTTCAGCCCCTGCCATCCTGCATTAAGCAATGTTTCAACTCTCTGTCTTTCTTTATCTAATAAACAGGGCTACTGGGTGAAAGCCTGCACTCCCTTGGTACCTTAGCATGCTTTTCACTTCCCTCCTGGTTGTTATATAGGATATGGTTTCATTCACCTAATTCACATTTGCTGGACCAAGACAGAGCTGTTCAGGTCATACTCTTGGTGTCGAAAATGTCAAGCAAAAGCTCATATCCTTCAGGTATGACAGGAACCAAAGATCCCAAGATCCCATAAGATACTTGTGAGCAAAGAGACAGAAAATGACCAGTGAGAACAAACATCACCAAATTGGGGATGAAGTCCTCTGGCATCCTAACACAACTTTACCAGCCCCATTCACTGCTATGCACTGGGAAATGTCACAGCATGGGAAGATGGCTGATATTAGAAGAGAGTGTGCAATGCTCGTTAGTGACTATAAAATGTTGCCTGGGGCGGGGGGCGGGGCATGGGGGGCCAGCATTCTGTGTAAGTCTTGGGGAGGATCATCCTTCCTTGGATTCAAGGCTTCACACTGCTTGCCTCCATGCAACTGGCTCTTTGGGCCCCCTCCAAGTCATCAAATTTCCCAAGTTACTGCAAGCTAGAGAGTTTTTGTCATCATTAAGCTACCCAAGTGCCCCACAATTCACAGTGACTGAAAGATGTCCTGGTCTAGCTGACACAGTACACCTTTATTAAAGAACACTCTAATCCAGAGCAGTGGTTCTCAAGTGAGGGCAATTTTGGTGACTTCTGTAGACGTTCTTGGTTTTCACAACAGGGGAGGTACTACTGGATCTAATGTGTAGAGGCCAGGGATGCTGCTAAATAACCTACCTTACATAGGACAACCCCTCACCACAAAGAACTATCCAGCCTGATATCTGTAGCCTGAGACAGTAGTCTGGACCCTTCGCCCAGAACAATGCAGAAATGCTTTTCTGAGTCGGACCCAACTCCCTCCAACAGCATGGGTCATGCCCTGGCAAGGCTAGCTTGTTGGGTGAGCTGGTTTCCCTCCCAGCGCTGGGCCCACCCCACTCTCCCCACCCCCTGCAGTCCCACCCCCTCTGGGACAGCACTCATGTGGCTCAGATGAAAGACTGGTGCCGCAGGCCCCCATGCCAGCTCGCCACTTGATTGCTTTTAATTAATTCTGCTTGATTACAGCACATGGGAGTCGCATCGGAGAGATAAGACAGGCTCTTTATATTCTGTCTTCATTAAAAAGTTTGGATCTGGAAGCTTTTTCAAAGAGCTATGCGTCTCCTTTACTTTTGTGTCATTTTTAATTGAGGAGGGCACAGGGAGATAGTTGAGCTGTGCTGAGCAGAGATTTTGCAAACGAAAGAGAAAAAGTCTGCGACCCCTTCGGCGGAAAAGCAGCTAGGACTGGGATCGGGGTGACACAGTCAAGACACAGCCAGTCCACCATGGCTAAGAGAGGCATGGAAAGAGAAGCATCCCCAGTGGTATGTTAGCCCAGATCTATGGAACAACATGGCTCAGATTCTCTGCAAGTTGCCGAGGACTCTAGGGAAGGAGTTGGGAAATTGCACAGTGGTGATAAGAGAAAAGGAACAAGGAGACTGGCTCACCACCAATTATCTGCACCCATCTTCTCTAGAGAGAAGACCATCCCCTCCCCAGGGAAACCTTGCCCAACTTCCCCATGCAGATTTAATCACTCCTGCCTCTGTATCCCTACAATACAGACTCATCTCTCCAGAAAAGCATCATGTTGTATTAGTTATCTATTAATTGCTGAGTAACAAATCAGGAAACGTTTGTTATCTCACCATTTCTGTGCATCAGGAATCTATACATCGTTTAGCTCAGTGCATCTGCTTCACAGTATCTCAGGATGCCGTAATCAAGAGGAGTAGGACCCATTTCCAAGTTAACTCAAACAGCTGTTGGTAAGCCCCAGAAGATCCACTTCTGAGCTCATTCGTGAATGTGGCTGTTGATAAGTCTCAGGTCCTCACTGGCTATTGGCCAGTGATAGTAGCTCCTTGCTATGTGAGCCTATCCATAGAGGAGCTCACAACATGACAGCAGGCTTCCCTTAGAGCAAGTGAGCCAAGATAGAGAGGGCAGCCCAAGATGGAACCAGAGCCTTTTTGTAACCAGATTATATATTCCATCACTTTTCCTATATTTATTAAAAGTGAGTCACTAGGTCTAGCCCACGCGTAAGGAGAAGGAAGTACATGTGGGCTTGAATACCAGGAGGCAGGGACCACTCAAGGCCATCTTAGAGGCTGCCTACCACATTTGTTGCCCCTTTTTCTAGGAAATTGCTCCTTGAAGCAGGGACCCCTGTTGACTTACTTATAGTCTCCAACACCTCATTCAGTGTCTAGGACGGGCCAGGTACCCAAAAGGTGTTTGGTAGAATGAACAAATGTATAAATGCACGCATGAATGAATGAATTACAGATAAATGAAATAATCTTTTCTTATACCTTATTTACACTCATCAAATCAGTCCTTGGAAAAGAAAACTTGTTTGTCTCCAAAACTATTGCAGCAGGAGCAGATATATCCAGGTCATCTAAAAACCCAGTTACTTAAATACAAATTTGAAATAACAGAGTGCAATCATATGTTATTCCATTTAACATAGGACCATTACTATCCTCTTTTGTTATGGTTTAGTCTGAGCCCACTCTTAAATATTTCCTCCCTGGGGACTAATGACTGATCGTAAATCAATAATGTTGAAAAGACAGAGCTTTCCATTATTTTAAGCTGCTATCTGGGTGACACTAAACAGTACAGAAATGATCAGGAGGGAAGCAGCTGTGTCCAGACCTAGTTAGTTTTCATGCAAGATCAATTAACAGAGGAGCTAAAAACTCAGAAGCAGAAGTTTGAATGGGTCCAGGAGAGGCTGCATGCAGCCTGAAGACCTAGCACATCAACTGGGCTGAGGCCAAGGATAGAAGGTAAGCCCAGCTAAGCTGATTGAAATAAATCAACCCATGCCAGTGGTGGTCCAGGATCTAGAGAAGGACTAGCAAGTAATCAACAGATGAACAGTTGTCCAAGCAAGTTCAGTACAAGAAGGTTTAGGAGACAGTGCGTTTTAAAGGTGAGTGAACAGGCAAATGCCAAGAAGGAAGGAAGTTTAGGGTTTCAGACCCTGGGCTCAGAAACAGAGAGTCCTAACCCATAAGGAAGATCTGAACCAGATAAGGTCCTAGCATTAGTAGGACTAAGATACAAAGCCAGAACATAAAGTGGGGAAGGAGGGACATGCAAAAGAAGACTCAGATACCAGAGGCACAAAGTAGGACTTCAGTTTCAGGGTTAAGCAAAGAGTTTGTCTCCAAGATTGGACTGAGTCCTTGAGATATTAAATGCTAAATGAGAGCTCCTTAAATTCTTCCTTCCCTAGAAATGAATTGGGCCCAGGGACTGGAGGAGATAGAAAGGGAGATACTGGGTTCTAGGAAGGATTAAAGAACCTGTACCTTCCTAACTGCCTGGTTCCTCACCTTCTGGAGGAAGGGCACTGCTGTACAGTGCTCAAATTCAGGACCAACATATTGGGACACAGTCCCACTGAATGGGGCTCCAACAAAGTCAAGCAAATATGGGTGTGGCCATTTTATGGATGTTCTCTCTTCTCCCAAAAGATTGAGGAAGAGGTGCTCAAAGAGAACTTCCTCATGGGAAGAAAGCCTTCGTCTGTGAATTAGGTGAACTCAGCTTTAAGAATTGAAGTAAATCAGGGGCACCTGGGTGGCTCAGTCAGTTGAGCATCCAACCTCAGCTCAGGTCATGATCTCACAGTTTGTGGGTTCAAGCCCCATGTCGGGCTCTGTGCTGACAGCTCAGAGTCTGAAGCCTGCTTCGGATTCTGTGTCTCCAACTCTCTGCCCCTCCCCCACTCACACTCTGTCTCTGTCTCAAAAATAAACATTAAAAAAATTTTTTTAAAGAATTGAGGTAAATCCTGTCTCAGTCCTTCTTCTGGTTCCACTCACTGACACTGAAGCTTTAGACTAATGTTTCATACCACTGAATTGGTAAGAGCTGAGATTGGGGTCCAAGCTTTAGAGTAGAAGAAGATGAACCAGATCAGACATTTCAGGACGTTGACACCAATATAGCTAAGGTGAAGGTGGCCTCTCATGGCCAAGGCTAGCTGGCTCATGCACCCTACCAGGTTTGGAGCCAAGGCCCCCAGTGGTGCAGCATTCTTGTGTGTAGAACACCTTTGGATTGTCCTGGGTTCATAGCCTATCACCATCACATTAGCTTATAACAACCACAATGCAACATTACTTCCAGGAGTCAATAAGCCCAAACTTCATGCTCAGGAATCAAGCTGAGACACAAGGGTGGGAGGCCAAGTGGGGAGTTGAGCCAGCCATTACAGTTCAGGCTGGAGAGACCTGCACAAACAGTTTGTGGAGAAGACCAATGGTATAGAACCTGGAGTGGCCATAATTTGGTGTAGAAAAAGGCAACAGCTTTTAAAAGATGGGAGAAACCACATATTGAATCCATCCTGCGGGAACTACTTCCGAGGAGTTAATTAGGATAAATCGTTCAGTGCGGGTTATTTATTTATTTATTTAACAACCCTTTATTGATGCCTGCCTGCGATGTGGCAGGCACTGTGGGGAATACAAACATGTTCCAGGTATGGTCTCTGGCCTCAAAGGAGCTTGTAATCTGGCGGGGAGACAGATGCCTACACAGTTAACACAAGGGAGGAAGGAAGGAGGGGAAGGGGGTGAGCCTGCAACTCATCAGCCTCCCAATTCCAATTAGAACCCTTGGGCTCAGATGCCAGGGACCAATTTAGAATTCCAACTCGGTAGCACAGTTGATAAGACAAAGCTCTCCCAGGTCTGGGGGTAGGGGAACACCCTGGTTTACAATAGAGCTTGAAGGCAAAGTACCATGTGGTCCCAGTCTGAAATCTGATTGTTCCTCGTAGATTTCTAAGTCATGTTGTCTGGTTTTGTGTAGTGTGGCAAGGTCTCACCTCAGGCAAGAGAAGCTGTGGGTAAATTTAATTATTGAGCTGCTTTAAACACTGGATGTGGGGTAGGCATGCAGGAATAGGGAGCAAGGAAAAGGCTATTCATCTATTCATTCAAAAATTATTTCTTGTTTTGTGATATGAAAATGAGTTCTGGACACGGGTGGTGATGGTCCCATGACAATGTAAATGCACTTAGTACCACTGAGCCATACACTTAAAACATGGTTCAAATGGCAAATTTTATGTTATATGTGTTTTACCACAATTTTTAAAATTGAAAAAAAATTCTTAATTAATATGTGTCAAGGGGCACCTGGGTGGCTCAGTCTGTTAAGCATCCAACTTCGGCTCAGGTCACGATCTTACAGTTTGTGAGTTCGAGCCCCATGTAGGGCTCTGTGCTGACAGCTCAGAGCCTAGAGCCTGCTTCAGACTTTGTCTCTCTCTCTCTCTCTCTCTCTCTCTCTTTCTTTCTCTCTCTCTCAAAAAGTAAATAAACATTTAAAAATTTTAATTAATGTGTCAAGCACTATGTTATATGCTGTCTCTGATGAAAATACAAATGACACAGAATCCCTTCCCTTAAGAAGCTCACAATCAGAGGCAGAAAGTCAAGAACTAGGTAAATCTCAGCTCAGACATCACCTCTCCCAGGATGCCTTTCCTGATTCTCCCATCCCGGGTTAGGTCTGCTTCTGGTTCTCCCTCAATAGTCTGTGCTGGTTTGTTTTATAATTATCTTCATTTATTCAGCAAACCTTTATTAAGCTAGTCATTAGGGATATAAAACCAAATGAGGCTTTCCATGTAAAGAAAGAAACAAACATGCAGATGAATCAGCACAAACACACACAACACACACACACTCACACACAACCCATTACTGCACTTTTCTAATCCATAGAGCTTCTGAAGGTAGTGTTCAGTAAATGTTTACTGGATTGATGGATGGATGGATGGATAGATGGACAGATGGACTAATGAGTATCTGTGGTATAGAGGAGTGAGTTACAAACTACGTGCCCAGGAATATGAATAGGGATCATTTAAACTGGATTTCAAAAATGAAAAGGAGTCTGCAAGGAGAAAGACAGGAAACGCACCCAGACAGGAGGGTGTATGTGGTAAGAGCCTGAAAATTTGGGAAGCAGCAGAGTTTAGTGCTTGGAGCCCAAGGAAGAGGCAGAGAGACCCTGATCAAGAAGGCCCACATATGTCATTCTAAGGAGTGTGCAGTTTGTTGTGAAGATCATCAAAGACTATGAGAGGTTTTTAAGCAGAAGAATGTGGCCTAAATTTTTATTTCAGCTTGCTCACTCTGCCATGGTTTGCACAAAGTGAGAGTGGGTCTACAGAAGTAGGACCAGGGACCAAGTAAGGAATTATTATATTTACTTACATAGTAGAGATATAGACAGAAAAAGGTGGCTGAAATTAACATATGTTTAGAAAGTATGGAAGACGAATTTGGCAACAAATTCGACTATAAGTTTTATTCATTTATTCAACAAATATTTATGGAACATCTACTATGTAGTGGGCACCATTCTAGACACTGGGAATTTAACACTGAACCAGAGAGCCATTGTCTTACCCCCATGAAATTTATGTTCTGGTGGGGTGGGAAAATAATAATAAAATAAAGAAACAGACAAAAGTAAACATGATAGAGATGTGTGAGCTTGGTCAACTCAATTTTTCCATGCCTCAGTTTCCTCATCTGCAAAATGGGGATTACCAATAGTATTGGCCCCATAGGGTGGTTGTGAGGATGTAATGAGTTAATACCTATAAAGGTCTTAGAACTGTGTCCAGCCCATAGTAAGCAGTATGTACTACTTATTATAATTACACAGGGGAATGCATTTAAGAGGGATTTGACAGGTAGAAGTAGGAGAGGACTGTTTTGCTTAGCAGGTTAAGAAAACCTTCTCTGGGTTGCTTACTCTTGAGCTGAGACCTTAAAGAATGATTGAAGGAGCCAAAATTCTCTGAAAGAGTGCTCCAGACAAAGGGGAAAAAAACTGTATCTGGAACTGGCTAGGAGCATCCAAGAAATAGCGAGCGGGCCAGTGTGTCCAGAGCACAGTGAAGGGTAAGGGTGAGTAGGGGTGAAGGATAAAATTAAAGAAGCTGACAGGGGGCCAGATCAAGAAGGACCTGCAGGGCCATGAATTTGTATTTCAGTAGCAACAGGAAGGAAGCCATCAGCGGGGTTTGCTAGGAGATGTCCTGTGATTCCTACTTTTAAAACATCACTCTGGCTGCTTATAATATGTGTTGCCGAAAATGGCTACAGTTCCCTGCAATCCCCATATACACATCCTCCAGGTGATATTGCCAGTCCCCCATCGAGAGGAGGAGTGTGCTTCTCCACCCACTTGCATGTAAGCTGGCCTGGGGACCCACTCTGATCAACAGAATGCACTGAAAGAGATTTGGGGGAGTTCCAAAGCTAAGCCTCAACATAGACACCATACAGCCTCCACGTCTACCCTCTTGCTATCCTCTGTATTGATTATATTTTTATATAATTAATTTCTGGCATCTTTGGCGTGGCTTGCTGGCTGGGAGAGACTGCTCCTCCCAGGGCTAGCTAATTCCTAGAGACAGTAAACAACTCCTGAGTGGGCCTCCCTCTCATATACAAACCAAACAATCCCAAGCCCACACCCCCAACCACCTCCTTTGTCTCTCTCACACCAGGCCAATATTTCCCCTGCCCTAAATCAATCTGTCCAATGTCCCAGACCATTGGGACAGCCCCTATGCCTCAATGCCCTCCAGAACTATTCAAACTAACCAAACCTGAGCTGTTTGCTCTGCCTGCCTTGCTTCCCACAGAAACCCCAATAAAGTCTGTGGCTTTTGCCTTCCCCTCATGCCTTTCTGCCTCCTGATTGACAGGGGTGCTTGCCCTTGTGGCCCTGCATGGAGCACGGTGGGTCTCATTTCAAGAAGAACTGCAAGTAACATGAAATTTTCTTCCCGTGTGATCATCCGATCATCTTTATAAATTAAGACCCAGGCCCAAATCACCCTGCCATGTGAAGAAACCCAAGGTAGCCTACTGGAGCCTGAGAGCAAATAAAAGAGACAAGCTCTCCCAGCTAAAGCTCCCCTGATCTGCCAGCTGACCACATCAGAATGAGTGACCCTGGGTGAGACCAGCAGAAAAACCACCCAGCTGAGCCAGGCCCAAACTGCTGGCCCACAGAATCATGAGCAAATAAAATGGGTCACTGTTTTATACCACTTAGGTTGGGGTGACTCGTTACACAGCAGTAGATAATGGATACACTGATCTATGGACAAAGGACTCTCTGCAGGACCAGCAGTAGAAGCCAGTATTAGAAGGCATTGGTCCAGGCAAGAATTGCCATGACTCTCCCTAGAATGGTAGCAGTGGAGATGGACAGAAGTGGCTGGAACCAAGATGCAATCTGGAGGCAACCAGCAACACTCACTGGCTCTGTGTGGGTGTGAGAAGAGGAGAGGACTCAAGAAAGAAGCCACATTTTTAGCCTGAGTAATTGGGCAAACAACTGTGGCATTTACTAGATGTGAAAACCGAGGGAGGAGTGGATCTGGGTTAGATGTGGAGGGAGATCAGCAGTTTACTCCTGGATGGGTTTAGATAGAAGTGTCTATTGGCTGTCCCAGTGGGGATGCTGAGTTCCAAGTTGGACATGTACACCCAAACTCAAGGGAGAGATTTATGCTCAAGATACAAACGTGTGAGTCACTCAGCTTATAGAAGGTACTTGTAGAAGCCACGGTGTTCAAAGCCGGGTCTAGATCACCTGAAGAGAGTGTAGAAAGTGGGCGCAGAATTGCCAGGGTTTCAGTGTGGAGGAGAGAAGAGAGCGAGGAAGACTGAGAAGGAACAGTGAGTGGGTAGGGGGGAGGGCCAGGCCAGCGTGAGGGAACAGCGTGTCTCAAGGAGAAAGGAGTCAACAGCATTTTATGCTGCTGGGAGGTTGGGTAAGATGAGAAAAGAGAAAGAAGCATTGGTTGGACAGCGTGTAGGTTGTTGACAGCGATAAGAGCCATTTCAGTGGCATAGTGAGGACAGAAGCCAAGTGCAAGTGCGTGGAGGAGTGACGGGGGCGGGGGGTGTGCAAGTGAGGACAGTGAATCCAAATTACTCCTTTGAGAAGTTTTGTCATGAGGGACAGTAGAAAAATGGGCAACACAGAGACAGGCTGTGGGGTCCAGGAGAGGAACTTTTGTCTTACTTTTTTGTTATTGTAAAACATATCAGACATCCAGAAGAATAACACAGCATCTATGTTCCGTTTGAAGGGACTTTGCTTTTTTTTTTTTTTTTTAAGATGAGAGGTACTACAGCATTTTGTATGCTAATAGGACTGATCCAGTGGAGAAACTGATGATGCAGGAAAGAGAGAGGATATTTACAGTAACAAAGTCCTTGAGAAGGTGAGAAAGAACAGGATCCGTGGTGGAGCAGAGGGGTCGGCCGCTGTTAAGAGTAGGGACACGTCTTCCATTGTAGCAGGAGGGTGTTTGTCAATTTAGTGATGGGAAGACACAGGGGTTCTTGTGAAGTAAAAGGCAAGGTCATCAGCCAACGGGGAGGAAGGGAGAGGCAGGGCTGGGGGTGGAGGAGAGAGAGGCTGCCGCCTCAGGGTGGGGAAGGGGACATAGGGAGGCAGTGTCCTGGCACTGCTGGGCAGTGCCCAAAGCCCATCTGAGGTTTGTGGTCATGAGTTCAAAGCAAGACTGACTGGTCAGCAGGTTTATATGGGTTTCTTCAGATTAGGTGCTGATTCGGGTAGGACCAATGAGCGGGGTTAGCCAGGATGGAGGTTTTGTTAGGAAGGCCATTAAGGACATTTATGATAAAATGATTATAATACATCTTGGGCAGGCTAAGGAGAGGGGCAAGGGAGACGAAGGCAACTCCCAGGTTTTTGCAATTTACCTACAGTACCTACAGGTAGATACCATTTGCCAAGATGCTATTTGCATCTAGGAGGAAGCCCCGGTTTGGGGAAGGAGGGACTCTGAACAGAGACAAAGACAGTTGTGTCTGAGGAGATCCCAGTGAACAGGACACCTCCTCCCCTTTGCTGGCTCCTCTCCCCTGCCCTTGGCCCCTGGCTGGGAAAGTGGAAATCCAGCTTGCCGGCCCGGCGCCCACTGCCCTGCCCAGCCTGCCCCAGCTTCCTTCCTTCTTTAGGAACCTGTCAGGGCCTGTTTGCTGGTCTTTTCAGTTTAATACATTTTAATCAGAAAATTAATCAGGAAACACCAGTTCAGCAGATAATTGAACAATGAGAAGACACGATAATTGCTGTTTAGTCTAATTAACTTTGTTAAGTCTTTATTGGTAACAGAGACTTCCTGAGTGAAACTTATTAAACGTCCTTCCCTGGGAAACGATTCCTATTCAAAGGAAAAGTTGTACGGTCTGTCTTTGTCTGCATTATTTCCAGAAGAAGGACGTGAGTCCTGCAGCAGTTCCTGTGGGCAGAGGAGACCTGTAAATCTCTCTTCGGGCTGTGTCTGGCTTCCTTCTCCCTGGAACCATGAGCAGCCCGGCTCACAGGGCAGGATGTGCCACAGGGCCCGTTTGGAGAACCACATGCTGGGCCACCAGCTCTCTCCCAACCACATGGCCTGCAACTGGTTAGTCCTGCTCTCCAATGCTTATGCTTTGGGGCTCTTCAGTAGGGCCACCCAGAGTCATGGGGAGAGCACCAGGCCCCCTCCAGGACCGCAGACCACCTGTGCAGCTCACCTATAGATACAAGCTGGCATACGTTATGCACCAACAGGCGTCTGGCCCCATGTTGTGCAAATGTAAGATGCTGGCCTGAATTTTCCAAATCAGTTGCTGTTTTACCCCAGCAACCCCTTTGCGAAGGAGGCGGTGCCTTCAAGGGCTCCGAAGGTGTGCGAGGTGGTTGGTTTCTGCACTAAATGTTTTTCTCCTTGGGGTCTCTTCTTGCTTTCCTCTATGATCATTTCTTATGTAGGGCCTCTCAGAGGGGACTGGCTTCTAATCTGCTGCCTCATCTGGCACAGCCAGTTCCTGCCTGAGAGCAGCCCCCATTTCCCCCATGGAGAATGATCCCAGCACCAGCTCTGGCGGACACAGCAGGGTGTGTGGCTCACGGAAGCCCCAGAGATTTTACTGAAAGACCCACTGTGGGAACTAGAAAATAGGGATTCCCTGCCAAGCTCCAGAGTGGACATTCAGAGTATGCTTGGGTGCAAGAGAGAAAGCCACCTTCTCCCCATGCAGCTTTGCACCCTCACCTTTGGTATCCATCCCTGTCGCCACCAGGACAAGCCCCAGGAGGGCCACCTGCCATTGTGACCACAGTCCCAACATCAGGGATGCTTGTCCTTCCTCTTCCATCCTCGTGAACTTGTTATCTGTGACCTGCAGAACCTGTCCATATGTACTGAAGGGCTTGGGTTGCTTTGGACGGTCTGTCACAGTGGTATTATTTTAGTGCTCTCTGTCGTGCCCCACATCAATAGGCCAGACAGATATTAAATTTCCTTAGATCCTGCATGTCAGCCAGGGGAAAGGTGGCAGGGAACTAACTATTCCAAGACACAAGAAAGAACAGGTCATCACCAGATGGCTTTGTGTAACAGGCACAGAAGTGAAGGCTGAGGAGTGTCTGGTTTCACCTAATCAGGGAGAACATCCCCTAAACCGCTAGAAATTAACTCCTCAACCTGTCCTCTGGCTCTCCCTGAGTTTCCTAAGGCACAGCCTGGGGTGTTACAACATGAGCTGCTGCTGTGGTCTCCAACGAGGTCACAAGGCTGCAGCACCAGCCAACCTACGTACCACCAGATGTCCACCTCTGATGCCCCCACTCAGGATGTGGCTGTTCCTTCCATGCAAAGGGTTGCCTCCTCCCCAAGTCTGCCACCCCTGATTGCCTACATCACTGCTACTGAGAAGCTAGAACCTTAGCAAACTGTAACTGAACATTTGGAACTAACTAAGGAAGTACACAGCATAAAGCATAATTTGGAGCTACTGTTATGAGGGGCCACACTTAGAACCTCCGGGCCCAAACGTGATCTCCAAACCTTTTACCAGACTGGTTGGTTCCCTGGCCAGCCTTCCCTCTAGAAACACAAATCTGCCTCAAAGTCCTCAAATCTTATCCCAAAATGATAGACAGTGTGGATTCCCACCTCGCCCCCCAGAAACTGACCCCCACCCACCCACAGGAGCGCGGTCTGGCATCAGATCCCCAAGCCAAGATAACCTTGAAAGAATACCACAGCACATCTCCCCAAGCCTGGGTCTCCCAAAGTCCAGCCCCCATCCCATTCTCCCCCTGTCCCCTGTGCAGTGACCCAAAGGCAGGCTGTGTGTCCCTCCTGTGTTCTCTGCCTTGCCAGCTCCTGCCTCCTTCCAACAACAGCTCAAAGAAAAAAAATCTCACCATCTTGGTACAAATGCGACAATTTACAGGCACGGGCAGTGTGAATCCAGAATTAGAAAGAAACATTTCTGTAAAGGAAACATCATTTGCAGAGGCAGGTTCCACTAAAATGCCCTCCTGATTTACATTACTAAGCAGCATACCTAGCATCTCAGGCTGAAGCAATTGCATTTAGGCCTTCTCCAGGAGCCAGGGTGAGCAAGGCTGGCTTCTCATTTACATAACTATGAGGGCCCACTCAAGAGGTTCTGCCAAGAACAAAGAGATAGTCTGCCCTAAAGGTAAATTCCAGTCTCCACCCTTAAAGACAGAAACTGTGTATAATTTTTAAAATAAGTTTTTCAGCTTCGAAAATTGTAAGGTCCCATCTTCCAGTGCCCCATTAGATAAGAAGTGGAAGGAGGAGGCTGAATTTGAGGACAGGGATGGTGTCATGTTTATCTCTAGTCATGCTAATGCCCAGCTCAAGACTCTGCACATGTAATAGGTTCTCATTAAAGAAGAATCAAATGGGATAAAGCTGACAGAGGCAGATGTGATATCTAGGACTGGAACAGCCTGGAAATAAAGACTAGAGAGACACGGCATGCCGATCTATGCAAACCGGAAGTAGCCAGAGGAGGTCTTCTCTGGCAGGAAGATGTTATAGGTTTAGTTCTTCCATCAAGGCTTAGCACTTGGGTCTTTGGCCTGATTACACCCTCAGCTGAGAGCACATGGCTCTGGGTCCATGGACTTTGGCTATGGCTTGTGTAATAATACTAATAGCCATGTAATAATAATACTAATAGCCAATGCAACATCATATGCATCAGCTCATTCAATTATCCCAACATTCTAACAGGAAGAAGGTACCATGAGGACTGTATCATTACCATCTCCAGTTAATAAATGGAAAAACAAGACACAGGGGAGGAGCCAAGATGGCAGAATAGCATGGACTTTTTTGTGTCTCGCGTCCATGAAATACAACCAGATCAACACTGAACCATCCTGCACACCTAGAAAACTCACTTGAGGATTAACACAACAATCTGCACAACCTGAACCACAGAACTCAGCAGGTACACAGCACAGAGAGGTGAACTGGGGGAGAGAAGGCAGGGAGCTGTTTTTGCATATGGAGAGAGGACGAAGATGGGGGGGGTAGAGAATACGGGAAAAGCACTTCCAAAAGCAGCTGGAGAGAAAGTGGGAAAGTGGAAACAGCCACAGGGACTGAACTAAAAGGGGAGAAAGGAAAGGGTTTAAATTCCATTAAGACTATAAACAGGGGGAGCACAGAGTTTGCAACTCCGCAGCTGGATACCTGGTGGTGCTCTGGTGAGCAGGGCAAATCCCCAGGAGCAGAGTGAAGTCCAAGTGTCTTTGCGCCACATGGGAAGCAGCAGTTCCCCTGCTGGATGGACAGCTGGTAGAGGCAGTGTAGCTCCCCCAAAGGCAAAAGCCCCAGTGGCCCTGGGAGAACAACCACATTCACTGGTGCTGGAACAAGGTCACTGGGGTGAAGCCTGGTGCCAGATGTGTGTTGTGATTTGCCATAATCCCTGATGCACTTCTGCTACACGATCGTGTGAACTTTCTCTGGGGCAGGCTGGTCCCCAGCCACAGTCTCTGGTCATTGGCAGCAGCACGGTCCCACAAACGCTCCTGGGTGTGGCCAGCACCCGGCCATTGCTCAGTGAGACCCTCCCACAGAGGGGAGAAGCTGGTCAAAGCTGCAGTCACTCACAAGTAACAGGTTGGGAAACACAGCCGCATCTGAGATAAAACTCAGGAGGGAGGTGCTGCCTGGGGCTTGGTCCCGGACAGTGTAAAAGTGGGAAGCAGAGGAAAGCCGAGGACAAAGGACGGGTGTGTGATTGCTGACCTGGGAGAACAGAGTTCCAATACTAGAGACTGGGTAGCTGGGTGACGCCATTTTCACCGCTCCCGCACATGTGCATACGCACCTACAAGAGCCACAACAATCCACTCCAGTAAGCTCAGCAGCTCCATCTAGTAGAGAATGGGGCCATTACACTAACCATGCCCAATTGGGCCAACCTCGCTCTTCAGGAACACAAATCTCTCCGCCTGCTTAGTTTACCGACTATAAAGCACTGCATAGTTTGACTTCTAGGGGAAAACGAAGTAATTTCAATTGTATTTCAGTCTGTTTGCTGGTCCATCTACTCAATTTTCTTTTTTTTTCCTTTTTTTCTTTTTCATTTTTTCTTTTTCTTGAATACAGAAAGAGAAAAAATTTATTTTTATTTTCAATTTTTAGTAAAAATATTTTTCTTTAATTTTTTCCTACTATATTTTTTACATTTGTGTAATTTTTTTCAAATTCTATTTTACTTCCATCATTTCATTTTAGTCTATTTCAGTGTATTTTTTCAAATTTGCAAACGATTTCCTTTTTTCTTTCTTTTCTTCTTTCCCTTTTTTACTCTATTCTATCAAGCCCCTTTCCACACCCAGACCAAAAAAACACCTAGGATCTAGCATCATTTATTTGACTTGTGTCTGTGTGTGTGTGTGTGTGTTTTAATTTTTTTATTTTAATTTTTTCAATTTTAATTTTTTTTATTTTTTTTACCTCATTAATTCCTTTTCTCCCTTCAAAATGACAAAATGAAGGAATTCACCCCAAAAGAAGGAACAGAAAGAAACGACAGCCAGGGACTTAACTACCACAGATACAAGCAAGATGTCTGAACCAGAATTTAGAATCACAATAATAAGAACACTAGCTGGAGTCAAAAATAGATTAGAATCGTTTTCTGCGGAGATAAAAGAAGCAAAAGCTAGCCAGGATGAAATAAAAATGCTATAACTGAGCAGCAATCTTGAATGGATGTCATGGCAGCAAAGATGGATGAGGCAGAGCAAGGAATCAGTGATATACAGGACAATCTTATTGAGAATAATGAGGCAGGAAAAAAAAAGAGGGAGGCTAAGGCAAAAGAGCACAATTTAAGAATTAAAGAAATCAGTGACTCATTAAAAAGGAGCAACATCAGAATCATAGGGGTCCCAGAAGATAAAGAGAGAGACAAAGGGGTAGAAGTGTTATGTGAGCAAATCATAGCAGAAAACTTTCCTAACCTGGGAAAAAACACAGACATCAAAATCCAGGAAGCACAGAGGACCCCCATTAGATTCAACAAAAATCGACCATCAACAAGGCATATCATAGTCAAATTGACAAAATACTCGGGCAAGGAAAGAATCATGAAAGCAGCAAGGGAAAAAAAGTCCTTAACCTACAAGGGAAGACAGATCAGGTTTGCAGCAGACCTATCCACAGAAACTTGGCAAGCCAGAAAGGAGTGGCAGGATATATTCAATGTGCTGAATCAGAAAAATCTGCAGCCAAGAATTCTTTATCCAGCAAGGCTGTCATTCAAAATAGAAGGAGAGATAAAAAGTTTCCCAGACAAACAAAAATTAAAGGAGTTGTGACCACTAAGAAATTTTAAGGGGAGAAAAAATTAAATACATACATACATACATACATACATACATACATATATACATACCAGAAGCAACAAAGACTAGAAGGGCCAGAGAACACCACCCAGAAACTCCAACTCTACAAGAAACATAATGGAAATAGATTCATATCTTTAATACTCACTCTAAACATCAATGGACTCAATTGACCTTCAGATTGAAAGGAAGGGGATAGAGAACCACTTATCATACTAATGGTCAACAAAAGAAAGCCAGAGTATCCAAACTTATATTGGACAATCTAGGTTTTAAAATAAAGACTGTAACAAGAGATGAAGAAGGGTATTATATCATAATTAAGGGGTCTATCAACCAAGAAGACCTAACAATTGTAAACATTTATTCTCCAAATGTGACAGCACCCAAATATATACATCAATTAATCACAAACATTAAAAAACTCATTGATAATAATACCATAATAGTAGGAGACTTCAACACCCCACTTACAGCAATGGGCAGATCATCTAATCAGAAAATCAACAAGGAAACAATGGCTTTGAATGACACCCTGGGCCAGATGGACTTAACAGATATATTCAGAGCATTTCATCCTAAAGCAACAGAATATACATTCTTCTCCAGTGCACATGAAATGTTCTCCAGAATAGACCACATACTAGGACACAAATCAGCCCTCAACAAGTACAAAAGGATTGAGATTATACCATGCATATTTTCAGACCACAATGCTATGAAACTCAAAATCAACCACAAGAAAAAATTTGGAAAGGTAACAAATACTTGGAGACTAAAGGACATCCTACTAAGGAATGTATGGGCTTACCAAGAAGTTAAAAAGGAAATTAAAAAGTACATGGAAGCCAATGAAAATGATAACACCACAGCCCAAAACCTCTGGGATGCAGCAAAGGCAGTCATAAGAGTTAAGTATATAGTAATCCAGGCCTTCCTAAAAAAAGAAGAAAGGTCTCAGATACACAACCTAACATTACACCTTAAAGAGCTGGAAAAAGAACAGCAAATAAAACCCAAAAACAGCAGAAGACAGGAAATAATAAAGATTAGAGCAGAAATTAATGCTACCAAAACAAACAAACAAACAAACAAAAAACAGTAGAAGAGATCAATGAAACCAGAAGCTGGTCCTTTGAAAGAATTAACAAAATTGATAAACCACTAGCCAGTTTGATCAAAAAAAAAAAAGTAATTGACCCAAATAAATAAAATCAAGAATGAAAGAGGAAAGATCACAACCAACACAGCAGAAATAAAAACAATAAAAAGAGAATATTATGAGCAATTATATGGCAATAAAATGGGCACTCTGGAAGAAATGGACAAATTGCTAGAAACATATACACTACCAAAACTGAAACAGGAAAAAATAGAAATTTGAACAGACCCATAACCAGTAAGTAAATTGAATTAGTAATCAAAAATCTCCCAAAAAACAAGAGTCCAGGGCCAGAGGGCTTTCCAGGGGAATTCTACCAAACATTTAAGGAAGAGTTAACACCTGTTCTCTTGAAGCTGTTCCAAAAAATAGAAATGGAAGTAAAACTTCCAAACTCTTTCTATTAATCCAGCATCATCTTGATTCCAAAACCAGACAAAGACTAGAAGAACTATAGACCAATTTCCCTGATGAACATGGATTCAAAAATCCTCAACAAGATATTAGCAACGGGATCCAAAAATACACTAAAAAAATTATTCACCACAACCAAGTGGGATTTATACCTGGGATTCAGGGCTGGTTCAATATCCACAAAACAATCAATGTGATTCATCACATCAATAAAAGAAAGGACAAGAAACATATGATCCTCTCAATAGATGCAGAGAAAGCATTTGACAAAATACAGCATCCTTTCTTGATAAAAAGAAAAAAAACCTCAAGAAAGTAGGGATAGAAGGATCATACCTTGAGATAACAAAAGCGATATATGAAAGACCCAAAACTAATATCATCCTCAATGGGGAAAAACTGAGAGCTTTCCCCCTAAGGTCAGGAACAAGACAGGGATGTCCACTCTCGCCACTGTTATTCAACATAGTATTGGAAGTCTTAGCCTCAGCAATCAGACAACACAAAGAAATAAAAGGCATCCAGATCGGGCAGGAGGAGGTCAAACTTTCACTCTTCAGAGAAAAACAGGACACAGAGAAGTTAAAATGTTTGCCTTTTTCCATGGCAGACCAGATAGTAAATGTTTCCAATTTTGCAGGCCAAACGGTCTCAGTTACAGTGATGCAACTATACACTGTAGAGTAAAAGCAACCATAGACAATATGTAAATGGATGAGTGTGAGTGTGTCCCAATAAAACTTTATTTAGAAAGTCAGGACAGATATGTCCCACAGGAGGTAGTTTGCCTATCCTCGAGCTAGGAGGTAATTAGACATTATAGTCCAAGTTCTTTTTTTAAGTTTATTTATTTATTCTGGGTGGGGGTGCATAAAGAGAGGGAGAGGGTGGGGGACAGAAAAAAAGGGAGCACTCTGTCGGCACAGAGCCAAGCACAGGGCTCAATCCCATGAACCATAGATCATGACCTGAGCTGAGATCAAGAGTTGGTCGCTCAACCAATTGAGCCATGCAGGCACCTCTAGAGTCCAAGTTTTTAACCATTACCCACATCCTTCTCTAGAGGCTGAGGCAAGCAAATCCCAGAAGACCATCAAAGATGCAGGAAGTAGACTTCACTTATCAGCCTGGACCTGCAGTGTGCACACCTGTTGATCCCAACCTTTGTCACACCATTCGCTAATGATCATTTTCTATCTTGGGGATGGCAATTGAATTCACAGGTCAGGAAGTATGGAAGGCAGACGTTAGGATGGGAATTAATAGGATAGGACTCCTTAGGGCACAGGCAGAATATTGAGGCTAAAACATAGCATGAGATGGGATTGGAGATTAGGAATTATGCTGGTGACAATGGTGATGATTTTCAGCATGCCCACTTTGTTCCCAGTACTAAATGTTTTGCATGCAATATTTGCATGCATTATGAGTTGAATTGTGTGCTCCACCCCCAAAATCCATAAGCTGAAGGCCTAACCCACAGTACCTCAGAATGCAACCTTATTTGGAGAGAGGGTCTTTGCTTATCTCTATCTAAATTAAAACTGAGGTCATTAGGGTGAGCCCTTATCCAATATGACTGGTGTCCTTATAAAAAGGGGAAATTTGGAAACAGACACATATACAGGGAGCATGAACATGAAGGCAAACGTGGACATATAGATGGCTACCTACAAGCCAGCGGGAAATGCCTGGGACAGATTCTCCCTCATGGCCCTCAGAAGGAACCTACCCTGTTCCACCTTGATCTGGGACTTCCAGCCCCCAGAACTGTGAGACAATCCATTTCTCTGGTTTAAGGCACCCAGGCTGTGGTACTTTCTGAAGGCAGTCCTAGCCAATGAATACAATCTCCTCAACCATCACTATCATTCTGGGAGGTAAGCTCTGTTATTATCTCCATTTTACATAAACTAAACTTCACAGAGGTTGAGTAACTTGCCTCCAGGCACACAGAGAGGAAGAAGTGGAGTTAAAATTTGAACCCAGCCTTGCCAGATTCCAAACAGATAAAGGTTCATAACAGAATGTGTAACCCAGATTATGCCTCTTTGACCTAATGATTATTTTGAGTTGAAGCCAACTGAGGAAAAGCAGATACAAGAAAAGCTCTCTCCCATTTGCCTAAAATCAGGACATAAATTTACAAAGATGCCCCTCCTCCTCTCTTTATCAGAAAGGACAAATCCCTGGAGACAGCTTTAGGCTCTTGCCAGTGAAGAAGGCACCAACTTAAATCTGCATGACAAACCAGATTCTTGTTTACTGTGCTTTTCCTGCACCTCTCCCCTCCCACATAACTGACCTCCCCACACCTTGCTTTTGCCTTTATCTCAAGAAGGTATTTAAGCCTGAGTTCTAAACCATGTCTCAGAGTTACTCATTTTCCCCTCGAGATCTCCCATGTAGACAAGAGGTATACGTGTTCATAAACTTCTGTTTGTTTTTCTCTTGTTAATCTGTCTTTTATTACTGGGTCTCAGCCAAGTACTCAGAAGAGCAGAGTGAAAATTATTTCCTCCACTATACATAGTTTACCACTAATCTATCCCACACTGCATGGGGTTCTGAGTGGGAGAGAGGGTTGAATGGCTTTTATCACCTCTCACATATATCTGCTACCCGCACCCCTACCCTTGAAGGACAGACCTTGACCTTTCAAAACTCTTGAAACCCCACACTTGCCCTCCCCACTCTATTACCCATGCTCTGTCTTAGGGGACAGCTCTGCTCTGAACTCAGCAGAGTTGGTTCCAGAGAGTAGGGAGCTTGGTGATTATGCAGTGTGCTATGTCCCCACAGGAAGAAGGTAATTTCCCCTCCAGCACCAAGGGACCAGTGAGGCTGTCAGCCTGCCCAGGGAAGGACCCACCCAGTCCCCTTAGACACTCCCATTCCCCCAGCCAGCAGAAACTGAGGTTGACCTGTCTCTTCTCTTTAGGCCTCAGGGGACAAGAAGCAGCGTAGTCAGTGGCTTACGTAGAAGCTTCTGTCTGGACCGGGCTCCACTGTGGAGATGCTGTGGCTGCTGTCCCCAAGTCACATTGTCTGCTCTGAAAGACTTGGCCTCCCTAGCTAATTAGCCCAATACTGGTGCTGTCCAGAGGCCTTCTGCACAGAGACGGTCACACGCTTTGCCATTCAGGGACAGGAGGGACCTGTTGAGGCTCTTTTTAAAAAACAGGATTGTCAGAGTCCAAGAGATAATTAGTATTTAAGAGACACAAGTTAGCAAGGTTAAAAGCTGGGAAATAAACACATACACACACACACACACACACACACACACACACACACACACACACAATTTCAAATGATTCTTAAAGCTAAATGGGAAGATATGGCCTCTGCCTGGGAAACTATTTTTAAAAGATAGGATTTCACACCAAGGAAGAACAGGGTCCTCTCAGGCACCATTGCTTGGGATAGCTCATCCAGGCACTCTCAGGCTGTAGAGCTCTCATCTTCCCTAAAACCTGTTCTTCCTCCACCTTCCTTACTTCTGCCAAGGGCTCCACTACCCTGTAGCACACAACGGACATCCTCAGAACCTCCCACCCTACTGTGCACTCAGCTACCACATTGCAGTGATTTGCCCTTGGCAGTGTAGCTCACACCTGTGCCCCACTCCAGGCCTATGGACTCTGCCCTCACTGTGGCCTGGACCACCATGACTTTTCCTATGTGGTCACTCCACCACCGTCTCCATTCTCTGTAAAGAATCTTATCATGTCATCCTTCTACTTAATACTTTCATGGTGCCCCACTTCCAAGATGCCCCATGGGATAGTAATTAGTATTTAAAGGCACAAGTTAGCAAGGCTTGTCCTTGATCTTCAGCACTGGGTTTGAACTGAAGCTGTACCTAACTTCCATGTGGCCATGGGCACATCTCTCCCACTCAGCTGCCCCATTTATAAAACAGAGATAATCTTACTGAATTCAAAGATCCATCATGAGGGTTAAAGTGATCAGCGCCTTGAAGATGATTATGACTCAAAAATAATGTGGCTTTTATGATTATCAACCCAGGAAGGAGAAGGAAGGAAGGGCTACCTGGTCAATCAGCAGCAAGTCCAAGACTTCCAACGCCCATGATACTCCAAGCTCTCAACAACGATTTGTTGGGTGAATGATTGTCAATCAGTCAATCTCAGCCTCTTGTGCTCCCCATCTAGACATTAAGTCCTGTGTCTATTAAGGCTACTAAATCTATTACAATCCATGCAAGACAAAGATAAGGAAACCACTCCTTTTTTGGCTCATGCTAATCTAGACTCAAGTGAGCCCCCCCGGTGCTCATATCTGGGGTTGTATGAATAAACCCAAACTGGCTCAGACCTCCTAAGCCCCGTCCTGGCTCAGCTGGGCTTTTGGGACTGAGAAGATTCTGTCCCTCTAGTTTCCACATGAAGGTGACGTGTTCTGCATTGTAGCTCAGCAAAGATTTCCTGAGCTCCTGTAGCTGACCCAGGTGGGATATTAGGTGGGCACAGCTGGACCAGAACTACTAGCTATAATGGAATAAATCTATGTGTTGAGGGTGACAACCACTGAACTCTTGAATGCAAGCAGTATCAGGAGCCAAGCCCAAGGGACTTCTTCGAGAGGTGTGGACGTCCAGAGCCTGGTGGAAACCAGGCCTCCACCCTGCCACAGTGAATTAGCCTCTACCCCCCACAGTCCTGCTGAAACCCTCAGCCTTTTGCTGTCTAGGCTAAAATCCTGAGCATCTTTCTTGACACCTTTCTCAACACCTCCCAACACCAAGTCTTGTCCATCCTATCTCCCAAATTTGTCCATTTCTCTCCAACACCACTGCCACCATCCATCCTACTCTGAGTCAGCCTGGCTTCTCTCCTTGGATATTGTAACAGCCTCCTTCCTGCTCCCTGCTTCCAGTCCCACCCTATGCTACAACCAAAACCATCTTGCTGAAACCCAATTCCTACCTCACCACTCCCTTAGAAGCTGGCAAAGTCCAAATTCTTATTGCACCTGGGAGAAAGTCCAAAATCCTTAACTGGGTTGACAACATCTTAACTGTCTATCCTTTGCCTTTGGCCCTGTCTGACCAGACCCTTGACATGCCTGCTTTGAGAGTGTCAGGTTCATTCTCTGCTCTGGATCTTGGCATGTGCTATTCTCTCTGCCTGAAACACCTTTCCCTCTCTTCTTCACTTGCTGAGTTTGTTCAGTGAGTGTCTATAGAGTGCCAGGGATGTGTCAACCACTGTCTTCACGAGGTTCAGAGTCTCATGAAGAGTCATAGATTAACCACACAGAGATGTAATTTAAAACCGAGATCAGTGCAGTGAAGGGGACTGTCGCAGAGACCTAACCTTGCAATCTTGGAGGGCTTCCCTACAGAGGGGGTCTTTAGGCTGAGAGGTGCATAGTCATTCAGGAGCTGTCAGGATAGGAGCCTGGGGCTCTGAGTGGCCCCATTCCTCACTAAGTGGGAAAAGCTGGCCTGCCTAAAGGAAGCAAGCAGGTGGGGAGGAAAAGAGGGTCCTAAAGCTCATTGTGCCCCTTGTTCCTGGTCTGAAGTTCCTGAAGCTTCTGCCTCTCATTTTTGGAGGCACCCCCATCTTTCTTTCATAGGCTAGTAATGAGCAAACCCTGACCAATAAAATGATGAGGTTCCCAACAGGTGTTGGTTGGCAGAGTCTCTGACATCACAGGGACACGGATTCAAATCCTGGAGCCTCCACTCTGCATTGCATCCCTGGGCTAGTTATTTCCCTGTGTGAGTTTCAGTTACCTTAGCTGTAAAATGGAACAATATTCTTCCCCTAGCAGGGTTTTCTTGAGGGTGAAATCAGATGGAAGGCATGTCCCCTTCTATAAGGAGCTACAGAGGGATCAGTGGGCTTGTGCAATTTGCAATCTGAGTAGGGGTAAAAGAGTGAGGGGTCTCTCATGCTCTGGGCCAGAATCCAGTCACAAAACCTGGGTGGGTTCAAAGAGGTAAAACCAGAGAGCTTGAATTTCTCATCAGGGAGAGAAGCTGGCAACATCATTTAAATTGTTGATGTATTCCATTAAAATTGACTAACTTTCTGGTGGAGAAAAGTGTAATTGAATCCCTGGACCACTCAATATTAAATAGGTTCCCCAATTTCTGTCCCCCACCCCCACCCCCACCCCCACCCCTCCATCTATGAAGGAAAAACAGGCTGTATATAAATGTCTGCTACTTAGCACTTGATCATCCCTCCAAACTGATAAACCCTTGGCTCTGGGCCAGCAAATGGAGCAAGAGAGGAAGGTTGATAAGTCCCTTCCCTTAGGGCCCATAAGTGACAACCCTCTCTTATCCTGCCCTAGGGAGTCCAGAGAGTGTGCTGTTGGGGACTGCGCTCAGCCCAACCTTGGGCTTCCTAATTCCACCCTCAGCACCAAGCAACCTCACACAGCCAGCCACATGGAGCAGAACTGCAGGCTTCGCCCCACAGAGGCAGAAGATCCCTTAAAGAGACAAAGAGAGTGGCTGAACCCAGTATATTCACTAGTGAGAATAGTTACTTGTGCTCTCTGGGAGGAGAGAGAAGGGGCAGAGAGAGGTCAGGAAACACCAGGAGTAAGAAATAAACACATCCCCCTAACATCATTAACCCCATTCTGTGCCTTGTCTACACTGGTCTCCCTTTGGTTCTATAAAAATGCCATGCTTCTTTCCACCCCAGGGCCTTTGTACGTGCTTGCGTTTGGGGGCGGAGGTATACTTGGAACACTGTCTTCTTTTCTGCCTTTGTCTGGTGGCCCCTTACTCATCTTCTAGGTTTTAGCTTAAGCATCACTTCCTGATCTCCCACACAAGGTCACATGCCCCTCTTATATGCTCTCCTGGCTTCTGGATTTTCTCTTTGCAGCATTTGTCATGATTTAAAGTCATAATTATTTATATGATTACCTGACTGATGTCAACTTTCTTGACAAGGCTCTGTGCACTAAGGGCAGAGACACATTTGTGAGGGTGTCCCCTGTATCTCCAGTGACAATTCCAGCACTGGCACATGGTAGGTGCTCAAAATATTGTTTTTTACTATTTACTTATTTTAATATACTTTCATATTGTTTTGAGTTTAATTTTTAACAGCTTTATTGTGGTATCCTTGATACACAAAAATACCCTTATTTAAGGTAAACAATTTGATGAGTTTGGACATAGGCGTACAACCATGAAGCCATCACCACAATCAATATGATAAACACATCCATTACCTTCAAAAGTTTCCTCATTTCCCCTTGGGTTTTTTTAGGGTTTTCTGTTTTTGGGTTAAGAACACTTAGCATGAAATTTACCCTCTTAAATGTTTTTTTTAAGTGCACAACACAGTATGATTAACTATAGGCACTGTGTTGTATAGCGGATCTTTACAATTTTTTCATCTTGCTAACTGAGATACTGCATCCAGTAAACAGCAAAGCCCAATTCCCTCCTCCCCAGCCCCTGGAAACCATCCTTCTACTCTCTGCTTCTATGAACTTGACTTTTTTTTAAGTTTATTTATTTTTGAGGGAGAGCACACAAGCGAAGGAGAGCAGAGAGAGAGGGAGACACAGAATTCGAAGCAGGCTCCAGGCTCTGAGCTGTCAGCACAGAGCCTGATGCGGGGCTGGAACCCACTAACCATGAGATCAAGACCCGTGCTGAAGTCGGACGCTTAACTGACTGAGCCACCCAGGCACTTCCAAGTTTATTTATTTATTTTGAGAGTGAGAGAGAGAGAGAGTGGGGGAGGGGCAGAGACGGAGGGAGAGAGAGAATCCCAAGCAGGCTCCACACACTCAGCATAGAGCCCAATGCAGAGCTTGAACTCAGGAACTGTGAGATCATGACCTGAACCAAAGTCGGACGCTTAACCAACTGGGCCACCCAGGTACCCGTGAATTTGACTTTTTTAGACGCCTCCCACAAATGGAATCATGCAGTATTTCACTTAGGATATACTGTGACTGGCTTATTTCACTTAGGATGATGTCCTCCGGGCTCATCAGTGTTGTAGCATATGGCAAGATTTCCTTCTTTTTTAAGGCTGAATAAGATTCCATTGTAAGTATACACCACATTTTCTTTATCCATTCCTCCATCAACAGACATTTAAGTTGTTTTCGTTTTCTTGGCTATTTTGTGAATAATACTGCATTGTACATGGGAGGTGGGTATCTCTTTGAGATCCTGATTTCAATTCTTTTGGATAAATACCCAGAAGCAGGATTGCTGGGTCATGTAGTATTCCTATTTTTCATTCTCTGAGGAACCAGCTGCACCACTTTACATTCTGTGGGTGCTTAAAATATTAATGAAAGAAGTAATAATAGTTAACTCACAAAGTCATTTTTAAGTACTTTACACACATTAACTCCTGTAAGGTTTATAAGAACCCTGAGGTAGATACTTTCAGTACCTCCATTTTACAAGTGGGGAAGCAAAGGCACAGAAAGGTTAGAAACCTTGCTTAAGGTCACACAGCTGACAGCAGAACTGGGATCGGAAAGCAGGCAGGCACACTCCGCCACAGGTATTCACAATGTGCTATGTCGCCTCCTGAGGAGGGGTGTGGAAGGTTCCGAGGACTGGAGGGGTGGAAGAGGACAGTGGTACGGAGACCAGCCAGTGGGAAACAAAGACTGGAAGAAAGGTCAGAGAAGAACGTCCCAGCTGCCACAGTGAGGTGTTGAATCAGGGGACACCTGTGATCTGAGGGCGAAATGTGGGGGCACAGAGATCCCCACTTCTGCCTCTGGAATCTTAAGCTTGGCCATCAGTTTCCATCCTGGGAGAGGGTGCAGGGGCGTGTCAAGGCAACTGGCTCTCTCGGCCCCTCAGGGTGGTTCAGCTGTGGGCACCTCTGCCTCCCTGGGGTTCTCGGCATGCCTGAGGGATAACCCCTGCCTCGTACCAGGTATCAGGAGATGCTACACACAAAAACACTCCACACAGCGCCCGATACGGTAATCATTTGATAAATGTTCTTGAAACCTTTCAGAAGGGCCCACATGTGTGTCGTAGCCTTCACCAAGTCCTAACAGATGCCACGGGGTGCCTCTCCCCAGAGGGGATCTCCCAGGGGACTAATTGTTAATTGACTCCACCACTAAAGTCCTGCGAAGAAGGAACGCGGCCACCTCCACCTGCCGCACCTGCGTGGTCAGCATCTGGCAGGCTCATTGTTTTAAGTGATGAGCAATTGTCATTTTCTGTCGCCTGCATGATAAATCACTTTAAGAACTCCCTTCTCTCGACAGCATAAGTAATTACAGCCCTGGTGTCTGGGGCCCTGGCACCGATTAGGAGGGAAGCAAACAACATTGGAGCTGATGCTGACTCATTTTTCTTTTTCACAAGGGCCTGGAGGCCACAGGGTCAGACCTGCTGGCTGGTCCCTTCCTGGGCTGGACAATACCCCCCGCCACGCATCCATTAGCACCTCCAGACCTAGAGCCTGGAGACAGAGCCCCTCACTAGCCACCCCTCAAAGCCCCTCACCCCCCTTTTCCCTAGCTGCTTTCGAATCGTGATTCCCAAGTGGGCCAGTGATTAGGAGGAAAATATATCGTATTATAATAGGGAGAAATAATTCAGCTAGATAATAAAGAAGGGAAGAGTACCTTGTAAGAGGTCCTGCGTGTGGTAATGCATGCTTGGGAAGATCTTATCTATTATGTTTCCTGGGTATGGAATTGGTAGAATTAGCAAACATCTTGGTCAGTATGCATCTCAGTGACCCAGAAATGACAATGAGGAAAAGACTGAATGATCCTGACGTTCTTGTAACCTGAGATGGAAATCCCGGAACAGAATTTAGGAGCCATTGGTGCACAGGATAGAGAATTAAAGCACACAGGAAACACGCTTGGGAAGCATAAATGATGTATGAAACCCAAACGTGCAAGAAGGTCTTGGGCGCGGTCTCTGCTAGCATTTCTCCTACCGCCATGATGCTACAAGCATAAATAATCCCAGAGATCCCACTCCATGCACCTGCATGCCTACCGCTGGCCAAGAGTTGGGGAAGGTCATTCTCCTGGCAGCCTCTGTGATTCTGCTTGGAGGCTAGCTATCGTGACAACCTCCTGTCTTGATGACTCTCCCAGCCCCTTATCAATAGCCAGAGAAGCATGAGATTTCCCAGAAGTGATTAGCTGGAGAGTCAGCAAATAGTCCTGGGCAGTGATACCAAAAAAAAAAAAAAGGCTGGAGAAATGCACATGATTAAATAAGGTTGGGAAATACTGCATACTGGTAACCTTCTCTAGGAAAGTCGCAATACATTAGCATTTTAAAAGCTCTGAGAAGTCCTGCAGTAAATAACCTGTTTAGTTCTTTTAACCCACTGTTTCCCAAGCTGCTTTGATTACGGGACCTTTTTCATGGACATCTCTGAACATCCTGCAGAGCAGTCTTAGAGAAAAGGCTTCTTGGCACAGCTAGGACCTTTGACGGCAGATAAGAGAGGAGAGCTAGAGCCTGATTCACCCCTCAGTGACCTGATCGGAGAGAAGATGCTGAAGCCGGCTGTGTTCACCTGAGGAGCTTACATTTGTTGGGCACTTATTTCGACCTCATGGGTTTCTGGGTGCAGAAACTGAGGCTTAGAAGAATCAAAGTCATGTACGCAGTGATATGTAGGCAGCGGTCAGGCCAGGATTAGACCTTGGCCTTCCTGAGTTGGTCATATCACATAAACCTTCTGGGCTTTAATTTCCTGATTTATAATACAGGGAAGATGACCACTGTATCTACCCTTATAAAGCCAAGATGAGGATTAAATGAGATAATAAAGGGCTTAATGCAAGGCTTAGCACATAGTAAGCTCTTAAGAAGTGTTAGCAGCACAACAGACTCCATACAAGCCTGTACTTACCCTCTCCAGTGATGGGGAGCTCATTATCTTACAAAGCCCTTGACACTTTCAGGCAGTTCTAGCTATTAGAATAGTCACCCTGCTCTTAAGCTGAAAACCTGTCTCCCCTTCCCCTAAGTCCTGACTCTGCCCTGGAAGCAACGCCCAACCCTCCTCCCCTTGCAGCTCAGAGACCACTGACTGGTATGGCATCCCTGAGTCCCCTCACCTTCCCTCTCCCACACCCAATCCCACCCCCAGCACAGTGAGCTTGGAAGACAAGGTACTTTGCCATCAGGTCAGGACCTCTGAGACGTTCTCGCTGCCCCCTGCTCCTCTGGGCAAGAACCCTGGTTTCTCTATGTGGAAAGGCCGGCATCTGCCACAGAGCATTCAGCCCATGGAGGCTGAAGGAAGACAAGCACACCCAGCCCACCCGACTCACGTGGATGATCGGGATGGGGATGGGTCAGGCTCGCGCCCTACTCAGCTCCCCGAGGAGAACCGAGGCAGGAGAAGGGATGCTGCCCAGGTCTCACTGTACATTTCAGGCTAACTGAGGTCCACTAACCATTGTCAAGGGCCCAAGGGAAGGTCCAGTCTGCCTGCTGAACCCAGAGCCAGTGGGCGCAGGCTCAAGGAGGGTGATGGCAGGACAGGACGCACGTTCCCAGGCAGGACCCTGAAGGTGAGAGGTCCTCGGAGGCACAGAGAAGATGGTCAGCACGGTGATGCTTTCACCTTCAGGTGACACATACCAGCGCTGTTTCGTGTGCATTATGTATCCATTAACTCCTTTATCCTTCCAGGACCCTACCTGCTCCCAGTTGAGAGGTGAGCAAACCAGGCCAAAGAAAGATTAAGTAATTCACCCAAGACCACACAGCAAAGGAGCAACACAGCTGGTGTTTGAACCCAGGTTCTAAACCTGTGCCCTTAATCTCTGAACTACACCGTCTTCCCGACACTGTAAATCTGGAACAGTCTGGGGAAGAAAGAAACAGAGGAAGGGAGGTTAGAACAGAGACTAAAAGAGTGTAGAGAATTCAAATATTTAGAGACAGAGAAAGGCCACTGTCCAGGGAACAGCAGGGGGATCATAGCGGGGATGGCAGGGGGATGGCAGGTGATGGCCCAGCACATGCAGTGGGCAGACAGGATGTCAGCTGCCTGAAGCAGAGGCCAGGGGTGGGGAAAGGGTGATTTCACTGTCACAGAGGAGACAGGGCAGGGTGCACGGGAGGCAGAGTCCTCGCCGCCCCAAAGAGCTCACAGTCTTGTAAATGAAGGCCACTACAGGGGCCATAGCAATAGGACAGGCTTGAGAGGCCCTTCCACAGGCCTAGCATCTTCCCAGGAAGGGAGTCTGGTAGCTGCCGATCTTCATCCATAAAGCAAGTCAGACTCCAGTGGGAAAGCTTCTGGAGTCCCATTAGTGCTGAAATGGCCCCACGCCACCCCCCTCCACCCTCGCAATGAATTAACTCCGTGGCGGAGATGGAGGAGATGCCAGAGTCCCCCCTCGTCTTCCCTAACCTTGGGACAAATTAAATCAAATTCCACTTCACGGCCTGAAGGCATAAACTTCGTTAGCTGCACCAATATATTCTGCCAGGCAGGCAGGCTCCTAGGTACTAATTACTTTATTCAGCAAGTTAAACAAATGATATGATATCTAAATTCGAAGGAGAGGCACCCAAGAGTTATGGAGCACATGCCTCTGGGATTTGCCAATGAACAAAGAAAAAGAGAATTGCTAAACCTACAGCTCAAAGCATTTATCTGTGTATCCTTCAAGATGGAGTTCAAGGCTTCTGTTCACCCCTCCTCCAGGAAGCCCTCCTTATTTAGGCCATCTCTGTGAACATTTTCTCCCCAGAAGGCCATGTGGCCTGGTGGGTAGGGCACAGATCTGGTCTTGGCTAGAGGGGGTTCTCGCATGGACTAGCTGTGCAACTTGGCTCATTGCTTAACACCCACCTCACTCTAACCTTCCGTTTCCTTAACTGTAATTTGGGGATAATAATAGCTCCCACCTCCTAAGGTGGTTGCCAGGGTTTCTAGGTAATCCGTGCAAAGATGTTAGCACACAGCACAATCTCCATAAATGGGGACTATTTTTATTATTATCCTTATTGTTGCTATGGCTATTTATGTTGTTAGTAGCATTTGCAGATGTGGGGTCTCCAAGAGGTCCCCAATAAGTAGCAGCCCTCTTGGCCTAGTCCTGAAAATAATTTTTATATGAAACAAATAAATGGATGGGCACCTGAGGGACCTTCAGTCAGTTGAGCGTCCAACTCTTGATTTCAGCTCAGGTCATGATCCCAGGGGTCATGGGATCGAGCCCCATGCTGGGCTCTGTGCTGAGTGTGGATCTTGCTTAAGATTCTCTCTCTCCTTCTGCCCCTCCCCCTTCACACTCACTCTCTCTTTCTCTCTCCCTAAAATAAAAAAAAAATAGATGGAGATCAAAATATTGACATTATTACTGAGAGATGCCGAGTTTGAAAATGTAGCTTAATGTGGAAGAGAATGGGCCGGGCTGGGAGTGTATCCTGGGGTAGGAGTCAGGGCAGCGCTGACCAGGGCAAACTTCTGTGCTGGAGGTGACTCCATCAAGTCCTACATCAAAGCAGAGCCCTCAGGTTCTCCTCGGTGCCAGATCACTCCCAGGAGGCAGGAGGCACCCCCATTATTCTTCTTAAATTTACCAATTGGAAAGATGTCATCCCATCTCCCCAGGGTAGCAAAAATAAATGGGGTGGAAAGGGACGCAAAGCTACACTAATTGAACTCCCTTTACAGGAAGAACCTTCCAGAGCTTGGGGAAAGCCTTTCCCAATAACACATAGGAGACAATGAGAGGTGGTGGCTTTGAAGTCCAACAGGATGGATTTGAATTCATTCTCCCCTCACTTACACGTTATGTGATTCGAGGAAAGAACCTTAATCTCTTTGATTAAGGCCCCAATAAAATCTGGCTTTACTAGCACACAAATCATTAAAAAGAAGTTGCCTGCAATTCCCTGTACTTAATCCTTAGTCCTTTATTTCCAGAATCCAGACACTTCTATGACTTCTGAGCCTGGCATCGCCTTGGGATTTTGACTGTGTGATCTTCCTCCATTCATGTCCTCAGTGCTGACCCTGCTGTCCTATTCTACAGCTTCTAGAGCAGAGACAAAGTTCACACTTACCCATGCAGAGCAATGACAGAACCAGCCACCCCACATCCATGGATATCTTTCATGGTTGACCATGGCAGCATTAATTACAGCACATGACTTCCCTCACCCTCCTGGTTACAGTTGGTTGGATAGCAGTGAGCACATGACTCAACCTGAGCCAATCAGGTTTTCTCCTCCCAGTAATGTGTGGTATTCATACTTCACACTGCTGGGGAATTTGGAAATTGTGGGGCAACCATCTGATGCCAAAAGCATAGATAAAATTGAACCAGAGAGAGATTGGTTGGAAAGTGAAGCACAGTTCAGAGAAATGCACAGATAAAAAGACCCTCCAGCTCCAGAGAGAGCAAGACATATAGACGAGGTGACGACTATGGTTCTTGGTGGCTTCCTAGTCGATGACCCTCTGTATTACTGCAAAAAAATATATCTATTTGTGTTTAAGGCAAACTGGTCTCTGATATTTGCAAATTAATGAATCTTAACTAAAATACTGTAAATGGTTAGGAGTCAAGCCACGGAGCCTAGAAAGCATACCAAACCCATCTAACCACCCATCTGCTCTCTCAGCTGGTTATGGAGAAGGTTCTGGAGGGACCTGGGGCCTCTTCCCCAGAGAGAGGAACAAAGTCTGAAAGCAAAGCTAGTGAGGAGGCTGACTCAAAACCTACTCCCCATGTCCCAGACCTGTTAGAATCTGGAGTCCCCAACCAGGGGACAATCCCCTTCCATGACTCTTACTGTGGCATTTCTCCACAGGGAGATGGTGGAGGGAGGAGGGAGATGGTAGGGAGGATGATGATTCTCAGCTCTACTGGGGGATTTTCTTCTAACTAGTTTTATTTGAGTTCTACCAATAGAGACCAATTCTGAACTTTTTGTCGGCATGCCTAAGACAATGAAGCACTCTTGCTCGCCCACACTGCTGGTCTGAAGTCCTTCTCATTAGTGTACCAGAAAAAGAGGATCTCACCTTTTCCTTGACTGAATTTGGCATCTGGGTGCTTCCAGCAAGACGGCAATGGAGCCACTGGGTCACCTGCTCCCCAGGTGTGCACACCAAGAGTGGATGTTGGAGAGTGTACTCAGAGTTATTTGTGGGGGCAAGTCAGAGGCCATGGGAGGGTTCTGCCCCTGGGCAGGGGACCCAGAAATCCTGATCAGGCCCTGACACATGGTACTCAGTAAATGTTTGATCAATACATTAATCCGTCAGTCACCCTGGCCCTCATCCCCCGTCAGCCCAATCCCCACCCACACTCACCCCCTAAATGTCCTTCAGATCCTGTCTTGACTCCATAAGACTTGCCACTGCTCTTGACTCGATAGATCCTTAACCCTTCTACCAGACACTAGCAAATATAATTCTCTGGACTCCCTGTTAACCCATCTCTCTGCCCTGATCTAGCTTCTACGACAGTGGCTGCGCAGTAGTCTTCCTCAAAGATCCCTAACACTCCCCAGACTAGTAGCCTTCAGGAGTTCCCACCAAGGTCCCCAGAGACCTGCCCCTGCCTGGCTCTGAAGCCCCATCTCTTACCTCCCAGCTTGCACTGGAGAGGTGCTGGCTCCATGCCCTTGGGCAGGCAGCTTCCCTCACGTGGAGTGCCATATCTCCTCCTCTGTCTACCCTTTGCCAGTCCATCTTCTAACTCCTGCATCGCCTTCAGCACTCACCCCGGCACACGTCCAACCCTGCTCCCCGCTGTTCTCAACCATGGGCCCATGTTCATCTCACTCAGTCCCCTCTCCAGCACTGCTCACTTCCTAAGGTAACTGATGGTGTACTTGCCTGTGTCCACCACGCAGCTGTGAGCACCTGGGGGGCAAAGACACATCCTATGCCTCTTTGGTACCAAGAAGAAACAATGATTGTTCTTCAAAATAAGGACTAACTGTAGCTGCTTTTACGTCCTAGAGGAATGGCAAAATTCCTATCAGAGGAGATGGCTTTTTATTTAGGAAAATACATAGAGGCACTTCTTTGGAGTTAAATGTAATACTCCCCAAGGCCTGGTTGAGAAGGAACAGGTATATCAAAGAGGGAGGTAAATTGCATAACAAAGTAAAGAAACATTGAGTTCCAGGGACTGTTCAGGAGAGGAGGCAGGCAGCTCTTAGGAAAACAGAAGGAAATGTGTGAAAAGGGGTATAGAGGATAGAGGCCTGTGGGGCATCCCGATTGGATGGGGAGGCCACCAAATGTGGGATGCTCTGATTGGCTGGAGGCCAGTGGTGAGGGCAGTGAAAGAATTCACCCAAGGCAGAACAAAGGAGATAAAGGTTTCTTGAATACATCGCGAGGAATTGGGCAGGACAGCAAAGGAGAGACTGTCTGCCGCCAGGCAGTGATGAGAGGCCACAGTTATAGGGCAGAGTAAGGGAGTATGGGGACATATGGAACCTTCCCTTTTTTGGTAATCTTCGGAACTGTGCCTGGTTGCAATTGGTCAGTTAGGGTCTGTGGTTATTTCAAGATGGGTGGCTTAATAAGCCTGTTTGCATTCAGCTCAGTGGTCACTGTGGGCCCTTTTGCCTTGACCAAGGTTCCATTGCTCAAGTTTGTGCCTAAAAGCTGCCTCTACAGGCTCCAGCAAGTAGGCTGAGGGCCTGAAGAGGAAAGGTAGACAGTGGACATCTCTTGGGCCCTGAGGGCTAAAGGGACTTGGAGAAACAAGATGTGGAACATTGAGGTTTAAAGTATTTCTGACAGATTCGAAGGGGTACATGCACCCCCAATGTTTTTAGTAGCGTTTTCAAAAATAGCCAAACTATGGTGAGAGCCCAAATGTCCGTAGACTGATGAGTGGATAAAGAAGATGTGGTATACATATATATATATATATATATATATATATATATATATATATACACATATATATGGTATATATATATATATATATATATATATATATATATAATGGAATATTACTCATCCATCAAAAAGAATGAAATCTTGCCATTTACAATGACATGGATGGAGCTACACTGTATTATGCTAAGTGAAATAATCAGAGAAAGACAAATACCATATGATTTCACTTGTATGTGGAATTTAAGAAACAAAAGAGAAGGACATATGGGAAGGGGGTGGAAGCAAAGAGAAGAGAGGAAAATGAACCACAAGAGACTCAATGACAGAGAACAAACTGAGGGTTGATGGAGGGAGATGGGTGGGAGATGGGCTAGATGGGTGATGAGCACTGTGTGTTGTATGTAAGTGATGAATCACTGAATTCTACTCCTGAAACCAATATTGCACTGTATGTTAACTAAAATTTAAATTAAAACAATTTTTTTAATGTTTATTTATCTTTGAAAGAGAGACACAGAGCATGAGCAGGGGAGGGGCAGAGAGAGGGGGAGACACAGAATCTGAAGCAGGCTCCAGGTTCCGAGCTGTCAGCAGAACCCGCTGTAGGGCTTGAACCCAGGAACTGTGAGATCGTGACCTGAGCCGAAGTCTGACGCTTAACTGTCTAAGCCACCCAGGTGGCCCAAATTTAAAAAAAAAAAAAAAATTAAGAGATACAAACAGGAATAATAAAATAAAATAAAGTATTTCTGATACTGTGCTGCCCTGTGCTGCCACCTCTCCCCCCACTACTCCAAACCTTCAGGAAAAGTCCAACGGTCATGGCAGCCATGTGGCGACAGTGCTTTGAGAGGAGGAAGGAAAAGAGACCTTGTCCAGCCGTGGGGAGAGGCGATGCACAGAGGGGCAGCTGCAGAGGGGAGCTGTGAGTGCGTGACTCTGAAGGCAGGGGAAGCACAGAATCAGAATTCAAAGGGAACCTTGAGGACAAAAACCACATCAAGAATCTGCAGAAAGCTTGGGGAAGGCATTAAAAGAGAGGGCTTGCCATTTTCTTTAGATTAAAGGTTTTCTGCTCAACGCACGCTCAAATGAATTGAATCGAAACTCTCTGGTCAGTGTGGGGACGTCTGAGACTGGCCTGTGTGCATTTGGGGCAGCCCTCTTCCATGACACGTGGGAAAGAAGAGGAACGTCCAAAATCCTTAGCCAAGACTGTTTCCCACATTGTAACGAGGGTGGAAGAGGTGGGAGGCTTCTGAGAGAGCTCAGCCCTGACAAGGCTTCTCACCAACAAGGACTGGTGGGAACAGACAAGGAAACACCGTCTTCAAATGCCTGAGCAAGAGGCATTTGGTCCTCAGATGGTAAGCAAGTCCAACATAAATGCCACCTCTGATCGAATAGTAGTGGCTGTTGAGAGCACTGCCTAAGGAAGAATTGGGAGGCTCTGCCTGAAGTCAGCAAGAAAGAATTCACTGATCAATGAATACTGTCTGCCACGGGTACGGGAAGGGGAACGAGAGCATGTGAGCCATCTCTAACCTAGCCCAGCTTCTATAGATGGACAAAAAGAGACGCTTTCCCAAAGGCACATAGTTAGTGGCTAGAGTCAAGTCAGTGTCGAATTCTCTGGGCTCTTTTCTGCCCAGCACCAAGACCAGGAACCGGAAGGGACCCTCTGAAGGACTGCTTTTTGCTCCTTCTCCTGCTTCTATTCTTGTTAGGACCTGCACCCCCACCCTACACACACGTCATCGAACAGGTAGCACATGTCCTCCTTATAAAGGTCGAGGAGGGGCGCCTGGGTGGCGCAGTCGGTTAAGCGTCCGACTTCAGCCAGGTCACGATCTCGCGGTCCGTGAGTTCGAGCCCCGCGTCAGGCTCTGGGCTGATGGCTCGGAGCCTGGAGCCTGTTTCCGATTCTGTGTCTCCCTCTCTCTCTGCCCCTCCCCCGTTCATGCTCTGTCTCTCTCTGTCCCAAAAATAAATAAAAAATGTTGAAAAAAAATTAAAAAAAATAAATAAATAAAGGTCGAGGAGCTAATGACTTCTTTGGAGTCTTCCACACAATAGTTAACATCTGAGGAGTGACCAGGCAGGGTCATCATGTATGTTTTCCACACCACTGACTCACCACGGCCCCTGGCTCCAGGGTGTAAGTGACTTATAGTGATGAGGGAGCATAAGGCAAGCTGAAGACAAAGGACAAGCTAGCACACAGGTCCCCTCCCTCCCCCGCCCCCACATGGGATATATGTGTGCTATTTCTCGGATACTCCAGGCTGCCCAAGAACAGGGGAAAGGAAAGAACGCAAATGGTTGACTGATAGAGATCACAGTCATACAGCACAGGCATCTCCTTCAGTTTACTGAGAACTTAGTAAACTGCAAGAAAACGGCAATCTTATCCATAGCCTCATCTCCAGAAACCTATAGACTCCGTTTCCTGGAGCCCTAACATCACCCTCATCAAGATGTAAGGGGGTTTAAGTGCTTGCCATGGTGATGTGGGAAACTAAGGCAAATGAAAGATTAAATTCCCTTACTGCCTATAGCCCATTGGCGAGTCCTTGAGACAGGCAGAGTGACCTCCCTGTAGGAGCTCAGCTGACTCCATGATGACATGGTGCTAGGGCAAAAGGGAATCTTGGCTTAACATTATCCTGATCCCCACCCCCCACCATGATCCTGCCAGTCTCCTTAAACACATAAAAATTCGTTTGCAAACCTCCTTATCTTTAAACCCCAAGTATATGTTGGCAATTATACTCCAAGCATAATGGCCCCTGATATACATCTGAAGGGTCTCATGACTGAGGTTTTACTAAACAGTTATAAATGACGTTTTTGTAACAACAGCTAGCCCCTCAAGTTCCTGAAAACCTTGCTTCCAAAATTTCTTAGAGACTTATGCTCTCCCTAACCCCCTCCCAACCCGAAAGTATATAATCAGTCACTCTTCACAACCCCAGTGCAGCTTTTTCTGCCCATGCGTCCTGTTCCCGTGCTTTAATAAAATCACCTTTTTGCAACAAAAACGTCTTCAAGAATTCTTTCTTGGCTATTGGTTCCGAACCCACACCATCACCCCAAAATCTCAACACTAGGACACCTAAACACTTGTCTTTGTTATTTTTTACAATTTTTGAAGTTTATTAATTTATTTTGAGAGAGATAGAATGTGTGTGTGTGTGTGTGTGTGTGTGTGTGTGTGTGTGTGTGTGTATGTACATAAGCAGGGGAGGGGCAGAGAGAAGGAGAGACAGAATCCCAAGCAGACTCTATACCATCAGCACAGAGTCAGATGCAGGGCTCGAACCCAGCAACCCACGAACTGTGAGATCATGACCTGAGTTGATGTCAAGAGTTGGACATTTAACCGACTGAGCCACCCAGGTGCCCCACCACTTGTCTTCGTTTTAACCTTTTCCTGGGTCCCTGAGAAGACACATAGAACAGACCATAATCCTCAGTAAAAACCCCAGACCCCAAGCAAAGATGAAGCTTACTCTCCTTTCCTTTCTGAGTCTCCCCGATGTTCTGTCTGCATCTGCACTCTATGTCCTCAGTAACCTCTGCTCTCACCTCCTCTCTGCTCAAATTTAATTTCTAGGACCCCCTTGGCTCGTCCTGCAGGACCCCCTCTGGGTCCTTGGCCCCAGCCAGTCTGCATCAGTACCACCACCCTCTACACAAAACACAAGACAAGGAAGCGGGAAGGTTATTATCTTAGCTAACCAGTGCAAAACTAACCAGGGCAGATGGTGCCAGAGGAAAGTGGAAAGGGAAACTATATTTGGTTTCTATCAGGAACAGGTTTTGGCCAATCTCTTCATTCACTTTGAGATCACCCAGCTACAGGAAGCATCAGAAAAGCTACCGTTCGGGTTAACATAGCAGCATGACTGGGACTCAAGCTCAAGATATAGGGATAGAAATCCTCATCCTCGACAGGAAAGAAGACAGCTTGACCTGGATAGCCCTGGGCAGTGTCTTCTTTATAATATTATTTATTTATTCAACAAATGCTTTCTTGAGCACATTGGAACAAATTAGTGAACTAGGATCTGGGCTATAGTTTTTGAGGCATTTACATCCAGGAGAGGGTGGAGATAAGCATGGAACAGCTCATTATGCAATTAGTTATTTAATTATAAACGGTGATAAATGCCATGGAGAGGGACAGGGAGCTCTGACAGCAAACAACCCAAGGATCTGATGTAATCTGGAGAAGGAGGGAAAGCTTTCCCCAGGAAGTGACATTTAAACTAAGATTTGAAGAATTAAAAGAGGACTGAGTGATGGATCGGGAGGGGTGTGTATAGAGAGAGGCAGCAAAGGAAGACAGAAGACAAAGGGCAGACAGAAGAACCTGTTCAAAGGGCCTGAGGAGTGAAGAAACATGACATGTTTGAGGAATGGAAAGACCAAAAGGCCAGAAGGGCTGGAAGACAATATATGCGTGGTTTTTTTTTTTTTTTTTTTTTCAGGTTAGGAACCAACAAAGGAAGAAGCTGTAACAAAACGGGACTTAGGACTCAGCAGAAATGGCCACGCCTCCTCCACCCCCAACTTGCAGCCCAGGTGCAGCAACCTTGGCGTGAGTCTTTTTTTTTTTTTTTTTAATTTTAATGTTTACTTATTTTTGAGACAGAGAGAGACACAGAGTGTGAGCAGGGGGAGGAGCAGAGAGAGGTGGAAACACAGAATCCAAAGCAGGCTCCAGGCTCTGAGCTGTCAGCACAGAGCCCGCCCTGGAGCTCGAACCCACGAACTGTGAGATCATGACCTGAGCTGAAGTCTGACGCTTAATCTTAACTGATTGAGCCACCCTGGCTCCCCAGCATGAATCTTTAGAAGGCACTCCTGGACTGACAGCTGGGACACACAACCGGATGAATAGAGCCCAGGCTGGCTTTCAGCCACCCCCACCCCCCACCCCATCCCCTCAGCCAGACACAGTCTGGCTAAGCAGACACAGGGCAGTGTGCGTGCCCACCTCCCTCAACCCAGCCCTCGCGCAGCAAGTAGGCTAGAGCAGGGCCTCAAAGGAATCCCCTAGAGATCCAGATAAAATGCAGAGGCTGATTCAGTAGCATGGGGCCTGCAGTTTTGCATTTCTACCACACTCCCCATTGCTGTGGCTGGTGATCTCTACACCACATGTCGAATAGCAAAGAACTGGCAGATGAGGTGCGGAGGACTGGGCCTGGACATCCCAGGGCAAACAGGGAAGAAAAGAAACCCATGGAAAATGATTCTGTTTGATGAAATGAAATCCTTTCGGACTATTTCCCACTGTGGGCCAGTCCTTTTCCTGCTGGAGACAGACAGACATGATGCAGACCTTGTCCACAGGAGAAGGCACCCAGAACCTGGTGGGACAGAGAAGCGTGCCCGCCACACCCAGGGCAAAAGAGCCCTGGAGCCCAGAAGGAATAACTAGAGCTAAATAAGCAAATCAGGGAGGACTTCTTGGGAGAAGTGACATTTGCAGAATGAACAGTATTTCGACAGGTGGAGGGCAGGAAAGCTAAGCAAAAGAACCAAGGTATACCTCAAATCATCGAGCATCAGGTTATTCTGGGCCTTGAAAGCCAGGCTAAAAGAAGAGAAACTTACCAAAAATGAGAAATCAAAATCTCACCAGGCAGTCAGGGCCCAACCTCGTGAGCTCCAGTTCTGTGAGGCCCCCCATCAAGGTGCCCAGGCCTGACAAGTCCCATGCAGTTGGTGGGGCCTGGGAAGGATCAATACAGAACAGCTTTCCAGTGTCTGGGCTTGTGTCATCTACACGGGAAGGTCAGGACGACAATGCGGGAGGGCAGACATCTAACTCCACCTGTGGGGAAAACAGGCAGGGGAAGCGCTGGAGAGAAAAGGTTTCAGCCACAGAAAAGGAGACCTGTGAAAAGAGCTCACTGAGAAGACATGAAACATAAAGCCCAAGCCCCTCAAAAAGAAACACGTCAAGTGTTTGCAAGATTGAAGCCCATTGAAGCCGCTGAAGAGAAATGGATGGCTGGAGAGAAAGCAGTGAGAGAGAGCTCTTTAAGGAAATAAACGAGCCAGCCCAGGAGCAGAACCCTCTCCTCAAGCTCCCTGCGCCTCCCAAGAACCTCCACCTCACCGCAGCCCCGCCAGAGCCAAGGTCATGTGGCCCACATCTACATGCCAGCCAGTCAGCTCTGGACCCCACGTTACAGTCCTGTCCCAACTCTGGCCCCGTGCCCCCTTATGCCAATGGCCTCAGCCTTGCCCCAGAGATGAAACCTCTCTACCTTACATTCTAGATCGCTTGACTTGAGTTCTGACATGGTGGTCTGCCCAGGTCTTCCCAAGCTGAGACCCCACTGAGCTCTCCTTCCTTCTGGGAGTCCTCACCCCAAACCACCCAGGCTCCCCTTACCTATGGTTATTCCCTCCTGCCTGACGTGTGACAAGAACGACCTGAGCCATGTGAACCAGTCCTTCCTGAGTCCAAATACCGAAAGGGGCCAAGGATTTGTTCTCAAGGCAAAGAAATCAGACTGGACTTAGAGCTAGAGCCATAGAAATGTGGTCTGCCCACATCCTTGGGTGTTTCTTGTGCCGTTCTATTCCTCAGATGCTTGCTCAGAGTCGACCTTCAAGCTGAGGGTTCAGCGGTGGTGCAGGTGTGGTCCTGGAAAAAACTTCATAAGAACATGAACACCACAGTCTCCTCGGTTCGCGACTCCAGGCATATCCTTCTCTGCCTTCTGGGTGGCACCACTCTGCAGGGTGCACTCTCTCCCAGAGCTGCAGCCAGGCTCCTGGTGGGTGGCAGTGCTAGCCCTGTGGCCTGTCCCTGCCATGAGGCCGCAGCAGGAAGCATTAAGGGAGAACCAGCAGGTGGATGGCCCACTACAGTCAGCTCTGTGCAGGAGAAAGCTTGAACGCTTCCCCCAACGTGACTCCTGCTGCTGAGTCTTACACGGTCCCGTATTTGTTCACCCCTCATTGCCGAGAGGCCTCTGGGCTTCCTGAGCACCCTCAGTGGTAGCAGACCTTGCTCCCAGACTGCTTCCCCCCTGAGTCAAAGGTAAAGTGTCAGGCCCTCGAGTCAGGTGTCAGGACTAGCTTACAGAGGTCACATTGTGTTGTTGCAGACTCCCAAGTTGGGTGTAAGTAAGGTTCCCCATGCCATTCACAGCCACAGTCATTTCTAGCAGCTTAAACTGCATGCCCTGACAATTTCTATCCCGACAGGCTGGACTGCAGCCCCAGCCCATGCAGAGACTGCGGCCCGTTCATATCACAGCTGCTAACGTGCTGTTGGGCATGCAAAGGAGGGAGGCTGGAATGAACCCTGATGTGTTGGAGGGATCAGGGTGACCCCAGAGTTTGCAATATGCAGATAGAAATATGAATATAGAAGTGGAGAGAGGGGTTCCTGGGCGGCTTAGTTGGTTAAGTGTCTGATTTCAGCTCAGGTCATGATCTCACGGTTTGTGAGTTCGAGCCCCGCATCAGATTGTCTGCTGTCAGCACGGGCCTGCTTCAGATCCTCTGTCCCTCACTCTCTATCTGCCCCTCCCTCGCTCATGCTCTCTCTCTCTCTCTCTCTCTCTCTCTCAAAAATAAATAAACATTAAGGGGGAAAAAAGAAGTGGATGGAGACGTGTGTGGATACCTATACATGCAAGTATTTGTATATAAAAACACCTCGTCCCCAGCTCTGTCTGCTAAGACAGTCTAGAAGCAAAGAAACCACCGTTGCAAATAACTGCACACCGTAGCACCTAGATCTTGGTTCCTAAATACCATTCTCCATCAAAAGAAGGACTGAGAACAAACTAAGGGTAGACGGGGGCATGGGGGAGAGCGGAAAATGGGTGATGGGCAGGGAGGAGGGCACTCGTTGGGATGAGCACCGGGTGTTGTATGGAAACCAATTTGACAAAAAATTATATTAAAAACAAAAACCAAAGTTATTTAAAGAAACGGCCATCCCAGGACTGGGCAGGGAAAACACAAGCTGAGCCTGGGACACCTTGTCTTTGCCCGGGCTGTCCCCTCCTCCTGGGCTGCTTTTCCACACCCTCTCCTGCGACGTCCCATCAGATCAACAGTGCACCCCATCTGCCAGCACTCAATCTTCTGTCGCTGATCAGGGATGTGGCAAAGTACCACGGGCCAGTGCAGCCCCTTGGAAAATCCAATGCACCTCATGCAAAGCCGGGCTCTGTCTGGTTACTAACTTAACCCGTATGAGACTCAGTTTCTCCATGAAACAGGGATACTGAGACCTGCCCCCTGGGGTACGGGGGAGCCTCAGACAGGTGACCCAAGCTGAGACACGAGGCTGAGTGCTTACCCAGAAAACACTAAATGGCAGTATTTTATTCACAGTGATGTGTTCACCTGCTCTGTGAGATCCTGAGCTCTGCCTCATCTGCTCTTCCCATCCCCCACCACCCAGCACTGCCTGCCACCCCAGGAGTGGTCAGTTTGTGTTTCTTGGATTGTTTCATGGAATTACTAGCTGATATTTACTGACAGGCCCTTATTGACTGGAATGTACAGACCGGTGCCATCCTGCTGACACTGGAGTGTATCTATACTTATTGACTGAGCTTATCTTACCAATGTCCGCTGACTGACACCTACCTGGGACCATCCCTCATAGCACCTGCCGGGGCCCCCAACCTTCTGAATAAAAGGAAGGAAAGCTCTCTGACTCTCCCTCCGCCTGCCTCTTTTTCATGTCCTGACACGCCCATTTCTCTGCCTCTCTGTCCCACCTCATTCTCTGTCCCGATTCCTTGCCAGCATCACCGTGTCTGGTTTTCTCCGTGTCTCTGTGATCCTGTTCTGCCATCGGCTCTCTCCCTGCTTCCACGGGCCCAGCTTTATGGTTTTCTCCCTGCCACCATCTTTCCGTCCCACAGGAGAGTCGTCTCCCCTCACCCCAAACCAATGACCCTCATCGTCCACACTCAAGGACATGGCACTTGATAGCACAGGTGCATATTTATTGTTACATCTTTATTGTTCTCCTGGCAACAGACCATCTTCTCTAGTCTTCAGGGATCAGATGCAGATGGTTTTCTTTATCTGCACCATCTGGGACGCCTGTCCTCCCCATCCCTCCCACTTCCCCCAATCTTAGAACCCCCAGAAGAGGCATCATCTGGAAATGTCAGAAGCAGCCTGAGGATTCCCCAGCTAGCATGTGTGGGGAGGGAAGGATGAGGTGACACGTGCCACACACATGGGAAGATGTGCTCCAGGAGAAGAAACACATGGTCAGACTCCAAAGTCATCATGGACAGTTCATACATCATGTGTCCAGGCCAATTATTTGAGGGCGCAACGGACCCAGCCTGAGCAGGGCATATACAGACGCTATCCGAGTTGGAGGACATGGTGTTTGAGGGCGCAGATGTGAATTCTGGGGGGAAAGGAGCACATACATAGAATTAAGTCCTTTGCTCTGATGAAGCCATGTGACATGCACCACTTTGGAACAAAAGCTTCTACTGCTGTCCTGTTGTTCTGCCCTTGCTCTTTCTCTCTGCTCTGCCTAGACAGGGGCTGCTCCTTCAGCCCTGCTGCCAAAATGAAGAAGACAGGCTGAGCACAGGCATGGCCTCTGACCTGCAGATGGTAGGTAAAGGGAGGGGAATAGAAACACGTTGTCATTTATGAACCACTGAAGTTTAGGGGGTGTTTGTTACTGCCACACAACCTAATGAAAGTTGGGGAAAACATCTCGTATAGTGCCGTGGCTTTAAATACTTACTCCTATGCTGATGGCTCTCGTCCGTACATCACCAGGCAGGCACTCTTCTCTGAGCTTCCGACAGGTACATCCAACTGCATATTCCAGTCTCCACTTGGGTATCTAACAGGCATATCAAATATAACATCCACAATGTAGCCAAATAAAAATTTGAGAACATCTGCTTTTCCGCTTGCTGCCATATACGGCAAGCCCTGTGCCATCACTTAAAACGTACTATGTGACATTATAGATGTCTGTTGTCAACTCAGTATCACCCCCACATACATCATGCCGCATGCAGTTACATCAAAGTAGACCTATATTTTCATTTTACTTTCAGGTTTTCTATAAGATACTTTTCAAATTACAAAAGTAACACACTGAACAATTGAAATGTACAACAGAACAGTTGAAATGTACAATAGAAAGGTTACAAGTATGAGCAAGGCAAGGTATGAAAATACATTCCTGGTTTTCATCTACCAGCTAATGAATCTCCAGATGTTGCCTGGGTCTCCAACAAGGAAGAACGCCAGAGTTGACTGGTGCCACGCATGTTAAGTGGATGGGCAAATGGATGTTAAGTGGATGGGCAGACCCTGACTCTAAGAGGGACACCCACGGTGAGCATGGGGGCTATAGCTGTGGGGTGGAGCAAGCTTCTCATTTGGGAGGTTGTGAGCAGAGTTCAAGTACCTGGATGTCCAGGCTATGTTTGCAGATGACAGAGTCTGGTGATCAAGATCATGCAGCAGGCAAACCTGGGTCTAAATCCCACTCAGCCATTTTCTTTTTTTTTTTTTAATTTTTTAATGTTTATTTTATTTTTGAGAGAGAGAGAGAGAGAGAGAGCGTGTGAGTGGGGGATGGTCAGACAGCGAGGGAGACACAGAATCCAAAGCAGTCTCCAGGCTCTGAGCTGTCAGCACAGAGCCTGACACGGGGCTCAAACTCACAAACTGCGAGATCATGACCCAACCAACTGAGCCACCCAGGCGCCCCAACTCAGCCATTTTCTATGTGCACTTGGGCAATTCGCCTCTGTAAACCTCAGTTTACTCACCTGAAAAAACAGAAATAATAAAACTTATGTATTGGTCAGGGTCCAATCAAAAACCACAGAAGACATTCTGTGTGTTCCAAGTAGAAAGGGCCTTAATGTAGGGAATTAGAAGCTTCCACAGCTGTCAGAAGGGCTGGGTAAACAGCAGCTGAGGAAGCCACAACCCTCCAACTGCTACTTCCCTGGGACATTCCCACTGACCCTCTTAGGATGCAGGAATGCAGCGTGTGAAGCTCACAAAGCTTGTCTGGAAGATGTTTCAGATCTCATGTCTATGTATCTGCCTGCAACTGCTTCTGGAGAATAATGGCCTCACCGTCTTCTCCCCTTTCCAAATCTCCCATGAACATCTGTTTTGGCCAATGCAAACCAGAAACCATATGAGGAAGGGCTTTGTGGGAAAGGTAGGTCCCAGCTTCTCCTCCGCAATGCAAAAGACACCTAATGACAGGTGACAGTCAGATGCCAGGCAGACAATACACAACCCAGCACAACCTGCCATCTAAGATTCTTACAAGATTAAATGAAACAATGCAGATAAATTCTTAGCTTCACATATAGTTAATGCACAGTAAGTGGCAATTATTACGATTATTTTTATAATTTTGATCCTGGAACTGGTGGTTCTCCACCCAGCCCAACACACTCACTCCATTTCATGTTAGAGAAAACCCTAAGCATTTGGGTTCCTATCAAAAGATACATTCCCCGTTGCCTCACATCACTCAGCAGGTTCTATTATTCCTTTTTCAGATCCGATTATAGTGGCAACATTTGTAAATTGCTGATCCTTTAATGCCCCATAAGCACACATTCTGGCTAAAGGTATTCAAATCAATTACACTGAGAGACATGAACTAAATTCTCTACTTCTGTGTCTCCCGGTTTTGTATTCCATGGCAATTGTACTCAAAATCACCACCAAAAAAAAAAAAGAGAGAGAGTATTATGCTACAGGTGTGTCTTCTCTATCATCCACCCATCGAGGCATGAAAATACCCAATAATAACCCCTGTTATGAAGCAAGAAGTTCTAGCCTCACAATTGCTATTGCCAAACAAATACATTTCAGGATGATGAAATGTTTCCAATCGAAATTAATTTTAAAAACCCAAACCGCATGCAAACTTACTTCCATGAAACTTAAATTCAAACCATTCCATGGGTAACAAAATTATACTTATAAAGAACTCAGAATGATTGGATCTCAAAATTCAAAATCCAATTGTAGAAAATAAAATCTGTTATGTATAAACCTCCAGGGCCTTTGTCAAGCCATCCTCTGCTCTGAAGCACAATCCAAACATCACATGGTCACAGGTCAGTGATTCCTGCAGAGAAATCCATTTTACAAACAAACCTAGGGTAATAGCACCCAGATCTGTAAATGCCTTTTCCTGATTAATGATGGGCCCACACACTGTCAAGTCCACGGCAACCAAGAGTAAAGCTAACATTCTTAGGGGCAGCATTACCCTTAAAATTGCAATAATCTCCAGGGAAAGTGACCCAGTTTAAACTTACTCTCTCTTTAACTTGAATTTGTTTAGCTCTTTTGAACTTGTTCTATGCTGTCACCTGTGTCCTTCAAAGACATGCCCCTTGTTATTCTCTGTAACTCGCCCATTCAATCAGATGTCTCCGATGATTTTTTTAAGTTTATTTATTTTTTTTAGTAATCTCTATCTCCAACATGGGGCTCGAACTCACGACCCAGAGATCAAGAATCGTATGCTCTCCTGACTGAAGCAGTCAGGCACCCCAGAAGTCTCTGATGATTTTAAAAGCAATTTAACCCCCAGTTTACCATGATACTATTAAAGGGCAAGTCAGTGACACAAGCTAATTAATTCAACTTACAGCTGGCTTTTTTTTTTTAAACCCTAAACCCATATGTACAAATGTCCATTCAGTCTGTCTAGGTGTTGGGTGAATGAGTCAGGAAAAGTCCCTCACCTCGGGGAGCTTACATTCTAGTCAGGATAGACAGATAAATGATTAAACAAACAAGACCACTTCATAATGTGTAAGTAAGGATCTGAGAGTCTCTTTGCTTCACTTGTCTGGGCTGAGGTGAGACCAAACCCATGGAGAGCAAGGGAAATACAATTCTTGGCAGACGTTATAGCAAGTGCAAAGGGCCTGTGGCTGGGAAGAGTTTGCCACACTCAGGAACTAGAAGCACACTGCCGAACAGAAACACACACACAACACATATGTCAACACACACCAAAGACTTTCTAAAATGTATTATTAAACTTACTTGAGGGGTGCCTGGGTAGCTCAGTCAGTTTAAGAGCCCAACTTCAGCTCAGATTATGATCTCACATTTCATGGGTTCAAGCCCCATGTCGGGCCCTGTGCTGACAGCTCAGAGCCTGGAGCCTGCTTCAGATTCTGTGTCTCCCTCTCTCTCTGCCCCTGCCCTGCTCATGCTCTGTCTCTGTCTCTCAAAAATAAATAAATGTTAAAAAAAGGGGGGGGTTCTCTTTTAAAAATATATGCCTACCATATAAAGAATAACAATAAAGGATCACTCATGTATCCCACTATCCAATTTAAGAAATGAAACATGACCATTGAATTTGAAATCTCTGTGTGTTCCTCTTTGACCCCATTGTCTTTCCACTTACCCAGAGGAAACTTAATCTGAAGTCTGTGTAATTCTCCCACATTTTTTTCTTTGTGAGTTTCTCTATGAGTTCCAAATATTCCAGCAATATGTTAATACATTTTGATCTTTAAAAAGAATCATGCAGTTATTTATGATTCTATGACTTCCTTTTTCTTTATAGCCAAGTCAAAACTCTTTAAGTTTTTTTTTTTTTATTTGAGAGTAGGAGTTAAACTTTTAATTGAAAATTTTATTGAAGTGATTGTAAATTCACACACAGTTGGAACAAATAACACAGATAGATTCTGTGTACCCACCCTTTACCCAGTTTCCCCAGTGGTAACAGTTTCAAAACTATAGTACAATAGCACATGCAGGATATCGACATGAGACAACTTAGCAATCTTATCCAGACTTGCCTAGTCATTTGTATTTGGATATTTAAACTCATTTGTATGTGGATATTTAAATCTATGATTGTTATCACATGTGTAGGCTTGTGAATCCACCCCCACTGTCAATGTACTGGATAATTTCATTACCGTAAGGATCCGGGAGGCAGTCTCCCTCCAGTCCCACAACGTTTCTAACCCCCAATAACCATTAATCTGTTCAACATTTCTAATATTTTATCATTTCAAAAATATTATATGAATGGAATCATATAGTATATAACCTTTATTGACATATTTCACTCATAATAATTCACTAAAGATTAATCTAAGTTGTGTGTCTCAATAGCTTGTTCCTTTTCATTGCTGACTAGTATTCCACAGTATGGGTACACCTGTTGGTTTAAGAAGGCATCTGCTGAAGGGCATCTGGGCTGATTGTAGTCTTTGACCAATATTACAAATTAAGCTACTATGAATATCTGGCTATTACAAATAAAGCTTCCCAGGCTTTTCTGTGGACATAAATTTTTACTTCTCTGGGATAAATGCCTAAGAGTGTAATTGCAGAGTCATATGCATGCTTAGTGTGATAAGAAAACTTCTAGACTAGCTCCAACATTTTACATCCCATCAGCAATTTAGGAGTGAGCCAATTTCTCCACATCCTTGCCAACGGTTGTCACTAATTTTTTTTATTTTAGCAATTCTGATCAATGTAGTGATATATCATCATGACTTGAAGTTTCTCAACCGCATTTCTCAAGCCGCCTGGGTGACTCAGTCGGTTAAGCATCCAACTCTTGATCTTGGCTCAGGCCATGACCTTGAGCTTCATGAGTTAGACCTCCACTTATGGCTCTGTGCTGACAACGCAGAGCCTGCTTGAGATTCCCCTTCTCCCTCCTTCTCTGCCCCTCCGCCCCAACAAAATAATAAATGAATAAACATTTAAAAAATTATAAAGTTGCATTTCTCTGATGGCTAGTGATGTTGAACATATTTTCAATGTGCTGATTTGCCATCTAAATAGCCTCTTCAGCAAACTATCCATTCCTGTCTTTGCCCATTGTTTGGATTTGTTACCATTGTCCTGAGACATTTTCATACTAGTTCTTCGTCAGATTTGTGGTTTGAAAATATTTTCTCTCACTGTGTAACTTATCTTATGGCCTGCTTTTCTACTCAGAATTATCATCCTCAGCTTCATCAGTGCTGATGGATTTTTTTTATTTTCATTGCTGTATAGTATTTCATTGGATCAGTTGCATCCATTCTACTGTTGATGAACATTGTTTATTGTTTTTCTTTCACGGTGTTACTAAGGGCGTTTCTTGAGGTGTCTCTTGGTGCACCAGTGCAAGTTTCTCTCAGGTATAGACCTGAAGTAAAATTTCTGGGTCATTGGATATGTGCATTATTAGCTTTACTAGACAAAGCTAAATGTATTTCCAACTTCCACCAGAAATTTAGAACTTTGTTACTCCACGCCTTTGCCAACACTTGATGTTATCAGATTTTCTTCATTTTTGCAAATCTGATAGGTGTATAATAGTATCTTGTTTTATTTGTACGTCTCTGATCACCAGTGAGACTGAGCATTCAGTCTAGACATTTGGGTTTCATTTTTGATTAAATGCATATTTGATTTCTTTTGCCCATTTTTCTATCGGGTTGTCATTTTATAATGGATTTGTAGGAGTATTTTTCACATATTCTCAATACTAATCTTTTGCCACATATGGATGTTGTGGATCATTTCTTCCAACGTTCAGCTTATCTTTCTACTTCCGTTAGGGTGTCTTTTGATAAACAAAGTTCTTAGCTTAAATGTTGTCAAATTTTTCAATCTTTTTGTTACGATTGCAAATTTGGGGTTTTAAGAATCCTTCCCCACCCTGACGTCATAAAGATATCTCCTATACTGCCTCTGTATCAACAGTATTTAATAAGTACACAGGCTCCCAAGCCAAACTGCCATGGTTTAAACCCTGGTGATGAAACCCTGAGCAAATTACTTAACCTCCTGTGCCTCAATATACTCATCTAAAAAATGGAAATGATCTTAATACCTATATCACATAGTTCTTCTATAGACTAAATAAGTTAATATTCAAAAAGCAGTTAGAACACTGTCTGGCACATGGTAAGTATTATGTGCCAGCTATCATCGCCATCATCATTATCATCACCATCATCACCAACGTCATCATCACCATCATCACCATCATCACCATCATCACCAACATCATCACCATCATCATCACCATCATCACCAATATCATCACGATCATCATCATCACCATCATCATCACCATCGTCACCATCATCATTGTCATCACCATCATCATCACCATCGTCACCACCATCATCATCACCATAATCACCTTCATCATCAACATCACCATCATCACCATCATCATCACCATCATCACCATCATCACCAACATCATCACCATAGTCATCAACTTCATCATCAACATCACCATCATCACCAACATCATCACCATCGTCACCATCAGCATCACCATCATCACCATCATCATCAGCATCATCACCATCATCACCATCATCACCATCATCATCACCATCATCACCATCATCACCCTAGTCATCACCTTCATCATCAACATCACCATCATCACCATCATCATAACCTTCATCACCATCGTCACCATCAGCATCACCATCATCACCATTGTCATCATCACCAAGAAGTTTTATAATATTGTCTTTAAAATTTAAATCTATAATTAACCTGAAATTTTTATATATGATGTGAGGTATTGGTCCAAATTTTTTCTGTGAATAATCAATTTACCCAGCAAAATATTTTAATTGACTCTTTCCTTACTGAACTATAATATCAATGTTGTCATATATCAGGTTTCCATTTGTGTCTGGGGTCTGATCTGAGATTTCTGTTTTCTTCCATTGCTCTGTCTATTCCTAACCCAATGCCACTCTGTCTTAATTACTATGTTGTTATAAAGATATTTGATAAGACTACTTCTCCACTTTACTATTCTTTGGTGGTATTTTTGGCTAGTTTTGAGCCTTTATTCTTCCATATACACTTCAGAATCTGTTCATTACGATCCTTGAAAAAGAAACTTATTGGATTTTTATCGGAATTGCATTGAATCTACAGATCAGTTTGAGATAACTGATATTTTTACCTTTTTGTTTCCAAATCCATGAACTTAGTACGCTATTACTTATTTTTAAGTTGACTTAAATCAATATATTGATTTCCAATTTTCTGCATAAAGATTCTGCATATATTTTTTAGATTTATTCCCAAGTATTTAATTTTCTTGGAGGTATTATAAATGGTATCTATTTTTAAGTACAATATTTACTGCTTATTGTTGATGTAGAAAACGCAATTAACTTTTCGCACTACTTTTATATCCAGTGACCTTGATAAATTCTTTTATTTATTCTAATAATGTACCTGCATATTCTTTGGGGGCTTCTATGTTATAATTATATCATCTCAAAATAATAACAGCATGATTTTTCTTCCCAATCCTTATGTCTTATTTTTTAAATCTTTTTTTCCCTTGCTTCGCTAGGGCCTTTGGTATATTGTTGAAGAGATATGGCAATACCAGGCACCCTGGTCCTTTTTTTTTCTCATATTAATAGGGCAATGTTTTCAATGTTTCACCTCTAAATATGATACTTGGTATAGGTTTCTTATAGGTTCCCTTTATCAAGTGAGGACATTTCATTCTATTTCTGGTTTGCAAACACTTTTTTTAAGAAAACCATAAAGGGTATTGAATTTTACTAAATTTTCACATCTCTTAAAATGATTATATCACTGTTCTTCTTTGTTTTATTAATGTAGGGAATCACATTAATTTTTTATGCTTTAATGTTTACCCAGTCTTACATACCTTGAATAAACTAGGTCATGGCATATTACCATTTTTCTATGTTGAAAAATTTGCTTACCCATATTTTGTTTAAAATTCTGTGTCTGTGTTCTTGAGTGAGATTAGCCTATTATTTTCTTTTTTCAGACTTCCCTTGTCAAGATATGGTATAGTATCAAGATTATGCCAGAATGGGTTGGGGCATGTTTCCTCTTTTTCTATATTACGAAATAGGCTGTATAAGGTTGGAAAGATCTATTTCTTGAATGTTTGGTGGAACTCAACAGTAAAACCACTTGGGAGGTTCTGGTGTTTTCTTTAGGGTATATTATTAAACTAATAATTTAGTTTATTTAATAATTATAGGACTGTTCAGTTTTGACATTTTTCTTGAGTTAGTTCTCACAGTTTATATTTCACTAGAAATGTTTTCATTTTGCCTAAGTTTTCCAAAGTATTAGCATAAAGTTGCTCATTACACCTTTCTCATTCTTTACATCTCTGCTGAATCTATAAATATGTCCCCGTTTTCACTCCTTCCTTTCATTGCTTTGTCTGTCTTCTCTCTTTTTTCTTTGATCAATCTCACCAGAGATTTTTCAATTTTATTGGTTTTCTCAAAGAAACAACTTCTGGCTGTGTTGGCCTGTACTGTACATTTCATTTCTGTTTCATAAATGTTTGATTCTGTTTTTTATATTTCCTATCTTCTATGTTTTTGGATAATTTTCATATGATTCGCTTGTAAATCCTTAGGTTGGATATTTAGTTCAGGGCTTCTCAACCAGGGACAATTCTGCCCCATAGGGGACATTTAGCAATATCTGGAGATTTCTTTTGGTTGTTTTGACATCAAGGAGGTAGCATCCAGGGATGCTACAATGCACAGAGCAGCCCCCCCACAACAAAAAATTTCCAGGTCCAAACGTCAATACTGATGAGGTTGAGAAAACCTGTTCTAGCCCATTAATCTTCAGCTTTTCTTCCTATCTAATAAGAGCACCTAATGCTAAAAATTTCCTGCTGGGTACCGCAGGTCAGCTGTGTTGCATTAACAGTTTTTTAATTTAAATACAGTGAAACTGACTTTCTCTTCGGTGTACAGCTCTATGAGCTTCAACATGTGTATTGGCTCTTGTAACAACCACCACAATCAGGGTACAGAACAGTTTCATCAGCCCAGAAAATGCCTTCACACTGCCCCTCGGTAGTCCAGCTTTCCTCCTCCTGTTGGCAACCACTGATCCACCCTCTGTAAGTATAGTCTTTCCAGGATGTCACATAAATAGAATCATACAGTATATAGCTTTCTGAAAATGGTTTCTTTCACCCAGCATAATGTCTTTGGTATTCATCCATACTATTGCATGAATCAATAGTCCATTCATGTTTATTGCTGAGTAGTATTCCACTGTATGGATGTACCACAGTCTTCTTGTCCCGTCACACATTGAAGAAATATTGGGTTGTTTCCATTCTTTTGACAGTTATGAATGTCGCTGCCGTCTGTGTGCAGATTTTTGTGTGAACATAAGTTTTCCTTTCTCTAAATAGCCCAGAATGGGATAGTTGGATCATACAGTAAGTGTATATTGAATTTTATAAGAAACAATGTATGAGAGCTCCAGTTGCTCCACACACTGTTAGATGTTGTCCAACATTTGATGTTGTCAGATTTGGTGTTTCATTTTTGTTACAGTCATTCTACTAGGTGTGTAGTAATTTTGGTTGTAATTTGCATTTCCTTAAGGCTAATGATGTTGACATCTTTTCTTGTATTTATACACCATTTATATAGCTTCTATAGTGAGCTATCTGTTCAAATCCTTGTCCATTTTTTGTTAAATAATTTGTTTCCTTGGGGCACCTGGGCGGCTCAGTTGGTTGAGTGTCCAGCTCAGTCACGATCCTAGGGTCATGAGATCAAGCCCTGCATCAGGCTCTGTACTGACTGTGGAGCCTGCTTAAGAGTCTCTCTCCCTCCCTCTGACCCTTTCCCCCACTTGCACTCTCCCTCGCTCTCTCTAAAAATAAAAAAATAAAAAATAAAATGATTTGTTTCTTTGTTGTTGAGGTTTTTTATTGAGGTCTAACTGATATACACTAAATTGCAGATATTTAAAAATTTACAGTTTGGTAAGTTTTGCCCTATATATACAATCATGAAACTATTATCAAAAGCAATATAGTAAACAAAGCCATTTTTCCCCAAAATTTCTTTGGAATCCCTCCTTCTCTTCTTCCCTCCTTCAATTCCCGGGAAACCATTTATATGCTTTCTGTCACTACGGATAAGCTTCCATTTTCTAGAAATTTGTAAAAATAAATTCATGTGGTATGTACTCTTTTTGTTTTGTTTCCTTCATTTAGTAAAATTATTTCCGAGATTCATCCAAGTAGTGTGTGTAGTTCATTCCCTTTTATTGCTTAGTATTATTCCACTGTATGGATTTATCATAATTTACTTATCCCTTCACTTGTTGATGGACATTTGGGTTTTTCTACTTTGGGACTGTTATTTAACAACAAAAACTGTTCAAGGTGCCTGCATGGCTCAATCGGTTAAGCATCTAACTTTTGATTTCAGCTCAGGTCATGATCTCACGGTTCGTGAGATCGAGCCCCACCTCAGGATCTGCACTGACAGCACGGAGCCTGCTTGGGATTCTCTCTCTCCACTTCTCTCTCCCTCTCTCTGCCCCTCCCCACCTCAAAATAAATAAATAAACATTTTTTAAAAAGCTGCTAGCTGGCATGAACATTCATGTACAAATATTTTTATGAACACACTTTCTTTTCTCTTGGATAAACACTCAGAAGTGAAATGCGAGATTATACGGTAGATGCTTGCTTAACGTTTTTAAGAAACTGCCACTGTTCTCCAACGTGGCTCACCATTTTACACTGCTGCTTGACATCTATGACAGTTCTAGTTCCTTCACATCCTTGCCACACTTGAGATGGCTGGTCTTTTTAGTTTTAGAAGCGGTATCTCACTGTGGTTTTAATTTATATTTTCCTAATGATTAATGATGCTGTGCGCTGTTTGTGTGCTTATTTGCATACCGTATATCTTCTTTGGTGAAATGTCTGTTTAAATCTTTAGCCAATTTTTAATTGGGCTATTTGTTTTCTTATTGCGTTTTCAGAGTTCTTTATATCTTCTGGACACAAGCCCTTTATCAGATATGTCCTGTGCAAATATTTTCTCCCAGTTTGTGACTTGTCTTTTCATTCACTTAACAGTGTCTCTTGAAGACCAGGGGTTTTTAATTTTGATGAGTCCGATTTGTCAATTTGTTCTTTTATCGATGTGGTTTTGGTGTCTTCTTTAGGTATCTTTGCTGAATCCAAGGGCACAAAAATTTGCTCTTGTTTTCTTCTGGAAATTCCGGAGCTTGTGAGATTTTACATTTGCTTCAGTGATCAATCTGGAGTAAAATTTTTATATGGTGTGAGATATGGATCAAAGTTGTTTTATGTTGTTTTGTTTTGTTTTGTTTTGTTTGTAGATGGGTGATCAAAGAACAGCCTTTCTCCCTTTGATCCGCAATGCTCCTGCCTGTAAGACGACAGTGTGAACACTTGTTTCTTCCTACTTCACATGGTTTGAATGAAGACAAAATGTTGTGATGGTGGTCATGAGATGAATAGCTCTACAGGGGAATGTCTGAGGCACACTGCCCAGTGGTTAGATGTGTGAGCCCTTGAGCGGGTCACACCTGGTTCCAATTCTGGTTTCAACGTCACACTGCATGAGTCGTTATCTTACCCCACCACTCCTACTATTTAATTGTATTCTCAGATCTTGGGGAAGTTGTTAAGTCTTCCTGTACCTCAGTTTCTCATCTGAAAAATAGGTCTAATAGATCCTTCCCTGAAGGAGTTGCTGGAAAATTGAATGTGATAAGATATGTAAAAAGCTAAAAACTGTCTTGGGATATGCAAAGTACAAATAATAGCATCCACATTAATTTTTCACTGTTGCACACTCATTGCTTAGCATAGTGCTCAGTAAATATAATTTAAATAATAAAACCTGTCTCTGGAAGCATTTGTAACATGTAACCAACCCCCAGACCTGGTTCCAATTCTGGTTTCAGAGCCACACTGCATGAGTGTTTATCTTACACCACCACTGATACTATTTAATTATATTCAGGAGTCCAGAGTGTTGCTATTGCCATTTCTGTTGTTCCACTAACACTATAACCTCTCCCATGACCCTCACCACACCTGTGATCCCATTTTCAAGGTATCTGTCATCAGACAGGTGCTGATCTGTTTATAATTTGCCTCTTCCCCATAGTACGAGCTCCTTCAGGGAAAGGACCTGCTGGGCTTTGTTCATCTCTGTATCCTCCACTTGTAACACAGTTCCAGACACACAGTAGCCCTCGAAACACGTTGGGAGAGGTGCCTGGGTGGGCTCAGTCAGTTAAGCATTTGACTCTTGATTTCGGCTCAGGTCATGATCCCAGGGTCATGGAATCGAGCTCCATGACAGACTCCACACTGTGCATGGAGCCTGCTTGGGATCCTCTCTCTCTCTCTCTCTCTCTCTCTCTCTCTCTCTCTCTCTTCTCTGCCCATCTCCCCTCTCTAAAATAAAATAAAATAAAATAAAATATTTTAAAAACATGTTGAAATGAAGGAATAAGTCTGGAAGGAAGGAGGGAGAAAAAGGATTCTAATTTTTTGCCAGATGCCTAAGCAAATGTGAAGCAATTTTCCAAGCCCAAGCCAAGTAAAATATAGGAAACTTCAAAGCTATGATAATTCCATGAGGTCTAATTTTTACCTGTATCCTTCTCTTCATCATATTTATCTGCAGAGCATCAGTGCCAGGCCAGGCACACAGCAGCGCTTCTCGGGGACAAGACTTTGCCAACCCTTGAGCCTGACACCTAGTGGCCAAAGTAGGGAATGCAGGCTACGTTTTAAAACCTCTCCTAGGCAAAGGGTCCCAAAATATTTTCTCATACCCTCTCATACCCTCTTAGCTGAGGCAAAAGACCCACGACTTTCCTCCCTACCTGTTACCACTTTCCAGAGGGGGCAGGGAGTTTGGCAGGCCCTTTGATGTCAAAAAAATTGGAGCAAAATAATGTTCTTTTATGTGTGTGAATATACTAAAAAAACATTGCATAGCACACTTTAAGTGGGTGAATTGTGTGGTGTGTGGACTGTAGCTCAATAAAGCTTTAAAAAAAATTCTTTTAAGTAAAAGGACCAAGAAGTTTACAGGGCTCCATCACTAAATAAATAAATAATTTTTTAAATGTTGATTCTGATAACCTTTAATAACTCAGTAAGTAAACTTAATGCTACACAAAAAACCTAGGGCGCCTGGGTGGCTCAGTCAGTTAAGCATCCAACTTCAGCTCAGGTCATGATCTCACAGTTCGTGCATTCTAGCCCCAAGTCAGGCTCTGTGCCGATAGCTCAGAGCCTTGAACCAGCTTCAGATTCTATGTCTCTCTCTCTCTCTCTCTCTCTCTCTCTCTGCCTCTCTCCCACTCACATTCTATTTCTCTCTCTCTCTTTCAAAAATAAATAAACATTACAAAAAATTTTAATGCTATACAAAAAACAAAAGTCAGTAGACTTTTGCACAGTATTTGTCTCTTTTTTTAAGAAAGGCAAAACAAAAAAAACCCCACAAGATTTTGGGTTTTTAGAGCAGTCTGCAGCCACAGCAGGCCCTGTGTGGGCCAAGGACCACACCAGGAGAATTGTCAGTCCAAGCCCCTGAAAAGATTCTAAGTGTCTCTAGGTATACAGAAAGGGTGGGTTGGGTGTCCAAGTGCTTGGAAAGAGTTTGAGTGTCACACAGCAACACATGACCTCAGACCCAGCTTCTCATATGGAGAACATCACTCTGAGAAAATAAGGAAAGTTGCTATAAATTGCTATTTAAAATCTCCTACTAATCAGGAAGGAAAAGACAAAGGACTCTGCTTGGAGCCTTACACATACCATCTCATTTAATTCTTGTGACACCATCATGTCCTGGGCATTATTATTATTTCTTCTTTCCCATCAAGGAAACTGAGGCTTGGAGAGGTTTATTTGCCCAGAGGCACAGCCAGTCATGGCACAGGTGGGATTTGTCTCTCCTCGGTACCATTCTGCCTCCCAACACATCCATTTTGTATCCAGTTTATGGCGTATTTGAGGTGTCTTTTACTTCATGCACACATTATAGTACAGAAGGGTCTATTCTATAATTAATGTACATGCGCTCATTTTCTAGAACTCAGCACTTGTATTCTTGTTTTAAAATCATTGTTGAAGTTTATGGTTATTGCATCTTTACTTTATGTTCAGTGTGGGTTATATCTGTGATTATCCAATGGTCCCACGGAGGGGACTGCTTCTCTTTAAAGACAGCTCATCACAAAAGAGGCCGTACCTCATGAGAACAAGCATCAGGGAGGGGGCTGAGCCATGCTCGGCTCTGCCGGGGGAAGAGGGATGCTGGAGAAAGCTTTGGCTTGGAACAACAGAAATGCAGGGAGAAGGGGTGCAAGCAAAACCAGGTCAGTCAGGAAAGGCTTTCTATGAGTCAGGAGTGACTACTTTACAGGCAAGGATGCTTTCACAGAGGGGAGTGCCATTATCACATCTGTGTTTTAAAAGCACCCATGTTGGGAGACACCTAGGGGGCTCAGTCGCTTGGGTGTCCAACTCTTGATTTTGGCTCAGGTCACGATCTCAAGTTTCATGGGTTCAAGCCCCATATCAGGCTCTGTGCTGACAGCATGGAGCCTGCCTGGGATTCTCTCTCTCTGCTCCTCCCCTGCTCACACTCTAAATCTCTCTCTCTCTCCCCCTCTCTCTCTCTCTCTCTCTCTCTCTCCCCTCCCCCCATGGCCAAAATAAATTAATTAACATTTTAACAAATAAATAAATTTTAAAAAGCACTCATTTTGGGGCTCCTGGGTGGCTTAGTCGGTTGAGCATCCAACTCTTGATTTCAGCTTAGGTCATGAGCTCATGGTTTGTGAGTTCAAGCCCCATGTCTGGCTCTGTGCTGGCAGCACACAGCGTGCTTAGGATTCTCTCTCTCTCTCTCTCTCTCTCTCTCTCTCTCTCTCTCTCTCTCCCTCTCTCTCTCCCTCTCTCTCCCTCTCTCATGCTTGCACACTCTCTCTCAAAATAAATAAATAAACCTTAATAAATACACAAATAAAATACCCATTTTACTTTGGACAGGCCAGGTGCCACCCTGAAGAGGGGTCCCTCTGGGTGCTGGCATCTGCCAGGATAAAATTTGACTAAAGCCAGACTTAGATGTATCTCTGACCTAGCACTGTCTAGGGCCTCTTCCCTCTTGCTCACATCCTGCTTCTCCAGTTGATTGTCCTCTGTATCCCATGCCCGTCCACACTGAGATAGCCCGGGGAATGAATCCTGGCGGTGACGCTCACCCGCTGTGCACCTGTGGTCCGGTTTCCTCTGTGCCTCCATTTCCCCATCCGTAAAAGGGGAGAATGAACGGTAGAACTCACCTGGTGTGAATGTCAGCAAACATACATGAAGCCCTTAGGAGGGAGCCTGGAGCTAAGTAAGCTTTATGCAAGCTTTTGCTCTGATCCCTATTGCTCAGACTGAACAGCCTTGAATCAGGCCTGACAGAAATTCTCAAGCTCTCGACCACCTCTTTTTTTTTCTTTAACGTTTTATTTATTTTTGAGACAGAGAGAGACAGAGCATGAACAGGGGAGGGGCAGAGAGAGAGGGAGGCACAGAATCTCAAACAGGCTCCAGGCTCTGAGCTGTCAGCACAGAGCCCGACGCGGGGCCCGACCTCACCGACCGTGAGATCATGACCTGAGCCGAAGTCGGACGCTTAACTGACCGAGCCACCCAGGCGCCCCTCTCGACCACCTCTTGATCAAAGGTTGGACTTTCGGAGGAAGGATGCACCCCTGGTATTTCCGTAGCCCTATGTCCTTTTTTCTTCCCGCCACTAAAAGGTGTTCATGTAAATACCGGGGCTATGCTTCGGCTCAGAATTCTGTGCGTGAATCTGCACAGCTGTCTAGAAACTCTTGGGGGTAACTTGGTCTGACTTTTTCTCTCTTTATGCTGCGGAAGGAGAGGACTTGGAAGACTTCTGAGCTCTTAGTGGAAAGAGAACTTTTTTTCTAACCAAGGGGCTTCTCAGAAGCCAGCCATTCCAGACTGTTTCCCGTGTATCTGTAATCCCTCCCAAGACCTTGGCAGGTTCATAAAAAGAAGGAAAACGCCTGTCCCTGCACAGCTTCACTGGGTGGCTGCTTTTTAACTGTTTCCTGCCCTCTCGTGGGTGAGTCACAACAGGCCTTCCCCGCGGCTCCCTTCTCGGTGTTCAGGCTCCTTCCAATAGGAAGGCGGTTGCCAAGGGAACCTCAGGTAGGCCGTCCCCCCAATCAAGGCCTAATCTACATTGAAAGAAATTTTCCATTCCAAGAGCTCAGCAGATTTCAACAGTTTACAACCCGCTTCAACTCTGGTGGCAGTCACTTCTTCCTTAAAGGGGCCGGCCTTCCTCCACAGTAGGTAAAGTCCACTGTTTTGCCCAAAACCTTCGTGGTGCTACTGAGATTTGCTTAGAGGATTAATTCGGTTAAGTGATTCCCTACTGAGATGTGAATGATATGGTAGAGAAGCAATAAACCTGTTCGGCAGAGTCGTTGCAGGAACTGAATGAGACAATGCAGGTAAAGGGGTTGGCACACAGTAGGGTCTCCAAAACACAAGCCTTTCTGAGGGTGAGTGTCCAGGGTGCAGGGTGCAGTTACCGTGGGGGAAGGTGTAGGGGAGCAGAGGAGGTATCTGGGAACTCAGCTCGCGGATGCAGAATGCACCATTTGGAGGCCCTGCAAGAAGGGTCCCCCCATCCTCCGACCCTTCTTCAGAGTTCGGACTTTCTACAATTATCTGGTTTCCAAGTGGGGAAAAAGAACGGGTCACCTAATTGCAGATGCCTTTCTAGAACCTGGAAATGGTGTGGTGTCTAATTTATAACTGGATTCAACAAGGTTTTCAAAAGGGTTCCCCCCCCCCCCCGCCATGTTACCACCAGCCCCAGGCTGCTGCCTCACTCCTATAGCCCCTGTCTATAGAGATACAGCTGCTTCCTCTCCACCCCAAAACTACTGGAGGCTGGGCTGTCATACTCTCTTGCATAGTGACTGAAGGCTTTGAGAGCAGGTATCGCTACAAGCCAGGCAGAAGCTTTATCACCTTCCTTGGTGTAGAGGCAGCTCTCAGGCAACCCGCTTGGGCAATGGAAACCCAAGGAAGGTAAAAGGGCCCACAGTGACCCCCAGCACTGAATGCAAACTGGCCCATTAGGCAACCTACCCTACAGGCCCTAGCTGACCAGTGGGTTACTTACAACGGGGCACAGGTACCAAAAAAGGAAAATTCCATACGTTCCCAGCTCCTTTGCTGTCTTGCCCACTGCTCCCTTACAGTGTATTCAATAAACTTATACCTCCTTTGTTCTGCCTTGGGTGAATTCTTTCCCGTCAGCCGGCAGCACCACTGGCCTCCACCCAATCAGGTCGCCCCACACAGGGCCTAGCCTCAGAAGTCACCTGGCGTTACTTCTGCTATATCCTATTTGTCCAAACAGCCACAAAAGCCACCTAGTTTCAAGGGGAGGGGACACAGACCACACCTGTTAATGATAGTGTTGTGAAGATAAACTGTATTCGTTTCCCAGGGTCACATAACAAAATACCACAGACCGGGTGGTTCAAACAGCAGGAATGTACTGTCTCACAACTTAGGAGCTAAAGTCAAGATCCTGGGGAGTCAGCAGGATTGGTTCTTTCTTGGGGCGGTGAGGGGGAACCTGTCCTGTGCCACTCTCCTAGCTTCCAGCGGTTTGGTGTCCTTTGGCAAACAGCAGCACCGCCCAATCTCTGTCCTCATCTTTCCATGGTGTTCTCTTTCTGTGTCCAAATTCCGCATTTTATAAGGACACCAGTCATATTGAAGCAGGGGCCCACCTATTCCCATACGGCCTCATCTTAACTAATTTTATCTGCAATGACACTATTTCCAAATAAGGTCACATTCTGAGGTACAGGGGGTTATGACTTCAGCACATCAATTTGGAGGACACAATTAAAACTATACCAGCCACATCATAAGAAGAACAAGAGGGATTGGAGACACCAGATCCATCTTTGGGAAATACAATATGCCACAGGCATCCACCTCAATGGCCAATTAATTTCCATGCCTTGTAGGAAAACTCTAATCACACAGAGAAGTCATTGCAAGTGGTAGAAATTTCTCGACAGCTTTCTTACCATCTCAGGATTCTCTTTAATTAAACAGAGATGTCAGGACCCCTCCCATTCTAAAATCTGCACGATCTGTACAATCAGCATGTTAATTTGAGATACGTTTGAGTGGGTGTGCTCATAGGCACTTTTAAATAATGAAATGAAATCCAAATCAGTCATTTGCAGAACTCCTGAGGCACCTGCTGAATGATCTGGGAGCCCCAGATCTGTGCCGGCAGGATACCCAGAAACACCTGTGCAACCACACAGTCATTGATCAGAAGTAGATGCTAAGTCCAGTCTCCCAGAGAGCCCCTGGGCCTACCCCAGCCAGGACTCCCCACCACCCCATCTTCTGTCCTGGAAACGGTGGGCTCCTTTATCTACAAAGCAGCCACCGCAGCCCCACCTGCCCTCATTCCTGCTGACAAAACAAACATAAAGTGGGGGTAAAGATTGGGGTATTGTATGGATCCCCTTATATGAGGGACCTAGACCAGGCAAATTCATAGAGACAGAGAGTAGAGGAGTGGTTACCCCAATAAAGGGACCAGAGTCGGGGAGCAGGAAATGAGGAGTTCATGTTTCATGGGCACAGAGTTTCTATTTGGGATGATAAAGAGGTTCCAGAAATAGGTCAACATTTTGAATGGACTCAGTGCCACCGAACTGTGTACTTAAAGAGGTTTAAAATGATCAATTCTGTGTTATGTATATTTTACTGCAATTAAAAAAAAAGAAGAAACGATCTCATTTAGGACAGGTGGTGAGCTATGAAATTCCAAGACAAACAAACAAAATTGCTAGGATCCATCAACGACCAAAGCACTTTTGTATCTCTTCACTTATTGAATCCTTTTTTAAGACCCTAGAAATTAGGTGTGAATGTTGCCATTCTTACAGGTGAGAAAATAGAGCCCTGGAGAGGTGAACTGCTCAAGATCACAGGCTGAGTTAATGGCAGGACCAGGTCTGTCTCTAAAATGCAGGCAAAGGAGTCCCAGTAGGTGGCTGGCCCTCCGAGGGATGGGAGTGTTTTCACTTCACAGACTCCCTGGACATTAGCACTGGAGGGACTCAGGCCTCAGAGGCCCGGTTTAACGCCTGCAGAGAAGGAGAAATCTGCATTCCTGGCTGGTCTGCTCTGAGACCCTGGCCCGAGGCTCTGCAAGCCTTTCAGGCGTCTGCTCTCTTTGTCTCCCCTTCTTGAGGGGTGGTTGTTAGGTTGTTACGTGGGCAGGTTTTGCTCTTCTCCCACGTCTCACCTGAGTGACCTTGAGTATGTCACTTAACTTCATACCACATCTACTCAATGGGCACGGTCAAACAGGACCTGCCTGAAGAGGACTGGCCAGTGGAAGAATTAAGCCACGTAAAGTATCCAGCACAGGATCGGCTGCTGTTGTTCAGCCTGGACAGACATACAGCCAGCCCCACTCTGTAGTGCACAGCTGCAAATTCAACAGTAGATAAATAAAAGCTCTAGAGACAGACTGCCAGCTGGGTTTGAGGGGTGGAGGGGAAGGTGGTTATTATTATTAACAGCTTTATTGAGGCATAAATGACATATAAAAAACTGCATGTTTCAAGTGCACCATTGATACAGATGGACATATGTATATACCCTTGAAATCATCACACAATCAAGGTAATGAACATCTCCACCCCCTGTACCATTTCCTTGTGTCCCTTGTAATGCCCACTCCAGGCGCTCCCCATGCCCCATCCCCCCATCTCCAGGCAACCACTGATCTGATTCCTGTCACTAGAGATTAGCTTGTATTTTCCAGAATGTTATATAAATGGAATCATACAGTATGCATTCTTTTATATCTGGCTTCTTTCACTCGGTATAATTGGTTTGAGATGCATCTATGTGGCGGCACATATCGATGGTTCATTTCTTTTTATTGCTTTGTATTATTCCATTGTATGGGTTGGCAACTATTTGTTACCAATTCACCTGTTGACTGACATTTAGGTTATTTCCAGCTATTACAAATAAAGCAGCTAAGAGCATTCATGTGCAAGTCTTTGTGTGGATATATGCTGTCTTTTCCCTAGGGTAAACACCCAGGAGCGGAATGGCAGTGACTATGATAGGTGTATGTTTAACTTTTTAAGAAACTGCCAGGGGCGCCTGGGTGGCTCAATCAGTTAAGCATCCAACTCTTGATTTTGACACAGGTCTTGATCTCACACTTTGTGAGATCAAGCCCTGCATCGGGTTCTGCGCTAACAGCAAGAAATCTGCTTGGGATTCTCTCTCTCCCTCTCTCTTGCCGCCCCCCTCTCTCTCTCAAAATAGATAAATAAACATTAAAAAGAAGATGAAGAAACTGCCAAATTGTTTTTTAGAGTGGCTGCCTCATTTCACATTCCCACCAGCAATGCAGGAGAGTTCCGGTCCCTCTACATCCTTGCCAACACTGTCTATGGTCAGCTCTTTTTTACGTTAGCCATCTTAGCCAGTAGGTGTGCAGTGGTATCTCACAGTGGCTGAAACCTGCGTTTCCCTGATGATTAATAATGCTGAGCAGTTTTTCAAGTGCTTATTTGCTGTCCTTATATTCTTTGGTGACATGTCTGCTCAAATCTCATCTGTGTCACTTACCAACTACATAACTGCAAACAAGTGACTTAATTTCTCTGTGCCTTTGGTTCTGTAAAACAGAAGAGAGTGACAATCCACACGTCACGGGGTTGTTGTGAGAGTCCCTCCCACCCCCGTGCACCTTCTGTCTGTCCCCTCCCTTACTCCATGGAGCCTGACACCAGGCAGGAGCTCTATGTCTGCTCCCTAGCTCCCTCCCCTACCAAATTCACCTCTCACCACTTGTGCATACACTCACATCCCATGATCCTGTTCCCCTTCCAGCTGTAGAGACAAGAGACAGGCATCAGGAGCAGAGGTATATTGGTCCAGGTATCCAAGGACTACATTTGACAGCCTGTCTCTCTGGCCCTTTAAAGCATTACGAAAAGACACTTGATATATAAAGATGTTTTTCTCTCTGCTTAGAATTCCCACCTGTCTGTCTCCCAGGTAAAGGCTGTCTATGCAAGGCAGGGGGAGAGGGGGAGCCACTGAGCTCTGCAGAGGCCATTTGAATCCCTGAGTAGGCACACCAAGCCCCCCAAGCTCCACACCAGCTCTTAAATTTTTTCTTAATGTTTATTTATTTTTGAGACAGAGAGAGACAGTGTGAGTGGGGGGAGGAGCAGAAAGAGAGAGAGGGAGACACAGGCTCCAGGCCCTAAGCCATCAGCACAGAGCCTGATGCAGGCCTTGAACTCAGTGATCACAAGATCAGGACCTGAGCTGAAGCCGGATGCTTAACTGACTGAGCCACCCAGGCGCCCCTCCACACCAGCTCTTAGAAGGAAGAAACAGGTGGAGCCAACACCCTCCAGTCCCTCTAGCTTCAGGGACTGCTTCCCTCTTCCTCCAGCCGGTCAGGTCTCAGCAGCACTGCCATAGCCCAACCCACAGACAGCGCGAAGGCCCCTACAAGGCAGAGGGGAGAGCCCAAGACCAGACAGGGCTGGGGAGCTGCTGGCCAGGATGACAGGACAAGCCCTCTAGCACCCAGGCTGAGAGGATGACAAATCAAGTCCTATGCAGCCTGGATCTTTGGCAGCAGAAGGATCACACAGCAGAGCACAGCACGTGACTTGGGGACACCGGCCAGGTTATCTAGCAACTTAGATCAGCCTAGCACAGTGCTTCTCAACTGTGGTCCTCAGAGCAGCTACTCTGGTTACCTGAGAACTAGTCAAAAATGCAAATTCTCAGGTTCCACCTGGGGACTCGGGGTGAGGCCCAGCTCTCTGCTTTAACAACCCTCCAGGTGACTGGTACAGCTCAAGTGTAAGATCCTCGGGCTTTGCAGGGGAAAGTTCTAGGCCAAAGGATGGATCTAAGAACCCATCGGTCTTTTCTAAGAACAAAGTTAGAAGCCACAGTGGTCACAAGCCGAGCAGGGGTTAGAGAGAGGGAGGAATACTGCAGTTCCTAGCTGCACGACCTTGAGCCTTTCTAAGCTTTGCTATATTCCTCCATAAAGACTGGACAAGGACTTTATACAGTCGTTTGAGGATTTAAAGAGGTGATATGCATTTAAAAAAAAGGGGGGGGGGCGCCTGGGTGGCTCAGTCAGTTAAGCGTCCGACTTCAGCTCAGGTCATGATCTCACAGTCCGTGAGTTCGAGCCCCGTGTCAGGCTCTGTGCTGACAGCTCAGAGCCTGGAGCCTGCTTCGGATTCTGTGTCTCCCTCTCTCTCTGCCCCTCCCCTGCTCATGCTCTGTCTCTCTCTGTCTCAAAAATAAATAAAAACATTTAAAAAAATAAAATAAAAAAATAAATAAAGAGGTGATATGCACAGAGGGCAGGACATGTATTAAACACTCAAAAAAGAGCAGCTGTATAGACCCACCACAAGCCCAGATGGTGGCTCTGGGCATATTAGACCAAGCAGTCCCTTCCTCATGCATCTTTATGGCCATCTGTGGGCAAAGAATCATACTACCTTGTCAAATCTAAGAGAACAACTTTGAGAAGGGCACCTACTGCACAAAGCCTGCCCTGGAGATGTGCAAAATATAACCATAAGTGGCCCTGGCTGTGTTTATCATCATGAAGTGCTCACCCTTTAAGGTCCAGAAGTGGAATACAAAGCACTGGTAGGACACGGCACCACCACCTGCTGGAGCCAGTTCCCCAGAAGGCAATGCATGGTACATTACCTGGAACGTTCTCTCCTCTCTTATCCACAGAAGTAACCTCTGCCTCCGTCCCAGCCATCTGGGGGAAGAACAGGCTTCTCTCCAATAATTTCTACCGTTTTCAGGGGCCTCTTGCTCCCCTGATCACTTCTTGCTCCCCTGCTCTCAAGTCAGTCCTCAGACTGTAACCAGGGCAGAAGGTCAATGAGCACCTGAGCCCTGGGGGTTCCAAACGGACCAGGTTTCACCACGGACCACTAATCCAGAGGCAGACAGAGAGGCAGCAATGGAACAAGAAGGGAATTTATCTCAGTGAGGCCAACGGCACACTCATGTCCCAAAGCCTGTCTCCAAAGTGCTGAAAATACTTCCAGGTGTATATAAAGAAAATGTGCAACAGAAGTCGGTGGGTCTGTGTAGGTGGGCAGTGAAGGTCAGGTGGATCATTGTGTTGGGATCCATCACGTGGGGTCCTGCTGGCATCAGGACAGAACTTGTTGCTTGAGGGGGTAGTTTCAGTACCCAACGGGATATTTTGCCCGCCCAGTCTTTTGCCTGAGTTATGAAAGAGGCTGGAAAGGGGGCACCTGGCTAGCTAGATGGATAGAGCCTGTGACTCTTGATCTCAGGATTGTGAGTTCGAGCCCCATACTGGACCTGGACCCTACTTTAAATAAATAAATAAATATAGAAATAGAAATAGAACTTTAAAAAAAATAAAAGAAAGATGATGGAAAGAAGAACTTAATCAGAAAGCACATTCTGAGGTCAAATGGAGACAGGGAAGGTGATAACTGGGTCCTCTTTCAAACCTCCTCCCACCTGGCACTTCCCACCCCTGCTGTTCTGCCCCTCCCCCCACCACCACTCCTCAGGAACCCAGCCCCTCTACCTTCACCCCCTAAAAGTAAATGTACCCAGAGTCTGTGGGTTTTGTAGAGAAGGAGGCACATTACAAAACAGCAAACAACTGGGAACATTTAAAAGTGAATCTTGACCTTCTCAGAGCCCCTCCAACCAGCCCAACACAGGGAATTTGTCAATGCCCTTCTGGGGCCAGAGCTTGCTGCCCTGTTTGAGGGCACTACAATTGAAAACCCCTACCATGAGTTTTCTCTAATCTCTTTTCCCTGGGTCCTGCAAGATGCTAAAAACTCCCTGCCTCACAAGCTGCCGGTGGACAGTTTCTGATTCCTACTAGTTTGTTTTGTTGAGCAATCTAGTATTCAGTAGAGCCCCTTCCTTCCAGACTCTGCAAGGTGGGGGGAGGGAGGAAGCTTTCCTTTGAATAATCAAAAAGCCTATATATAGTGTTTTCTTAAATAAAAAAGTAGCCTTCCTTCTGTCAGGCACCCCTCTCACCCGCACCTGGAGCATAAAAGTGGCTGTAGGCATTTCTGTTTTTAAATAGCAATTTTTTCCCTTGCCACTGCACATGAGCAATGTGCAGAAACCCCTGGAAATTCCTCAAGTTTTTATTAAAAATTCCAGATGGTACAGCTGAGATTTCAGACACTATAGCTTCTATTAACAACAGGAAATTAATAACCAAAGTGACTTGGGGTCATCATCATCTGGATTGGTGATAATACGTGAAAAAAAGGAAGCAGGACAGCATCACATTTGACACAAATTGTGCAGTTGGCAAGGCCTGGGTTTGAAGCCTGGGTCTCCCATTTATTGCCTGAGAAACTTGTTGGGGGCATTACCTAACCACAGTGTACCTCAGTTTCCTCATGTGCAAAATGGAGAAATAAGGGTACAGTCATGTAATGCTACACATGCTTTCCCGAAAATCACCACTATACAATGGGTGGTATAATACAAAGATATATTTGATTGGTCCTACATTCCTGGTACAAAGCTCCTAAAATACTTGGAATTTCCTGACTGTGAGAAGCATCTTTTGGTATTCATGAGCCCCTTTCAATCACACCTGAGTTCATGCTAATGCGGTGACTTAGGATCCTAGATGCTCTCTGGAAGGGGTTGGTCACCAGAAAGACCCAGTGATTAGAGGGCTGGAAATTTCAGCCCCACTACTGACCTCAGGGGAAGGGAAGGGAGTTGGAGATTAAGCTTTAGAAAAGCTCTTACTTATTTGCAAATGACCTATCAGATAAAGGGTTAGTTTCCAAAACCTATAAAGAATTTACCAGACTCAGCACCCAAAAAACAAATAATCCAGTGAAGAAATGGGCAAAAGACATGAATAGACACTTTTCCAAAGAAGATATCCAGATGGCCAACAGACACGTGAAAAGATGCTCAACATCACTCATCATCGGGGAAATACAAATCAAAACCACGAGATACCACCTGATACCTGGCAAAAAATAACAACTGAGGCAGTAACAGATGTTGGCAAGGATGCAGAGAAAGGGGATCTCTTTTGCACTGCTGATGGGAATGCAAACTGGTGCAGCCACTCTGGAAAACAGTATGGAGGTTCCTCAAAAAATTAAAATAGAACTACCCTACCACCCAGCAATTGCACTACTAGGTGTTTATCCAAGGTTACAAAAATGTTGATTCGAAGGGGTACATGCACCCCAATGTTTACAGCAGTGCTATTGACAATAGCCGAAGTGTAGAAAAAGCCCAAATGTCCAGCAACTGATGAATGGGTAAAGAAGATGTGGTGTATATATACAATGGAATATTACTCAGTGATCAAAAAGAATAAAATCTTACCATTTGCAACAACATGGATAGAACTAGAGTGTATTATGCTAAGTGAAATAAGTCAGTCAGAGAAAGGCAAATATCCTATGATTTCACTCACGTGTGGAATTTAAGAAACAAAACAAATGAACATAGGGGAAGGGAGGGAAAAATAAGACAAAAACAGAGAGGGAGAAAAACCATGAGAGACTCTGAAATACAGAGAACAAACTGAGGGTTGCTGATGGGGTGGCAGGTGGGGGGATGGGCTGAAGGGGTGAGGGACATTAAGGAGGGCACCTGTTGGGATGAGCACTGGATGTTATATGTAAATGATGAATCACTAAATTCTATCCCTGAAATCATTATCACACTATAGTGTGTTAAGTAACTTGGATTTAAATTTTTAAAAAAGAAAAAAGAAAAACTCTTACTACATTTGGATGAGCCTCTGGACTAGTGAACACATCCAAGTGCTGGCAGAGTGGGGCCCTGGAGAGCATGACATCTCTGTGCCCTCGGCCCCCCCCTACCTGCCTGAAGGCTCTCTTCCATTTGGCTGTTACTGAGTTGTACCCTTCATGGTAAACAGGTAAGGGTAAGTAAAGTGACTTCCTGAGTTCTGTGAGCCATTCTAGCAAATTATCTAACCTTAAGAAGGGGCCATCGACACCTCCAATTCATAGCCAAGTCAGTCAAAAGTGTGGGAGGCCTCAGACTTGCAACAGCCATCTGCAGTGAGTGTGGCAGGCTCGTGGGACCAAGCCCTTAAGCACTGAATTGAATTGTTGGCCACCAGCGTAGTGTCCAGAGAATCGGAATTGGTTGCTCTCGTTGGGAAACACTCCAGACTGGATAAACAAAGTGTGGTGTATAAACACAATGGAATATCATTCAGACTTAAAAAGGAAGACAATTATGGCACAGGCTACAACATGGATGAACCTTGAGCACATTACGCTAAATGAAAGAATCCAGTCACGAAAGAACAAATACTATACTGATCCCACTCCTACGAGATACCTGGAGTAGGCAACTTCCTGGAGACAAAAAGAATGGTGGTTGCCAGGGGCTGGGAGGAGGAGGGGGTGGGGAGCTACCATTCAGTGGGGACAGAGTTTGCGTTTGAAAGATGAAAAGAGTCTTGAGGATGGAGGGTGGCAATGGTAGTGAGACAGGAAACTAAAGGGATCCCGTGAAAATCTACATTTTTCACTCCTTTTCCTGATTCTATCCTTGCTAGGACCTGCACCCCCGCCTTACACAAGCCTTGCAGGGCAGATCATGTGTGTCCTCCCTGAAAAGGTCAAGGATTAATGATTTCTCTGGAGACTGCTGGCACAATAGTTAACATTTTAGGAGTGACTGTGTGGCATCATCAAGAACGTTTTCTAAGACCAGGGACTCACCAGGACTCCTGACTCTGGGGCATAAGTGACTTACCGAGGACACCTAAATGCTTGTCTTTGTTTTAACCAGTTCCTAGACACCTGAGAAAACAGTGCACCTGACCACAGTCCTCAGTCAAAACTCCAGACGCAGGCAAAGACAAGAAGACTCACTCTTCCTCCCTTTCTGAGTCTCCCGGACGCTCTGTATCTGCACTCTCTCTTTGTCTTCAATAAACTCCTCTCCACTCACATTTGATTTGCATTCCCTGTATGAGGCCAAGAACCCTGTTGTCTGGTCCTGCAGGACATCCTCTGGGTCCTGGGCCCCAGCCTGCATCAGTAGCACAACAATGTGAATACACTTAAAACAGAGAACCGTACAGTAACAAATGATCAAGATGGTAAGTTTTATGTAATGTGTGTTTTATCACAATTTGTTAATGAAAAATAAAATAAATCACCACTTGGCAAAACCCACAGAGCATGGAACAGTGGAATTAAGACACAACACTCTAGGGGCACCTGGGTGGCTCAGTTGGTGGAGCGTCCTACTCTTGATTTCAGTTCAGCTCATGATCTCACAGTCTGGATCGAGCCCTGTGTCGGGCTCCATCCTCAGCATGGATTCTCTCTCTCTCTCCCTCTGTCCCTCTCCCCTATTTGTGCACTCTCCCCCTCTCTCTCTCTCTCTCTAAAAAAGAAAAAGACACAGCACTCAAGAATGTCATCAGTGACATATTAAAAAAGAAAAAGCAACCTAATTAAAACAATAGCACAATTTTACACATGTTCAGTAGTTAAGATATACAGAGGTACTACAAAAAGCTCGACACTTAACCTTCAAAAACATCTTCCGTTTGCTTGTGGAAGTGGAAGTGGGAAGGGGGACAGCTCGAGTCACTGTGACACGGTGTAAGCAGGGTCATCTGAAGCGGAGAAAAAAGTGCCAGCACCAGGTGTGTGGCCCATAGCACACACAACACACAGAGAACTGAGTGCGCTTAAGATGTTTCAGGTGTATGTTTGTTCTTATGCGGCGTGGTTCAGCCAATGGGAGCGATAGTGGGCTCACTAGTGTTTCTCACACAAAATCACACATAAGCAAGTGCAAAGTTAACTTTATGCTCTAATCATCCCCTAATACATCTATGGCATTGCCACAATTTGCATTTTCTTTTTTTTTTTTTTTTGAGCTTCCTAAAATAGCATTTTTATTTATTTTTTAATTTAAATCCAAGTTAGTTAATATATAGTGTAATAATAATTTCAAGGATAGAATTTAGTGATTCATCATTTACATATAACATCCAGTGCTCATCCCAACAGGTGCCCTCCTTAATGTCCCTCACCCCTTCAGCCCATCCCCCCACCTGCCACCCCATCAGCAACCCTCAGTTTGTTCTCTGTATTTCAGAGTCTCTCATGGTTTTTCTCCCTCTCTGTTTTTGTCTTATTTTTCCCTCCCTTCCCCTATGTTCATTTGTTTTGTTTCTTAAATTCCACACGTGAGTGAAATCATAGGATATTTGCCTTTCTCTGACTGACTTATTTCACTTAGCATAATACACTCTAGTTCTATCCATGTTGTTGCAAATGGTAAGATTTTATTCTTTTTGATCACTGAGTAATATTCCATTGTATATATACACCACATCTTCTTTACCCATTCATCAGTTGCTGGACATTTGGGCTTTTTCTACACTTCGGCTATTGTCAATAGCACTGCTGTAAACATTGGGGTGCATGTACCCCTTCGAATCAACATTTTTGTAACCTTGGATAAACACCTAGTAGTGCAATTGCTGGGTGGTAGGGTAGTTCTATTTTAATTTTTTGAGGAACCTCCATACTGTTTTCCAGAGTGGCTGCACCAGTTTGCATTCCCATCAGCAGTGCAAAAGAGATCCCCTTTCTCTGCATCCTTGCCAACATCTGTTACTGCCTCAGTTGTTATTTTTTGCCAGGTATCAGGTGGTATCTCGTGGTTTTGATTTGTATTTCCCCGATGATGAGTGATGTTGAGCATCTTTTCACGTGTCTGTTGGCCATCTGGATATCTTCTTTGGAAAAGTGTCTATTCATGTCTTTTGCCCATTTCTTCACTGGATTATTTGTTTTTTGGGTGCTGAGTTTGATAAGTTCTTTATAGGTTTTGGAAACTAACCCTTTATCTGATATGTCATTTACAAATATCTTCTCCCATTCCATCAGTTGCCTTTTAGTTTTGCTGATTTTTTTCCTTCGCTGGGTAGAAGTATTTTTCTTGATGAGGTCCCAATTGTTCATTTTTGTCTCCAGAGACATGTCAAGTAAGAAGTTTCTGCAGCCGAGGTCAAAGAGGTTTCTGCCTGCTTTCTCATCTAGGATTTTGATGGCTTCCTGTCTTACATTTAGGTCTTTCATTTATTTTGAGTGTATTTTTGTGTATGGTGTAAGAAAGTGGTTCAGGTTAATTCTTCTGCATATTGCTGTCCAACTTTCCCAACACCATTTGCTGAAGAGATGTCTTTTTTCTATTAAATATTGTTTCCTGCTTTGTCAAAATTAGTTGCCCATACATTGTGGGTCCATTTCTGGGTTCTCTATTCTATTCCACTGATCTGTGTGTCTGTTTTTGTGCCAGTACCATATTGTGTTGATGATTACAGCTTTGAAATACATCTTGAAGTCCAGAATTGTGATGCCTCCAGCTTTGGTTTTCTTTTTAAGGATTGCTTTGGCTATTTGGGGGTCTTTTCTGGTTCCATACAAATTTTAGGATTGTTTATTCTAGCTCTGGGAAGAATGCTGGTGTTATTTTGACAGGGATTACATTGAATATATAGATTGCTTTGGGTAATATTGACATTTTAACAATATTTGTTCTTCCAATCAATGAGCATGGAATGTTTTTCCATTTTTTTGTGTGTATTCTTCAGTTTCTTTCATAAGTTTTCTATAGTTTTCAGTGTGTAGATTTTTCACCTCTTTGGTTAGGCTTATTCCTAGGTATTTTATGGGGTTTGGTGCAATTGTAAATGGGATCAATTCATTAATTTCTCTTTCTGCTGCTTCCTTGTTGGTGTATAGAAATGCAACCAATTTCTGTACATTACTTTATATTCTGCGAGTTTGCTGAATTTGTGTATCAATTCTAGCAGCTTTTGGTGGAGTATTTTGGGTTTTCCACACAGAGTATCATGTCATCTGCAAAGATTGAAAGTTTTACTTTCTCCTTGCTAATTTGGATGTCTTTTATTTCTTTGTGTTGTCTGATTACTGAGGCTAGGACTTCCAACACTATGCTAAATAACAGTGGTGAGAGTCACAATTTGCATTTCAAAGCAAGCACAGTAGAAGAACCAACCATACATAGCTGATGGAATTATTACAAAGATTACATGATAAAATGCATAGGAAGCTTTTAATAGTGCCTAGTATTTAGTAACTGCTCAAAAGTAGTGTAAGTGATTGTGGTTGTTGGGATAATGGCAGTGGTCATCGAGGTGCCATGGTTATTGGTCATACAGTTATTCCAAGGACAGTCACCCAGAGGTGCACCAATGGAGGCTATATGCCCATTTTACACAATGCAGGACTGAGGCCCAAAGAATCTGAGAAATCTCTAAGAGCACACAAAAATCTGATACAAGATGTATAATTAAAATACACACACACACACACACACACACACACACACACACACACGCTGCTCCAAAACTTTTACCCTGGGTACCTGGTGGTTAATCATTTTGCCCAGGTCAACAGAGCTGTGAAGAAAATGCTCTCTACCTTCAGGGAATTTGAGCCCTTTTTAAAAGGCAAAGGGAAATGGGTAAAACTTTCAGTTCTGTATGAGAAAGCAAGCCTAATTTTTTTGGTGGTTCCTATTGACTTGGAAAGAGAAGATCTGCCCATCAAATGGCATTTTACCAGTTGATCAATTTGGTGTCATTCTCATTGAATTAAATCAAATTGAAATGTAATTCCCTTCCCAGAACAAATCCCCTTGCAGGGATTCACTGTGCAGAAGTGATTGACCTTGTGCTGGTTGCCTAGAGGGCTTTCCAGAAAGTTACAGGCACAAACAAGGCCTGTAGAGCTCACACCTTGCCAGGCACAACTCTCTCAGCTGACGTGGACTTGACCACTGATGCTCCTGGGTCAACAGAGATGCCCAGATAGCTTCCATTGACCCCTGCAGGACTATGATCAAGTACCTGAATGTGGGCTTACACCTCAGAAAATGAGCTGGCATATACAAAGGAACAAGGAACCATCACACTGGAGAGCTCACAGCACATAGGGAGCCTTTGTAAAAAGTAGAAGAAGTGTTCCCCTCCATTCTGTGGAATTACAGACTGGTACCCCAGATGGTAGGGAAAAGGTGTTCCTTCCTCCAGACTACAGCAACCACAAACCAAGGTGCAAAGGTTAGTGGGTGATAAGTGGGTTGAATTTCAGCCTCTCTCATTCCCAGACTCAATTTATGCAACCACAGCCAGCAGTACTAGTCAACTTCCCACTGGAGTCACCACAGAGGGCTCAGCTCTGAGACATCCTTGAAACAGAGGCTCAGCTCTGGCAGAGCATGGGTACTGCTCAGAGAATACAGTGGCTATTGGCTGAACCAGCTGCAATTGTCCCCACCAAGTCCTGGGAGATCCTAAGAACAAACCTGCAAAACATTTTCTCGCCGGAGTTCCCCATGAAACCAGAGACTGTACTACTTGACCCGTGGCCCTCCTGTCCTTTATCTACCCCTCCACTCCCTGTCTTGGGAACCAGAAGACCTGGCATGAAATCTTGGCTCTACTGACTAGATAACCACAGGCCAGAGACTTAACCTCTCTGGGCTTCAGCAAAGCAGTAACCATGCTTGTCAGCAGTACACAGAGGCGCGTATTGACCCTGGAAACAAGGGTGCCCTCTGAGAGTTAGGGTAGTAAACCCACACAGAAGGAAGAGGCATGCCATCTGTTGCCATGAACCAAGAGGTGACCTGAAAATGTGACTGAAGAGTTTGGAAAGACCCCTAATGCCAATCACAGTGGCCTGGGTTTGGTCACAGGGCGACAAGACTGAGGGGTGATGGTAATTGAGTAAGCAGAAACCTAATTAACTAAATCAGTTGGCAAAGACCGTGCGAGCAGAGAAAGCATGCCTAGCCTGGAGCAGAGACAGGGGAGCCCAAGGAGCCAAGAGCTGGCCATATTTATTCTGTGATAAATTCACAGAGCCTTGTGCCAGGCTCAGAGGCGTCCTAGCAGCCAACCACTGAGCCTTCTCAGAGACATCCGAACTCTCCTCAACCCTTCTCAAGCCACAACAATCTTCAGTCCCAGCGTTATCAGGATTAAATAGGAAAGTGCCCAGCACATAGCAGGTGGCAAATACACTAAAACCCCCTCTCACTCTGTTCCCTTTTTTTCCTGCAATAATAACCAATGTCAAGTCTTTCCCATTACACAGTGTTTCCTCCTAGATCTCCGGCTCTTCCCTCCTCTGGTGTGACTATCCTCCCCCACACCCCTGGTTATGCATCCATCATATTCCTTTCCTCTATGCCTGATGGAGCGTCACTTTTCTTGTCAAGAACGCCTCTCTGTTCTAAACCTAGTGGGGAAGGCAAAATTAATAAAATAGCCACACAAATATCAACTTGCAACCTCCAAGTGCTATAAAGGAAAGGTGAGAACAGATGTTGTGGCTGCTATGATGTGCTCCCTAGTCCACCTTTCAGGCCTCAGGCCTTTATCCTCCCCACTGCCAGGAGTACTGGATGCGGACAATGTCTCATCACTTGATTTTTCCCCAGAAATTGCCCTCAGCCTTCAAGAGCCACCCTGAAAAGGTCACACCCCTTTCCTTGGGGCAAGCCACCTCCAGTGACTCCAGGAACCCACCTAAGATAACACATCAAAGGAGGACTTGTCTAGTTAGGGGATGGTGGAAGCAAGTGAGGGTGTGAGGGTCATACAAAGCTTTTCTAACAAAAGTACATCTGAGGTGAAGTCTGAAAAGTAAGGAGTTATCTGGAGGAGGAATGTTCTAAGCAGTGGGAACAGAATGGGCAAAGATAATGAGGAAAGAAGGAAGTTTTAAGGCCAATGGGGCTGAGGTACAGAGATTATGAAATATCAGGGACGGGAGAGAGGTCAGGATGGAAATCAGGTTAGGACCAGGTTGAGCAAGACCTTATAGGCCACGTTAGGTTAAGGTCTAATCCAAAAGAAAACTTTCTGATTCATGGTTGCCTTAGTTTTCTATGGCTGCCATAACAAAATACCATAACACACCACAGGCTGGGTGGCTCAGACAATAGAATTATTTTCCCAAAGTACCGCGCGCTGGAAGTCTGGGTTCAAGGTGCCAGAAGGGCTGGTTTCTTCTAAGGCCTCTCCCCTTGGTTTGCAGATGGCCACACTCTTGCTGCCTCTTCATGTGATTGTCCCTCTGTGCACATGAGCCCTAAGTGTCTCTCCTTTTTGTCCAAATTTCCTTTTCTTTTTTTTTAATTTAAAAAAAAAACTTATTTAATGTTTATTTTTGAGAACGAGAGAGAATCAGAGCATGAGTGGGGGAGGGGCAGAGACCAAAGGAGACACAGAATCCGAAGAAGGCTCCAGGCTCTGAGCTGTCAGCACAGAGCCCAACATGGGGCTTGAACTCACAGACTGCAAGATCATGACCTGAGCCAAAGTCGGACGCTTAACCAACAGAGCCACCCAGACACCCCCAAATTTCCTTTTCTTACCAGAGCACCAGTCAGCCTGGATTAGGTCCAACCCCTAATGTCCTCATTTTAACTTAATCACCTGTTTAAAAGCCCTTTCTCCAAATGCAGTCACATTCTGGGGCGGGGGGGGGGGGGGGGGGGGGGGGGAAGGGGTTAGGGCTTCAACACATGGATTTTGGGAGGATACAACTCAGCCCATAACAGTGATGTTTTCTGTCTGCAAGGTCCTATGCATGTACAAACTCTAAATCTCAATAAATAAATAATTTTAGTAACCACCTTTGTTGAACATAAAAAATGCCATTATATTGGACCAGTCCCAGAAAAGGCAAAATATATGGTTGGAATATATATGTACGTAGATACATGTATATATAAGTCATTTCCACCACATCCTCACCGGCACCCTCAGATGCCCTGGTCCCTACTTGCGATTCACGGGCCCTTCCTCCCTCTCCGCTCCCATCCCAGGCCGGCTGTCTGCCAAGTACGGCTGGAGAAAATCAAATAACTATGCTGCTCCATTACAAATTCATGGTTTCCAAGTTCTGTGGGGCTCTCGCTGCCCTGCCCTCCTCCTGCTCACCCCCAGCTGCTCAGCAGCTGCCAACCCTTTCCATCCTCTGCCCTTGCTTCACCCCTACCCCTCACTCTTGGGAGACCCTCTGCCCTGCCCCAAGGTTGTTGTCCAGTTTCTTTCCTTACTTCCTCCAATTCTTCCAGAGCTAACTAGAGGAAGGCACATGTGGTGTAAGAAAGAAGGAGGTCTGGTTCCAGACTATTCCCATAGGTAAGACCTTTCTTCTTAGGCAAGTTAACTTCACCTCCCTGTGGCTCAGTTTCTCTTTTTTCTTTAATATTTATTTAATTTTGAGAGACAGCACAAGTCAGGGAGGGGCAGAGAGAGAGAGGGGGACAGAGGATCGAAAGCAGGCTCCATGCTGACAGCAGAGACCCCGACACAGGACTCAAACTCATGAACCGTGAGATCATAACCTGAGCCGAAGTCAGACACTCAACTGACTGAGCCACCCAGGCTCCCTGTGGCTCAGTTTTTTTTTTATCTGTGGGAGAATGGTCATCACTTCAAGATGGCATCCTGTCCCACACAGGATGAAATCCAAACTCCTCACCACAGTCAGCAGGAGTGGCCCGAAGTGACCTGGCCCTGTCTACTCTGACATCATCTGCTATGCCTCTCTCCCTGACTGTGTTGTTCCAGCCACGTTGCCTCTGGCTGTTCCCAGAACACAAGCTTGGCCCCCATCTCAGGGCCTTTGCACATGCGGTTCTCTCTGCAAGATCTTAACATGACTTATACCCCTCCCAGGCAGTTCTCAAAAAGACCTTCCCCAATTACCCCATCTATACACCCACCCTACGTTTTCTAATCTCTTTATTTCTCTTGGTTTCACTTACCACTTAACACTCCCTGAAATTATGGCTGTTTGTTTACTTGTTTATTGCCTTTCTCCCTCACAAAATTGTAAGCTTCAGGAGAGCAGGGACTGTGCTTTGGTCATAGTCACTCACAGTGGTAAAATAATGCCCATTTTGTTAAATGGATAAGAGGAAATACCTAAGATGGCCATCTAGTGACATTTCTGTGCTACCAATATGCCCACCACTCCTCTGAGACCCCATTACACCCACCCTCACATCTCAGTTCCAACATTTGGTGGAAGCTGCCAGCCACCTTGACCCCTGACCCTGACCTTGGCCACAATGATTGATCAGGGATTAGGAACATACCTTGGTCTGAACCAGTCAGAGTCCTTCCCTGGGATATTCCAAACTACAGCCAGAAAAAGAGCAAATTTCCCCCTGAGAGACAAAATTGTGGAGCCGGAAGCAGCTGGCAGCCTTTTCCTGCAAGGCACAAGACATAGACGTCTAATGCCCTGTCAACACAGCCCTTCCTGTAATTTGGACACCTGAGCCAACAATCATCTCTTTGTCTAAGCCAGGTTGCATGGTGATTCTGTCGCTTGCAACCAAAAGAGTTCTGTTGTCCTGATAAATGACTCAACATGTGCCACATGCCAGGAGCAGAGCCTGGGTCGAAGCAGCCGTAATTGCTGTTGGCTCCCTTCCTGCTACTGCTATAATTTCACCCTTCTTTGCCTCCCCTTTCCCATCTCAGAGGAGGGCACATCTCCTCCTGTGCAAGGCCTCTTCTACCCCTTTCTACTCGGACGCTTGTTCCTTCGCTTCATCGGCCAGAGATGGCAGGGGTGGTGCTCACTTTGCAGGGAATGAGGAGCTCCTACAAGACGGGGCTGTGCTGTCTCATCTCTCGCCCTTTGGTGTCCAGCAGCAGTATGTGCCCCAAATGCCTATCTCAGTGGCAGAGTCAGAGCCAAACAGAACGAAGCCTCGGGCTCCTTATAAACTGAAGAGGGCTCCATAAAATGTATAAAAGGGGAAGGGCTGTCTGTATGTAAGGGATTGTGATTGCGGTTTTATTAGCCAAATAGATAACTCTCATCATGAAAGGAGGCTTTCTGGAGTGATGGATGGCTCGGAGGCCCTGGAGGGACGTGGGTATTTCTCAAGGCCGCCAGTCAAACACATTAACTGCATAACATTTCTCTCTCCATGGCAACCGGCTGGGCCTCTTGCACCAGGCCCGCACCTGTGTTCTGAAAGTCCCTTAGCCCTCCTGGCTGCTGCCTCCCAAACCCCGCTGTTCGTGGTACATACTCATTTGCACCCCCAGCCCCATCCACAGGAGAAAAAGTACCAGCTTGGGGAGGGGCATGTGAGGGAATCCAGGTCCAGAAATAGGCCAGGCCATGGGCCGCTACCTCCTCTGCCTCTGCACCCCTGCAACGTTCTAATCACACCGCCTGGTCTCTGCCAGCAAGCCCCAGAGAATGGAGCCCTAGTGAGACTGGTGTGGGGACTGGGAACCTTCTAGATACCAGTTGCTGAGCACTGGCATGGTCACAATGATCCGGAAGCAGGGGGACTCTCATTTCTGTTGCGGAGATGAGAAATCCAAGAGGGTCGAAACGTGAAGGGACCAGAGCAAGATCACAATTTAGCAACTGGCAGAGTCCCCACCCCCAGTGTGTTTGATGCCCCATGTTCTTTCCTTTGTGCTCCTGCTTTCTTCCCAGCTCCCCACATCATCAGTAAGCATAGAGTGGTAGGGGGCTGGGAATTCCATAGGGAAGGAGGGGTCTCAGCAGCACCCACCCCTTCCCACCCCCACTGCTCATGGTCTCTATCCAGAGAATGGCCATCAGTGCCTGGGAAGACAAACACCCTCGCCCCCCTTGGGTATCAACACAGAAAGCAGTGGAGACAGTAAGTATAGACAACTCCTTCAAGAAACTTCTTCATCTGGCATTGAAAGAAGAGAGGGAGGTGTGTAGGATACAGGCAAGCAGCCTGGACTAGAGAGAAAACAGTCCATGGAGATGGATAGGTTGAAGACACCAAGGGAGAAAGAGAGGGCACATTCCCAGCAGGAGTTCTTCAGGGTGGGACAGGCAGGAAGACATTTGACCAGGGATCTGCAAATTTTTTCTGCAAAAGGTCAGAGAGTAAATATTTTCAGCTCTGTGGGCTATACAGTCTCTGTCACAACTTTTCAACTGCCACTGTGGTGCAAAGGCCACACAATGTGTGTTCCACATGGTGTTCCATTTATCATGCTCCAATAAAACTTTATTTACAAAAACAGATGGCGGGCCAGATTTGGCCCTGGGCCATAGTTTACCAAACGCTGATCTAGAGTACAGGGTGCAGCTGGTGCTGTGAGAGAAGCAACCATGGTAATAAACTTGGAGAGAAAGGAGACCTGTCGGCATAGTGCCATCAACAGGGCAGCACATAAGAGGTGTGCACGGAATGTTGACGTGAACTATTGGACTCTGACGCAGGAAGAAGAAAGCATTGGGTACATTTACAGAGAAATATTGAGATAGGGAGTTCAAATATGATGGTCTTCACCCTCCAAGGAGAGAAAAGAGAATATAAATCACATGGTGTAGGGTCGGTGGCTTCACAAAAGTGAGAAAGACTAACACAGAAGGCAGACATCCAGTTCCAGCAGTTCCAATAGCTGTGCTCATGGGGGTCCATCAATGCCCACCCCCAACGCTGGACAGAGATCTCTAGCAGGGATGGGAATACAGAGGTGGGAGGCAGCTGGGAAATCTGCTGATCACACAGCCAGCAGAGGTTAGGTACGAACCGGTACAACAGGCTGGAGGTGTGGGCCAACAGACAGAAGCCAGCTGGTCCACGAGCCCAACACTTTGAAATCACTGGACAGGCAGACGCGATGATTAACCATGCACTACTGCCTGGAGAACACCACATAGGGCTGCTCTGTAGCTCCAGCAGGTATCCGGATGGGAAGTTAAAAGGCTCTGGCTTCCAAGCTCCTGGCTACCTGTGACCTGGTAAGACTGCTCTTTTCTTTGCTCTTCTGAGGTCCACAGGGGGTGGTTCCAGTTGCTCAGAAAATTCACACCCAAGAGCCCCTAATACACTGAAGAGAGAGGGAGACAGAACGAGGTGGGGGAAGACATGACCCACGGGGACCCTAGGAGAAAAGCGGACCACATGGTTTGAAGGCCACAGTAACACAGGGACAGAGCACTGCTGTGACAGATGAGATCTTCTCCCACTACCTGCACATGTGTATCCACGGTGAACACTGTCTTCAGACACCCCTGTCCCTTAAAATGGTGTCTGTGGCCGCCGTGATTGCCGATGGGCTATGAGACAGTCACTGCGCTTACTGCTTCTTTGCACTTTGGAGCTCCCTGTGCTCCCACCAGCTTCCGGTTGGCCTTCCAGCTAAGGCTGCCATGGGTGGCCATGCAGGCTGCACAATTCTATGGGGCGCCAACCAAGAGCTGCAAAACCCTTATCCTGCCAGCTGGACGCAAGAGGAGCGTGAGGCACCCAGAGGTCACATGAGAGCTATGCACTTTGGCTCTGAAGCTGGCACTCTCCACCTCATGCCAGAGTGAGGAGCTCACCTGCCTGCACAACCCTGGCCTGGGAGGTAAGCAGGTCAGGCTGGCTGGGCAAATGGAAAGGATGTCCGTCCAGAACAGAATCACTAGCGGTCTACAGCATCACTGGGTGTGTGGGCCTAACCTCACCAGATCTTCCAATTCTTCAAGAGAAACAGGATCCAGAGTGTTTTTTTTTTTTCTTCCAAGATTTTATTTAAATTCAAGTAGGGCCGAAAGTTTTAAGTGAAGTCTCCTGATTTTTGGAAACTGACCCAAATTTTTACAAAATACGAGTCCAAACAAAACACACCTGTTGGCCAAATCCAGCCCATTAGTCACCAGTCTTCCCCACTGTACCCTATCTGCTATTTCTCTTTCATCTCATTACATTGACATGCCAGCCCCTACCAAGAATATTACGTTTAATAAACAAGAACACCGAGGCTCAGAGAGAGGGGGCTTGCCCACAGTCACTCAGCTGATAAGTACTAAACCCGGAGTCTGCGCTTTCCGTCGGGCCCTGCATTACCCTCCCCATGCCGGGGTGCTCCCCCAGATGGTGAAAGCCTGGGGTGGGTGGTTTCCCATATCCACAGCATCTCTCACTCGGTGCTGCATGTGGGGTGAGAGCTGACACCCTGATACAGCAGCACTTCCTTCCACATCAGATTTCACTCCTGCTTGGGCTCAGCTGGCGTTGTCAGCCATTTCCCCAGGGCCGTCCCCGATGGATGGGGGAGACAGCAACCCTAAACGCCCTCAGCCTGGATCACACCGAAAGAGCGGTGAGCCGACCAGGTGGCCAAGTCCCCCAGTTAAAACAGAAACGATGGGAGCCCAATTCTCCATCCAGAACCTGAGCTTCTGCTTCTGAGGATGGTTCCCCTCGACTGAGTCTGGATGTTGAGACCATCTGGCCCAACTTTGTTTTCTGAACTTTATTATAGGGCTGGAACTAGATTACATAGGAGGATGTCAGCTGAATGCCGTTTCAGCGAGGGGAATTTGTAACTTGCTAACCCCCGTGAGTGCTGACCAAACCTGGGAGAAGGTCTGTGGTGGCCAGACACAGAGTTCTGGCCTCAACTTTGACCCGTACAACATTATTAATGACTTAGTCGAAAACATAAAAAACTTGTTTACCAAATTTGTGGTTGATTAAAAAAAAAAAAAAAAAAAAGCCTGAGCAGATTGCAAAAACATCGACAGGATCCAGATGGCTCTAGACAGGCTGGACTGATGGGCTGAATCTAATAAGATAAAATAAAGCAGAGATAAATGTCAGGTCCTGAACTTGGCTTCAAAACAATAACTGTTCAAGGACAAGATTGAGTTGGGCGGGACAGTAATGGGATTTAGCAGCAGCAGGTTTTAATGAAGCTGGAGCTTTAGTCAACACAGCATAGCTGTAACACTAGCAGAATAGTCCAGGATGTTCAGCACAGCATTGTTTACACTAGCATATCATTGGGAACGATCTCATTGGCCAATGGACGTGGTTCACCTGTGCAACTGACAGCTACATACCCATTAAAAATAATGGCATAAGAATATATTAAGGACTTATTATTAGAAAAATACTAAGTGAAAAACAGCAGGTTACAAAGCAATATGTGCAGTTTGAGCCAATTTTTATTTTTTGAAAAAAAAAATCTGTGTAAAGATACACACCAAAATGTGAACTTGGCCATTACTAAGTGGAATTAGGGGTGACTCGGGTGGGGAGCAGGGTCTTAGTAAGTGTGTAAAGTGTGTGAAGGTTTTGGAAAATTAATGCAATCTTCAGACATGTAGAATTCTAGTGTCTAAAAAGTTGGAGAAAAAATTCTGCTATTTGGGCATAACCAAACCTGGGGTCTCGAGTCCAATTCCAGGTGTCCCCCTTTAACAAAGGACAATTTTGTTAGTGATAGACAGTGGCAGCAAATGTGTTGAGTGCTGACAGTGTGCCTGGAAGTGTGCTAAATTCTTTTAATCAATTGTCTCATTCAGCAGGTTCACAGGCGTTTCTCCATTTTATGGACAAGGTTCAGAGAGGCCAAGGAATTTGCCCGAGGTCACACAGTTAATGAACAGCAACACCAGAATTTGCATTTCTGAAAGGAAACTGCCAAGAGACAGACCACTTTCCTGCAAACGTTGCCAAGTGCTTCCAAGCATAAGGCTTCACAGACACAGCCTGGGGATCCTCGGTGTCAGGACTGGCCACTAGGGGTTCTAAATGACTGAGGGTCCCTAATCTTGGGAAACACTGGGAAGGTGCCATGGGGACCAAGTGTTGGGGGCCATCGGGACCGAATTTCAGAACCCCAGACTCTGTAATTAAGACTGTCTCACAGAAGGTGAGGGAAGTTCAACTGTCACGTTTGTAGAAATTAAAGAACATGAAATTTGGGTTGGGGAGAAGAGTAGGAAAGTTAGTACAGGGGCATGTTGAAAAATTAGTCACATCCCCCCACCTCAAGCCGTCCCAGCCTCTCGGCACTCAGCTTCAGCTCCTTCTTCTCATCAAGAACTGAACAACCTAAAAGATCTGTAACTCCCTGGGGCCAGCCCATAACAGGTCAGCCAAAGGGTTTCTCCTACCTTTGGAAATTTTCCTTTGGGGCAGGAAAACTCGTGGCAGTGGACTCAGAGATCAGCACTGCAAGGCCACCTGCAGTCCTGGGAGAAGGGAGGCAGCTCTGAGCACACCTTTCCTCTTGGGTGTGTGCAAGCATGCTGGGATCAGGCCTTTTAACCACCCTCTGCCACCTTGAAAACATGTGGGTTAGTCTGGAGGAGGAAGAGGCCGGTGCAGCGTGAAACCAGAAGTCAGAGCCAGCTTCCCGTGGAAGAATAAGAGAGGTGCGTTTCAGCTTCCAGCCAGTGACGTCCTGCAGTGGAATTGCTCTGACCTCCAAAGTTATGGTCTCCTGGTGGCCAGTGTGTAGCAGATGTCAGACACTCACTGGTTGTCAGACACAGTGTAGAAGGGATTTGTGCTCTAGGCTTTGAAGGTCATGTGGGTCAGGATTTGTCAGGGTCAGGGTTGTTCAACATTATTTCCCCAGGTCCTTAGCACAGACCTGGATTATAGTAGATGCTTCAAACAATTACCTGTTGAATTAATTCATTAATTAGTGTGAGGGTTAGACCAGATTACCACTAAGGGCCCTTCTGGAACTGAATCTGACACAGGAATTTAAAACCCATGTCCATAAAGTCCTGATTATGTGCATCATGACTCATTTCTTCCAAAGTCTATGCCCTCATGTAACACAACAGCCCAGTGGGCACCTCACTCTGTGCTATGGAGAGGCCATTCTCTCTCCCCTTAAATGCTCCACCCTGAGGCCGCACATAACACACCATGCTGTCACCATGCCACTAGGGCACCAACCAAGGCCCAGAAGCTGCACATTTGGTTACTTCTAATATTTTACATTTGCAATGTAGACAACTGCAAGTACAAGTCTGCAAATACTTGTTTGTTTTCCTTCTTGGTTATTTCTTTGAATTCTAGTTTGCAAAAGGAAATTGTAGGATGTTTTCAGCCAATGGGTGGCTGGCTTTTCTGGCAGATTTGGAGCCTTAAACTTGAGTTCTTTCAGTTTCTATGCATTGTAATGATTTTCTGGTCCCACTGAGGGCAGACAAAAAGCCCAAGAAACTTCTAACTCAGACACTTAGTCGTACTAGAACATCCCAGACAACTTAGGACGGACGATCCAGAAGGCTGTTCTTCAATTCATTCCTATCATCTCTGAGTCACACAAGCCAGGATAAATGTCCTCCCCCTTCACACACCCTTCCCAGAAGCCCTTCCAATACAATACCACAGTCTCGGAGGTGGGTCCCAGGAGGATGTCTCCTGGCACAAAATGGTTCTCCTAAAATTCATTGTTTATTTCCTTTCTTCCTATAGCTGGGGGTGGGGGGTGTGGGGAGACTGCAGAAGAAGACACGCAGGCATCTGTACTTCTGTGGGAGTACTCACTTCACATGGTAAGGTTTCCAGGCCTCAGACACGTCTTTGTGAAAAGTGAGCAGAAAACTGTCACGTCTGGGATTCCTAACCCAGTGCAAACGGTCACAGCCGACTCTGCCCAGCAGAGGAAACTGGCCAAAAATTTAAATGGTTTCCTGGCACTTAGGAGCCCTCCAACAACACAGGCTAATTTCCAGGACCACCAGCAGAGTGCAAATGCATGTCCCTACATCCCCACCACCCCAAAGTCAACGCTTAGCATGACTATCCTTCTATAATAGTTGAATGGTGGCATAGTAGGACCAAAAAGTGCTGGAACGTGCTGGGCAGAGTATCTGTGTATTGATGGACTACACAGACTTCTCAGAAGATGGAAAGGTTACATATGGTACTGATTCCCCCCATGCTGAGGCGGTGAGCCCAGGGTGCTGCCTGGACCCTGTGTTCCCCATTAGGATACCTGCCTCGGGTATTTGCTTCGTTACAGTTTGTCATGCAAAGGGTTTTTCTTGCAGTGTATTCCAGGCTAATTTTAGAAATTTGTTTTCACCTTCCAACATTGATTCCTGGGGCAGCTTGCAAGCTGCCTGGAACGAAAAATCAATGGTGACAGCAGTAGAGTGGGCTCCAGTTCTTCATTAACCCAGAGCCCCCAGCAGCCCCAGCCCTGCCTCCTCTCTCAGGGCTGGCCCTGGGCAAAGATGGGCAGCACGGAAGTTTTTCTTTGGTGCCCTTGGCCTTTCTGTCCTGAGCCCTTTCAGTCTGCTTGCTCTCCCCTTCTCCTTTACCAAAACTTACTATCCACCAAGCATGGAGAGGTGGATGCAGGAAAAGAAGTAAGATCCACTGAGCGCCGACGAATATGCCGGGCACTGGGCTACACACCGTCCCGTTTAAATCTACCAATCATTCTCAGAGATTGGCATCGCCCCCATTCCACAGAATAAGAAAACGAGGCACAAGGAGATCAAGAAACAGGCGCAGTGTCACACAGCTAGAAGGTGAAACTGGGTGAAGCCTCTCTGATTCCAAAGCCCGTGTCCTCACCATTGCACTCCACTCCACTTAAAACCACCGCGGTGCAGAAACCTAAGAGCAGGTGTTTGGAAGAGGAGCATCCCGCAGGGACACAGAAAGTGTGCTTTGCCCTGCACCCAGCCGCCCCCGCTCTGCTGAGTTCTACACACAGGGACTGGCCCTAATGAAGTCTCCAGGGACCCCAGGCTGTGCTCCTGAGCCTCAGCTCCACCCACGGGAGGCAGTAGAATGGGCCAAGGGAGTTCTAATTGAGAATTCACAGATCCCCACAGCAGAATCGCAGCCCTCTGGCCAAAGGTCATCCACAAGATGTGCAGAACAAAAAGTGGATGCTGGAGGTCTCTGAAACGAGTGAAAGAAAGCAAAGCAGAGAGAAAGACAGTGAATTCCAGAATGGAGAAGGAGGTGATGCGAGAGAAAGTCGAGGGCAGCCTGTTCAGTAGAAATACAACGTGAGCCCATAGCTAATGTGACATTTTAGCCACATTTTAAAAAGTAAAAAGAAACAGGTGAAATTAATATTGATAATGCATTTAACTCAGGATATCTCAAATGTTATTTCAACATGTAGTCAGTATAAAAAACTTACTAAGACTTTACATTTCTTGTACCAAGTCTTGGAAGTCCCATTTGTATTTTACACACACGGTTCATCTAAGGTTGGAATGGCTAATTTCAGGTGCTCGACAGCCACATGTGGCTAGTAGCTACCACATTGTACAGTGCAGGGCTACAACCATGATTTTTAAATTATGTTCCACAGAACCTAGCACTCCTCAGGAGTGTTCCAGGGGTTCCTGAAATGTTTGGCTTTTGTTTTCATTTTTAATAGATTTAAACTCTTTAAATTAGCAATATTTAAAAATTCACACTTATGGATGTCTCATCCCAGATTTTTTTTTAATTGTTTTAATGTTTATTTATTTTTGAGAGAGAAACAGAGGCAGAGTGTGAGCAGGGGAGGGGTAAGAGACGGGGGGGGTGGGGACACAGAATCCAAAGCAGGCTCCAGGCTCTGAGCTATCAGCACAAAGCCCGATGGGGGGCTTGAGCTCACGAACCGTGAGAACATGACCTGAGCCGAAGTCGAGCACTTAACCTACTGGGCCACCCAGGCCCAGAAAATCAATAGAAAAACATGTTCATATTTGAGAGGAAATATTCATTAATCCTCTTACAGAAGAAGCTGGTACTGTAGAACATCTCTTAAATATTAGTAATTTATATTAGATTTAAAATATTAGTAATTTATATTAGATTTCAATTAAGTGGTAATAACAAAGACCAACACTTAGCCCACATTTGCCATGTGTTTCATGGGCATCATCTTATTAACTCCTCACAACAAATCTTTGAAGTGGGTAATGTTGTTCTTTTCATTTGCAGGGGGAAGATGCTGAGACTGGGGAGTTCAACAACAGCCTGCCCAAGGTGGCAGATAGTGATGTCAAGATTCGAACCCAGCCCCTGCTGTCTAACTTCTAACCAAAGTTCCATAAGCACCAGCTTCCGCTTAAAAACAGAACTTCCCACCATGTCATAAATTCCCTCCCCTGCACCCAGGCTAGGTCAGCCACCTTCTTGTGAGGCCCTTCCATGCATGCACACACACCACACAGCATTCTGTCTAGTTCAACCAACACTTATTGGCACCACGATGTGTCAGTATTAGCTGTGATCCCTTTGTAGCTGAGATAAAGCTTCTATATCCTGCTTAGCCCCCAACCATCTGAGAAGTGGTTGGATCTTATCCTGTAAATGATATGAAGTCAGTGAAGAGTTTAAGCAAAGAGGGTGACGACAAAGATCAGATTTGCATTTCAGAAATCTCCTTCCGCTAGCTGTAGTGAGAGTACATTGGAGGGTGCCGGGTGGGAGAACGGAAACCAATGAGTAGTTGTTCAAGTGGTGACAGTAGACACTAGCGAGGACCATAGAGGATGGAAGCTCTGGGTCTTGGTGATCGGCTAATCATTGAGGGGGGCAACAGAGAGAAAGTGGAGGATGATTCTGGTTTCTGGTTTAAGTAGTGAGCTAACAGTGGGACCGTTAACTGAAACAGGAAATACAGGAGGAAGGTCTGGGTTGAAAGAAATGAATAGATGTGTTAAGTTTAGATTTTTGTTTGGGGGTTGACATTGTAGTTGTCCAACATCCATTCAACCTCTTTGCCCTCTGTCACAGATATGCAGTCTGAGCAACCCACTCTCATCCAGGGTAGACCCTAACTCACATAACCCAATCATAATAAGCCCATCCCATAATAATCCCCCGTGCCATGACTGATACAGGGCACAGGTCCAAAGAAATAAGCACATAACTTTTCCCTTGACACTTTATTGGTGGACAGGCCACAAACTGACCCATTTGGACAGTAGGAAAGCATCTTTCTTCAAAAGTTTTGGGAAAGGAACTCCCTCTTGATAAGAACAAGAAAACAAGTAGTCCTGATTGCTACTGACAACACTCCAACTCAGGAGGTTTAGGATAAGGCAATTCTGAGTATAATGAAGATATAATGTATAATATATAATGAAAGATATAATGCATCATGAAAGCCAAGTATAATGAAGAGTATAATGGAGAGAGAGAAAATCCTGGACCCTGGATGAACTTGTTGAACCAATGGAGCAAGCCCCCCAGAAGCTCAACCATTCCTCTTATGTGAGCCAATATACACTTCTTTATTGCTTAAGCCACTTCAAGTTGGGATTTCTGCTACATACAGCCTCAGGCTTCCTAACCAATATGGATATGTTGAATCTAGGAGACCCAGTACATGGAGTCCCTGGAGTTGGGCAACACAGCATGCCCAGGGTGACCTGTAGGAGTGGTGCCCATCAGCAGATGGCTCTTCAGTCTGAAGCTCAGGGAAGAAGTCAAGCTGAAGGTAAATTTCTGGTGTCATCAGATGGGATGTAAACTGAGAGAAAGTAGCCAAGACAGACCAAGGAAAGCATATAGAATGTGGAGAGGAGAGAAGAGCAGGGTGAAAGGCAGAACCCTGGGAAACACTAGCATTGGGAGGGCTCTAAAGAAAACAAAGGAGCAGAAGGAAGTGAACGAGAAGTTTTAGATGGGAGGAGACTGAAAGAATATAACCATAGAAGCAGGGAGAGGAGAGAGACAAGGGAAGAAACGAGAGGGGAGGGGTGGGGCAACTGCTGAATGGTGAGAACACTGTGGAAAGAGACAGATTGGGACAAAGGGGGAATATGAATTAAAGTTCAGGCCAAGCTGCAATAACAATGAGACTCATGAACACAGTGGCTTAAATAAAATGGAAGTTCATTTCTCTCCCACATGGCAGTCCAGAGGGAGAGATGGTCCAGAGCAGTAATCAGTTCTTTTCCACGAGGTCTCAAGGGGCCCAGATTCCTCTGTCTGGTTGCTGGGCCATCCACAGGGTCTTGCCTTTATCCATGTAACCACAGCTGCTTTTATCACTGGCACTTTCCAAGTTCCGGCCCATGGAAAAAGGCTTCCCCTCCCATGTTCGGTGCAAACAGCTTCTATATACGGATGCAGTCTGGATGGAAGTTGCACACATCCTTTCAGCAAGAACTGAAGAACCGAGTCCATGACCACACCTAACTGCAAGGGAGGCTGGGAGTGAACGGACATTTGGGGACACTTAGCAAGCCCTGGCCCTGGGTTCTAGAAAGTTGTGGTAGGTGCTGTACAGGTGACGACCCCCTCTCCTCCTCAAGCTTATCATCTAGGCTTATCTGCATCAATACCTTAACCCAGTCAATCTTACAAGTAAGGCCTGAGGATCTAATGTGCAACATGGTGATTATAGTTGATAATACTGTGTTGTGTAACTGCAATTTGCTAAGACAGATCTTAAAACTTCTCACCAAAAAAACAAAATGAAACAAAACAAACGAACAAACAAAAGGTAACTCTGTGAGGTGATGGATGTGTTAATTAACTTGACTGTGGAAGCCCCTTCATAACGTGTATGTTTATTAAATCATCACATTTTACACTTTAAATGTATTACCATTTTATTTGTCAATTAAGCCTCAATAAAGCTGGAAAACAAAGTTAGAAGGGACAAGGAGGAAAAAATCTAAAGAACTTGAACACATAGAAGAAGGTGTATAATCTTAGAAAACCCTGAAGAATTTCAGGCTCTCCAATCACATTTCAGTTGTCACCCCTTTGCCCACTCCAGAGACGGCCTTGCAGCCCAGTTAATGCTGCATGGCCTGCTGGCGGTGTCCAACCCTCCCCTCCCTGCCTCCTGGCCCATCATCTTAGCTCTGGGAATGCACACTAGAACCAGGCAGAAAGGGAAAATCATCACATTCAGTTGCTTTGCACTATGTAGGTCATGATTCCCTTTTTTGCTTTTAATCTCCTCCTAACCACTGATTCTCTCCTCAAAACTCCTTCCCCTGGCCTGGCTGCTGCTTAAAGCTATCCCTTTATTTCTCTCCTTCCCTTCACCGATACAACCACCAACCTGCTCCCAAACCCCCTGTAATCTGGCATCTGCCCCATCACTCGCTGAAACTGTCACCTGGGTCATTAAATTTAATGGTCTTTCCTGGGCCCTCTTCCTCCTCCACCCAGCTGGGTCTCATTAGACACAATTGGCCACCCATTCCTTGAAACTCTACCTGTCTTGGCTGCTGTGATGTGCCACTCCACAGGCCTGCCCTCCCTCTCCATCTCCTAGTCATGCCCTGCGTCTTTCTGTGACTCCTCAAAAGGCAGACAAAGGCTGACACAATTTCTATTTGGGGCGGTCATCCTACTATAGTGAAAAAGACATCACCTGGGCTCAAACCTCAGATTTGCCACACAGTTTGCTGTGTGATGCTGGCCAATTACTTAGCACCTCTTGAGTCCATTTCCTCCCTGGACAAACAGAAATCCCTCTCCCAGACTTTGTATTATCAGGCAAGGCAACTTTCTAATAAACAACCCCAAAACCTCAGGGTCTTAATAAATATAACGTACAGCCCAATGAATGAGCAGAGACTAGGGGCTACTAAGGAAGATTACACAGGAATTGGATCCGGTGGTTCTACCATCCCCCTAGGGCTCAGGGTCTTCCACTGGATTTTCTGTTTCAGCAGACCACAAGAAAAAAGAGTGAGCGAGTGTGTGTATAAGGTGGTGCATGGTATTTGTAGGGCACAGACAGGAGGGTGGCATATATTACTCCTACTCACATTCCATTGGCCAGAACTAAGTCACATGACTTGACGTGTTAGCAAGGAATGTTGGGAAATGTAGTTCCAGGAAAAAAGAAAGGGATTGGATGAACACATAGTATTCATCTATCTATAGGCTGCTGTGAAGATGGAAATGATAGAAGTAAATCCTGTGACCTTTCTGGAACATAGTAGATGTTATATGAATAGTAGGCTTTAGTATCCCTGTTTTTACTGTTTGCCAACTTTCCCCAGTGTTTACGTCTGTGCAGATAAAGGCTGAGATAAATCAGGAGACTGAGAGAACAGAAGAAACAACTGTTGTGGACAGAAATGGACATGCAGGCTAGGTTTGGGGTGTAGGCGTAGGAGTAGGAGCAGGTAGTGAGTTCAGGGGGCTTATGGGGAACAGAATGCCCAGTGATACTGAGCACAACCTCTGATTTTCCCACTAGCCCTGGCTCCCACCTGAGCCAGAGGGGTTTAGAAAGATCTGAGTTTCCTTGGAAACCATTTCTCTGGCCCTCTCGGCAAGTTATCAGCCAAGTTGGTTGTAATCAAACCCCCACGGGGCAGAGAATGAGCTCTCAAACTGCTGTCCTGGGGTTCCATCCAAATTACTTGCATTTCCTATTTAAATTGGTAATTTCCCCACAAGTGCTCTCCCTGCCCATCCCAAGATTTGTTGGGAAGGGGGAGCCCTAGGCATGCACTCAACACAGCCCAGGTCCTTGGGAGTGTCTCCAAGCAGTCTTGAGTCCTCTAGCGAACCTGAGCCTCAGGAACAGCCACATCAGGCCAAGACCCTTATCCTCAGACCCCTCTGGCCCACACAGGCAATAGCCTGGACATTAGCACTGGAGGAGATGGACTTACATGGGCTACAGCAGATGACTCCATAATGATGGGCTCCACTATCCAGACTGGATTTCAGGGGTACTGACTGATTTACCTTCTGCGGGTACACACTTTGGGAAGGAAAGGGATAGGGGCTGGGCCAGAGCACCAGATAATCTTAAAGTACTCAGAGCCAAGCCCATAGGGCTAGGGGACAGCTGGAGGAGTCCCAGTGTTAAGCAGAGAAGATTCCAGGAGGATCTGAGGCATCCATGTCCACCCCTTTGGTCACAAGCCAGCCTGGTCCCCAGTGGAACTACAGAAAGTGAGACTGGACCCTCATCTCCTTTCCTTCCAGAATGGGCAGAAGACCCATCATAAACAAGGACAAACACCTACAGTCACGTGCGTAGATAGCCACATGCACATATATCTATACACATGCATGCATACATATTGGAGAGAGCTGTACATGTGTGTAGACAGACATATACCCACGTACATAGATGTCATGCATACTGATCCCCCTCACCAGGCATACCAGGCACGTTCACGTTTATGATGGACATAGGGTCAGGCTGTAGAACACAGTGCACAACCACACATGACAGCCTCAGCGAACATACACGCACGCTGACACAGTCCCTCCAGCCATCACAGCATGATCAATGATGGACACATGTACTCGGATGCACATGAGACTGAGGAAAGGAGGTAGACCCTGCTTTACAAGTGGCTAAGCAGGGGACAGTTTGGATTCCAAATTACTAGGGAGATCCAAGGAGATGTGGCAAAGTGAGTCTAATTCACAGCTGCACCTGAGAGTCTAATCTGAACATGAGTGCAAAGGTGGGATGCGGAGCATCTGGGTGGGTAGGGTGGGACCTTCCTTGGTGAAACAGGTTCTCAGACTGCCGGGAGGACTGCAGGGACCAGCAACCACTCCCAGGGAAGGCCTTACTCCCAAAGGTGAAGCTGGATATTAGGACTTTATCCCAGAGAATAGGTAAAAACCAGGAACCAGCCATCAGCCTGGGTATCTACAGTGAGGGGAGTAACTGGGCTTGGGGAGTTTGAGTGGCCAGGGTCCCCCAGCTGTCAGATCCTGTATCCAGGGAAGCATGGCTGGTACCAGGCCCACCCACTGCCATGTTGGGCTCCACACTCAGAGCCAGACCGGGTCGACATAAGCTCAGGGAGTTGGCAGGCAGGACCTGTGGGCTCTAATAGTATCATCTATAGCTGAGGAGACTAGGGGAAGACAGACCCCAACTTCTGAGCCAGCCAGACTCTAGACTGTGTTATTCCCTTTGCTGCCAAGAAGACAACTGGAAGACTCGCCCTCCACCCCCAGAACCTGCCCTCAGGGCGCTACCTCTACCCCAGCTTTAGGGATTGTGGTCAAGCATGCTCCCTGGTCTCCCCTCCCACTGCAAGGAACTGAGAGCTGAGCTGCACACCCAAGAAGGATGGAGAGCAGGGTTGGATTCAATGCCCACAGTGGTTGTCCCACCATTTCTTCCCTAGCCCCAGCACTGAGAAGAATCTTCTCAGCCAACATGCTCCCTTCTAAACAGACAGGTGTGAGAGAAGCAATGAGAATTCCAGCAGGGAGGGTGCAACCAGCTGTCTACAGCTGGGACTCTTCGCATCTTCTGGCAGAGTCTGCTGTGGGGAAGAGAGACAGGGATGTGAAATTTCTAAATACTCTCTCTCTCTCTGCCTTTGTATATGCTACTGTTTACAATACCCTCCCACCTCCCTGTCTCCTGGAAAACTCTTATTTAACCTTCAAAACCCTATTCAGGTCTCCTCTCTTCTATGAAATCTTTCCCTAGCACTCCCCCTGTCTGATGAATTATTCATTCCCTCCTCCGGGCTACCATCTACTCGTGGCAGTATGTCTGTCTTCCCCACCTGACCGTGAGCTCCTGGAGGGAAGGAGCTGGGTGGCACTTGTCTCTGAATGCCAGTACCACCTTACAGTCTGCCAGAACATGTCCAGGAGAAGCAGGGAAATACAGCGGTTGAGACAGTGAGCTCTGGAATAAAACCAAACCCGAGTCCCAACTCTACTGTGGGCCCCAGGCAAGTTGTTTCAACTCTCCAAGCCTCCGTGGGCCCCAAAGTGAAATAGGAAGAATAAAAATAATCACTATCTCAGGGCGCCTAGGTGGCTCAGTTGGTTAAGTGCCCGACTTCAGCTTGGGTCATGATCTCACAGTTCGTGAGTTCGAGCCCTGCATTGGGCTCTGCGTTAACAGCTCAGAGCCTGGAGCCCACTTCAGATTCTGTGTCTCCTTCTCTCTCTCTGCCCCTCCCATGCTCGCTCTCTCTCTCTCTCTCTCTCTCTCTCAAAAATAAATAAACATTAAAAAAAATTAAATAATAATCACTATCTCATGGATCATCATGAGAAATAAAAGATACAATGAAAATAAAGAGGTTAGCCCAGAACTGAGCACATTAATCACCTTTGTGATGGCCCCATGACTTCGCTGAAAAGTCCTAATGACCACCCCCCACAGTCCTTTCCCCAAGAAATCACACCAACAAATGAATACACTGAAGTGTGATGAGTTCCAGCCCAGAGAAGGAAACGCTTACTTTAGACATTACGTGTTCTAGTGGTTACGTTCATTGGCTTGGGGGTTAGAAAACCCAAATTCAAATCCTGACTCAGACAGTCACTAGCTATGTGAACTCAGGGAAGTTATTAAAACACTCTGAAACTCTGAGAGATCATGGGAAAATAACAATACAAATAATAATATGCATGTACAAATAATTCAACATAAAAGTTATTAGAGGGTAAGCAAGGAAGATTCCCAGAGAAGGCAACACCAGGCCTTGACAAATGAATAGGACTTTTTCCAGGGAGAGAGGGGAAGCCAGGCTATTTCCAGCAGAAGGAATATCAGGTTAAAAGGCTGGTGAATCCAAAGGACAAAGGGAAGTGCTGTGATTCTGGATCGCACTGTGTGAAGGGGAGGAGTCAGAAGAGGACGTAGAAAGAAAAGCAAAGGCCAACTTGGGACAGATATGGAATGTTACACTAAGTGGTTCCTGGCACACACTTCTGATGGCAACAGTCCCTTTTCTAGAATGTGCCTGGCACCTATTCTAGAGGCTCAATAAATACTTGTGGGAAAAACAAAGGAATAAGTTAGTGGCCCCGAGAGCCCAACCCTTTCTCTGTTGGAATTCCAATTCTGCCATGAATTAGCTGCCAGGCCCGGGGCGTGTCATGTAATCTCTCCGAGCCCTGTTTCTTCATCTGAACTTAGAAAGGGGCTGCACAGAGTCACCATGACTTCTCGGCGGGGGGGTGCCTGAAGGGTGACTGAGAACATGCCACGGGGGCTTCCTACTATCTCTGACAGTAACCCTTTCTGAAAGCCCCAACATACTCCATCACAAACATCTCCACACCAAACCTGGTTCTAGATACATCACCTCATTCGGTCTTCTGAATGTCCCCATTAGTAAGATTTTATTATTTCATTTTACAGATAATACGCTCAAAGAGGCCAAGTGACATGCCCAGGAAGCCGAAGTCTCATAGCTAGAGTCTGATCCAAACCCTAGTTTTCTTCACTCCAAAGGCCTACCACCACTCTGAGGATTGTTTTAAAGCAATAAAAGCTCAGGGGGCACCTGGGTGGCTCAGTTGGTTAGGCGTATGACTCTTCGTTTCAGCTCAGGTCATGATCTCATGAGACGGAGCCCCACATCGAGCTCTGTGTTGACAGCACAGAATTGTCTCTCTCTCTCTCTCTCTCTCTCTCTCTCTCTCTCTCCCTCAAAATAAATACACTTTTTAAAAAAGCAATAGAAACTCTTTCTTTCTTAATGAAACATGACATTAGTGTGATTGTTATAAAACAATTACAAGCAGAGCCTCTCCTGTGGAAACAGGAGCAGAGGAGCTTCCCCTGCTCACTCCTCCCTGCCCGCACTCACCCACCCTGCCACTCACCTCCCCCATTCCTGGGCTCCAAGGAGCACCAGGCCCACTGCCCTTCACTCCCTCCCACTCAAGCCCCATGGCCAAGAAACTTGCACAAACAGTCCACCAATGGGCCTGACATCAGAAGAACAACTCCTGTGCTCTGCAGCTCAGAATAAAAATGTATTCCTTCTGATCCCTATCCAGTCTCCCAATAAGCCTGGCCTGCCATGTCTTAATATTCTTCCTGCTAAGGTGCCTGAAGGTCCCTCAGATGTCTGGTTCCAGCCTGCTAGTCTTTGAACTTGAGACATTCTAAGCACCCAGTAGTTGACTTAATAATTCGGGAGACTTGAAAGGCAGTCCAGGCAGTGGTCAGCCAGCTCTCTTCCGCAGAAAATCTGGATGGGCTGGACGCTCTCCCTAAGGGCTCCTCTCCAGGGACAGTTGCTTGAATCAAAGACTTAGGGATCATGGCAAATTCATTTGCAGAAGCAACAGGATCGTGTTAGCAGGTTGTCCTGGGGATGGGGGAGGGGGCAGCTCACCTATGTCTCTATCAGAGGCTGTGCCTTTGGACATGTAATAATCATTTCTGCTTGGCTTAGCATCATCAGAGCCTGGAATTGGGTTCTATCTCAAGGCCCCATGGCCTCGAAACCATGTCAGAGACAGGCCAACTCCTCAGCCCTCTGGCTGAGGACAAACCACTGCATTTGAGCTTCAGTGAGTCCCTACTGCCCCCATGGCCTTGCTGTGACCCCAATTCCCTTCCTGAAAAGATGGAGGTGCCATGGGAGGGTGGTGCTTACCTTCCCTCTTCTCCACAATTCCACACATCCTCCACCCCATCTCAGAGAGAGAAGAGTACTTCCTTCTGTCCAATAACAACCTGGCCATTAAGTTTCCACCTCCACATACCTTCCCTGCACCCAAATCCTCTCCTTGCCCTCCAGCAACAAACAGGCTCAAGATCCGCCCTCCCCTCCTGCCCCATGCCAAAGGTGACCTTCCCAGGGTGGCCCTAGCTCTGGATCAGGCAGATCTGGATTCAAGGTCAGGCTCTATCACTTACCCAGCTGCATGACCTTGAGCCAACTGTTCCATCTCTGCATCTCAGTTTCCACATCTGTAAAGTGGAAATACCAGCTCTTATCTCAGAGCAAGGATGGCTATGAAATGAGATAGTGGTGCTTGGAAGGGCTTAGCCTGGTGCCTGAACTCTCAAGAAACTTGTGAGAAATGCAGAGTCCCAGGCCCTCTTGAGGTACGCTAAATGGGAATCTGCATTAATACCTTTAACTCAAGTGTTTCTTCTGTATAGGCAGAGCCACAGCACCATCTGAACCTCCAGATTCTATCTCATCTTCCTTCAGGAGAGAAATAATTTGACACTAATGCAGGGGAGGCCCTCTGCATCTCTCCTTTCCTTCCTCTCGCCTTCTCCTGGAGCCCAACATCCACAAGGTGACCTCTGGTGTCCTCCCCAGTCGTAACTCACTCCATCTGCAAAGCCAGTTCCCTCCACTAGTTCTGTCCAGCAATGGGCACAGCTGGTGCAGAATTCTTTTGAATGGCATGTTGCAGGTTTATTGGAAAGGAAGTATGCAAAATACCTAAAAGAATACCTGATATGTGGAAGATACCTAATAAGGGGTAGGTGCTATTATTATGGAGCTGTGTGGCCTTGACATCCCTTAGCACAATGGAGCCTCAGTTTTATCACCAGCACCCAACACACAGCACTAACGTAACAGTACTAAGTAACAGAGAGTGGGTCTTACGGTGTGAGTTTAATCTGACTCTCAACTCAGATGTGAGATTCTCAACTCAGGAGAGATGACTCAATCTAGGATCAGCCAATGAAGAGGGGAGAATACAGATGGAGATGAGCCCAGGTACAAGAGCTGGTAGACCCAGAGCACGTGTGAGGAATAAGGAGGAGACCAGCCTGGAAAGAACAGGAGACATGCAGAGGAGAATTGGGTTACACAGACAGAAGGACAGTGATGGCCAGCAGAGGACATGGAAGGTCAAACTATGAAGTTTGGGTTTATGCTGAAGGCACTAGGGAGCCATGGGGGATTTCGGATCGGGAAGTAGAGTGGCACATTGTGCAGAGGGAGACTGATCTAGAACAGGCCATAGTGCTAAAAGAGGGGAAATGGATTTAAGAGATATTGCCAGGGTAGAATGTAGAGGATTTGTTGGCGCATCGGATGTGAGGAGGAGGAAGATGGAGAATCAGTCTGGCAACAATACTGATGACATCAGTGACAGGCGGGGCAGCAGGCAGACATAGGTCTGTTTCCAAGTGGAAAGTGGTGGGCTTTGTTTCAGGACTCCATCCCTCCATCCAATCAGAAAGCTCAACACTGCCTGGGGTTCTGAGCATATCACAGTGCACCAAACAGTTCCCGCCCTCAGAGGAGCTACAGCCCAGTGACGGGATGACTCTGAAGTGCCTAGGGGAACCCCAGCTGGAGATGTCCAGGGGGCAATTCAGAGACGTGTGAGGGATGGAGGTTTTGGTACCATTCTCCCAACTTCCCTGGATGTACATTGTGGAAAGCATCAAGAGCTGGAGAAGTCATTGGAGCTTTCTTCAAGGCCCAGACTTCAACCCGGCATTTCTCATGGTACCCAGCCAAAGCTGGGTACCCGCCTCCAGCTGCCCTCTGCAGGGCCCTCTCCAAGGTAAGCACAGCAGAGGCAGCCCCCTTGGAGGTGCGTAGCTGGCCCAGCAGTCAGGGACTCTGGCCTCTTCATTACTGGCTGGTGGGGAGCCTAATGATTGCAGTCATCTGATTAGCGATCCATGCTTTCATGAGCTGAGCAGACACGGGCCAAAGAATCTGGACCCATCAGAGTAGCCTTGGCTACATTGTGATGTGGGTGAGGTTTTTCCATCAGGACTGCCTCACCTTCACCCCCAACACTTCCTTCCTTCCACTGTACATTCTGTGCCCTGCACTTCTCCAGAACTCCCAGTGTGCTAACTGGTCTTCCACTCCCTTCACCCACCTAAACTCAGACTCTTATTTCCCCTTTACACTTGTTCTGCCCCCGGCCTTCCAACCCCCTAGATTCACCACACACCCTCCTGGCCCTTCTATGCTCAGTTAAGAAAAAAAACTCCACAGTTAATTAAATACTGATTACTTAGCATACAGATGTATCATTTAGAGATAAATTACTTGAATGATACTATGGGATTATATTTTTGTGTGCTCTAATTGTGTGGGTACAGATTACAATTCACTGTAGCTTTCCTGTGGTCAATGAGTAATGGATATTTATTTGTTTTTTAATGCTTATTTATTTTTTTATGTTTATTTATTTTTGAGAGAGAGACCAAGCAAGGGAGAGGCAGAGAGAGAGGAGACACAGAATCCAAAGCAGACTCCAGGCTCCAAGCTGTCAGCACAGAGCCCGACATGGGGCTCGAACCCACAAACTGTGAGATCATGACCTGAGCCAAAGTCGAACATTCAACCCACTGAGCCACTCAGGCATCCCCAGTAATGGATATTTATATCTTTTTTATGGAACCCAGAGGCTAATATAACCAGTGTAAGTGATATAGAAGTTTAAGGCCCTATCTCTCTTTTTCTAACATAGGATAGTTAGAATGACAATCTCCTGGCATTCATTCCTTGGGCAGAAAGCAGCCCCTTGGTAACATAGCGCTCCAGTGTAAAAAGACGGTCTTCTCTGTTGCCATCTGCTCTATGATGCAGTTTCCAGGAATACACCATGGCGGGGGGGACTCCCTTTCCTTCAAAACCTACTCCTCCGGTGATTCTGTCAGCCCGGATCAGAAGCCTTAAAAATATACATTTTCTTTGACGCTGTAATTCTACTTCCAGAAACTTATTCTAAGGAAGACGTATGTGCAAGGACGTTTGTGGAACACTGTTTAAAATAGCTCCACATAAAAATGGAAAGAACCTAGATGTAATATACACGCAGTGGGATGCTAGGGGAGTTATTTACTTAATGTCTCTCAGCCCGAATCACCCTTCCATAGTCAGCTCTGTTGCTGGTATGGGGACTCAGTGCACTTCATCTCCCAGACCCTGGGACCGGCTGGCTTCCAGTTAGGTTCCAGCAATGGGAGGCCCTTGGCAAGATTGGAAGGCAAGGCTAGGGGAGAAGGGACTGAGTTCCTGTTTCTTCCTTTCCTTCCAGCCTCACCCCAGCAGCAACGGATGGCTCCAGCCTCCTTCATTTCTGCACTCCCAGACCCAGCCTTCTCAGGCTCCTCCAATATACCAGCATCTGGTGGCATCCTGTCTTCCAAGGTCTGAGAGCCCAAGAACCCTGCTCTGAGCTCCTAGGTTCTAGTTTCCCCACATCTTTTCTTTCATTCCTCTAGCCCTACGGGTGGCACCTCCTTCCTGCAGTTATTATTTCTGTGTCCTCTTCTTGCACTATCAGCTCCCCAGCACGTATGTAGCCAATTGCCTCTATTAGATTCCCTCTGTGTGAAATACTTTGTGTGGTGTCTGATTTCCTAACTGGATCCTGGCTAATATCATGTCCTTTCACACTCATCAGATGGAAAATGAAATTAGAAATGTGATGATACCAAGGGTTAGTTAAGATGTAAAGGACAGGAAATTTTATACATTGCTGATCGATTGTAACTTTATACACTAGTCCCCTCCACCACCACCCCCGTCCATCCATGGTTTCTCTTTCCACGGTTTCAGTTATCTGCGGTCAACTGGTGCCTGGAAGCAGATGATCCTCCTTCGGATATATTGTCAGAAAGCCAATAGTTGCCTAACACTAAGTCACAATGCCTACATCATTCACCCTCACTTCATCTTGTTACATAGGCATTTTATCATCTCACATCAACACAAGAAGGATAACTACAGTACAATAGGATATTTTGAGAGAGAGACCACATTCACATAAATTTTATTACAGTATATTGTCATAACTGTTCTATTACTATTAGTTATGGTTGTTAATCTCTTACTGTGTCTAATTTATAAATCAGATTTTATCATGGGTATGTAGGTATGTATAGGAAACAACATACCATGTGTAGGGCTTGATACTATCTGTGGTTTCAGGCATCCACTGGGGGTCTTAGAACATATCCATATAAATAAGGGGGACTACTGGGTGACCATTTCAGAGAGCAATTTGGCAGGCAGTATCTAGTAAAGCTAAAGATATGTACACCCTTCAACCCTGAAATTCTGACCCTGGGTATGAACTCCAAAGACATTCTTACAGGTCACACAAGAAGATAGCATCATTCCTTAGTTTTACTATCAATAGGAAATGGGTGAGTCAACTGTGGTATACTCATATAATGGAATCCTAGACAGCAGTTAAAAATGAACAAACTAAAGTTGCATACAGCAATATGAATAAAACTTAGAAACATCATTTTAAGTGAAGAAAACAACCTAAAATGGATGTGTACAGTAAGATATCATTATATATATATATATATATATATATATATATATATATATATATATAATTTTAAGGCCTACAAAGCAATGCTAAACATTGTTGATGGGTATGCTTGATATAGTAATGGGTATATACTAATGCGTGGAAAATGAGCAGTACTAACTATAGAATAATGGTCATTCCAGAGGGCAGGAAAGCAAATGGGATCAGGAAAAAGAACACAGAGGCCTTTGGGCTTATTTCTTAAGCCATGGTGGTAGGTACCATTAAAATGGGATTGTAGAGTCACCTGGGTGGCTCAGTCAGTTGGGCATCCAACTCTTGATATTGGCTCATTTCATGATCTCCTGGTGGTAGGATCAAGCCCCACATCAGGTTCTGTGTTGAGCATGGAGCCTGCTTGGGATACTCTCTCTCCCTCTCTCCCTCTGCCTCTCTCACTCTCTCTCTCTCCCTCAAAATAAATAAATAAACAAAAAATTAAAATAAAAAATTAAAATGAGAATTGTGGAAGACAGAGACTTAAAGAGGGTGATAATCTGTGTCTAGGAGCAGAGAGGAAGTGGGGGCCAGGAGGCATACCAGGCATCAAAATCCATTAACACAATTACATAAAAATATGATTGGGGCACCTGCCTGGCTCGGTCTGTAGAGCATGCAACTCTTGATCTTGGGGTCTTGAGTTCAAACCCCACATTGGGTGTGGAGACTACGTAAAAAATTGTTTTTAATTTAAAAAATTTAAATATGATTTCTTGATATAAAGAGATGTTAAAAACATATTAGTAAAAATTAAGTGTACAAAACAGTATAATCTCATCAAACCCGTTTTATAAGGTATAATATATAGGTGTGAAGGGGAGAGAATTGGAAAAGAATATAGCAAAATGGCACTACTGCTTAGGGTAGGAGGATGATAAATGCCTTTTATTTGCTTCTTCACATTTATCATATTATCTTTTTGTTTCTGAAACAAATACAAACTTCTTAGAAACTTTTTATTTTTATTTTTTTAAAGTTTCTTTATTTCTGAGAGAGAGAGAGAGAGAGAGAGAGAGAGAGAGAGCGTGAGTGGGGGAGGAGCAGAAAGAGGGAGACACAGAATCCAAAGCAGGCTCCAGGCTCCGAGCTGTCAGCATAGAGGCCGATGCGGGTCTCAAACTCACGAACTGCAAGATCATGACCTGAACCGAAGTTGGATGCTTAACCAGCTGCGCCACCCAGGTGCCCCTTATATAAGAAATTCTTAACGAATGTCAATACTACCCAAAGCTATCTGTACATTCAATGCAATCCCAATCAAAATTGCACCAGCATTCTTCTCAAAGCTAGAACAAGCAATCCTAAAATTTGTATGGAACCACAAAAGACCCCAAAGAGCCAAAGTAATTTTGAAGAAGAAGACCTATGCAGGGACATCACAATCCCAGACTTTAGCCTCTACTACAAAGCTGTAATCGACGAGACAGCACAGTATTGGCACAAAAACAGACACATAGACCAATGGAATAGAATAGAAACTCCAGAATTAGACCCATAAAAGTATGGCCAACTAATCTTTGACAAAGCAGGAAAGAATATCCAATGGAAAAAAGACAGTCTCTTTAACAAATGGTGTTGGGAGAACTGGACAGCAACATGCAGAAGATTGAAACTAGACCACTTTCTTACACCATTCACAAAAATAAACTCAAAATGGATAAAGGACCTGAATGTGAGACAGGAAACCATCAAAACCCTAGAGGAGAAAGCAGGAAAACTCCTCTGACCTCAGCCGCAGCAATTTCTTACTGGACACATCCCCAAAGGCAAGGCAATTAAAAGCAAAAATGAACTATTGGGACCTCATGAAGAAAAAAAGCTTCTGCACTGCAAAGGAAACAATCAACAAAACTAAAAGGCAACCAACGGAATGGGAAAAGATATTTGCAAATGACATATCAGACAAAGGGCTAGTACCCAAAATCTATAAAGAACTCACCAAACTCCATACCTGAAAAACAAATAACCCAGTGAAGAAATGGGTAGAAAACATGAATAGACACTTCTCTAAAGAAGACATCCGGATGGCCAACAGGCACATGAAAACATGCTCAATGTCGCCCCTCATCAGGGAAATACAAATTAAAACCACACTCAGATACCACCTCATGCCAGTCAGAGTGGCTAAAATGAACAAATCAGGAGACTATAGATGCTGGTGAGGATGTGGAGAAACGGGAACCCTCTTGTACTGTTGGTGGGAATGCAAACTGGTTCAGCCGCTCTGGAAAACAGTGTGGAGGTTCCTCAAAAAATTAAAAATAGATCTACCCTATGACCCAGCAATAGCACTGCTAGGAATTTACCCAAGGGATACAGGAGTGCTGATGCATAGGGGCAATTGTACCCCCATGTTTATAGCAGCAATTTCAACAATAGCCAAATTATGGAAAGAACCTAAATGTCCATCAACTGATGAATGGATAAAGAAATTGTGGTTTATATACACAATGGAATACTATGTGGCAATGAGAAAGAATGAAATATGGCCTTTTGTAGCAACGTGGATGGAACTGGAGAGTGTTAGGCTAAGTGAAAAAAGTCATACAGAGAAAGACAGATACCATATGTTTTCACTCTTATGTGGATCCTGAGAAACTTAACAGAAGACTATGGGGGAGGGGAAGGAAAAAAAAAAAAGTTTAGAGAGGGAGGGAGCCAAAACATAAGAGACTCTTAAAACCTGAGAACAAACTGAGGGTTGATGGGGGGTGGGAGGGTGGGGAGGGTTACTGACGGGTATTGAGGAGGGCACCTGTTGGGATGAGCACTGGGTGTTGTATGGAAACCAATTTGACAATAAATTTCATATTAAAAAAAAAGAAAAAGAAATTCTTAACAGTTTTTCTAAAACATCCTCCTAAAGAAAACCCTTCCTTATCCCCTGCCGTGATCTCAACATGCCACTGTGGGGTTTCCCAAAGCGTGGAATGTTAGATGATTTGGGGTGGCCTTGTGCAGATTAAGCATTTCTTATATTCACAGATATGTTAATCTTAACATATGTTACAAAAATAGTTTCAATAAATGGCACTGACACAACTGGATGTTGATGTACAAAAAAAAGAAAAGAAAATGAATCTAGACACAGACCTATACCCTTCCCCAAAATTAACTCAAAATGGATCACGGACCCAAATGTGAAATGTGAAACTATAAAACTCCTAGAAGATAAGGTAGGAGAAAAATAAGTTAGCACTTCAAACCCATGATTCAGTTGATACTCAAATTTTTTTTAATGGGATTAATGCAGTGCAGGGGAGAGGGATTACCTTTTCAGTAAATAGTTCTGGGTCTGCAAGAAATCTATACGAAGGAAATGTCATTTAGACCCCTAATTCCGTATACACAGGTAGAGAATCAGTTCCAGGTATCCTATATTAAAGACAAAGCAACAAAGCTTCTAGATGGCAAACACAGCAGGATCTCTTCATGACTTTGGAGTGAAAATATTTCTTAAACAGAACAAAACATTACCAATCAAATAAAAAAATGATTGAAAAAACAGATTATTTTAAAATTAGGAACTTCTGTTTAACAAAGGACACCATTGGGAGAATAATTTTTAAAAAACAGAATTGAAGATGGTTGCAATATTTATAATCAAAAATAGATTCATTTTCAGAATATATAAGCCCTGTGAATCATAAAAAGATAGACACAAGGGCGCCTGGATAGCTCAGCTGGTTAAGAGGCCAACTCTTGATTTAGGCTCAGGTCATGGTCTCACACTTCATGGATTCAAGTCCCACGTCAGGCTCTGCGTTGACATTTCATTCTGTCTCCCTCTCTCTGTTTCTCCCCTGCTCACTATCTCTCTCTCAAAATAAAAAATAAAAGATTTTTAATTAAAAAAAAAAAAAAAAAAAAAAAGACCACACAACTGAAAACTGAGCCAAAGACTTGAACAGGCACTTCACAAAAGAAGATGCCAAACTACCTCACAAACATATGACAGAGGAATGCTTGTGGAGAACAGGCAGTTCTGTCCTCCTCAATCTCAGAGGTGATCAGATGGGTCCATGTACTCTTAGATTTTCAATCCATGGAGCTGTACACTCCATGTACACACATTTTGTGTAGTTTTCTGTACCTACACTATCCTTCAGCAAAAATATTGTTTAAAAAAAGAAATTTGGGGGGCGCCTGGGTGGCTCAGTTGGTTAAATGTCCGACTTCAGCTCAAGTCATGATCTCATGGTTTGTGGGTTCGAGCCCCACATCAGGCTCTGTGCTGACAGCTCAGAGCCTGGAGCCTGCTTTGGATTCTGTGTCTCCCTTTCTCTCTGCCCCAACCCCACTCATGCACTGTCTCTCTCTGTCTCTCAAAAATAAATAAACATTAAAAAATGTAAAAAATAAAAAATAAAATAAAGAAATTTGGGTAAAGAAATAAATAGCACTTTGGGGCTTTTGCTGACCTAAAGACAACTTAGCAACATAACAATACACTGCATTACTTTCAAAAAGAAACAACAGAAAGACAGACCAAAAATAAGTAGAAAGGGTTTCCTTTGAGGGGAAGAGTGAGAATAAGAGGGAGGGAATATGAATAAAAATCAGACTTCTCTCCATCTATCTTTTTTTGTTATCAATCTTAATTCGCAAGCATGTGAATAATCAATACAATTTTTTTTTAAGTAGGCTCCATACCCAATGCTGGGCTTGAATTCACAACCCAGAGATCAAGACCTGAGATCAAGAGCCAGATGCTCCCCTCACCAAGCCACCCAGGTGCCCCAATAATCAATACAATTTTAAAATAAATTATTTTTAAGAAACAATCAATTTTAAATTAAGTTCATAATCAAGGTATTACATACATACAGCAAAAATTATGACAGCATTAACATGAATGGCTAAAGTCATGCAGTAGGAAAGATTTCCAGGTGATTGGGCATGCTGTCACTGCCCATGTCACAACCATGGCAGACCTTGCTAATCTACCTGGGTCTTTCCCACTGAGCCTAGATTGCACCTCAGAATCCAACTCAACATAGGACTCTACACAGCAGTGACACAAGAGCTGAAATATGCTTGCCATCCCTATCTGATGATATCAGGTCTCAAAGAAGTAGGTCAAAGCAGTCATAAATCCACCTAGGTCTCCTGACCCTTCATGTCACTAATGTGAAAGCTGAGGATGAGACAGAAGGAGTGGCTTTCCCAAGGACACGCCAGGAATTTCATTTTCCCTCTGCTACACCATCACCCCAGCCTTAGCATTTCACTCTAAAGAATGGAGCCCCCTGTGCTTCTGTCATCCCGTTCAGCTGAGTAGAGAAGGCAGACAGAAGCAGTCAGCTGTGACAAGCCCTTCAAGAACTCCCAGGTAAGAATATCACAGCTCACCCTTGCATCAAGCCTTTTCCTAAATCCAGAGTTTTTCCCTTCCCTGAACAACCAGGCCACTTTCTTCCCTAACCACCACCACCACAGAGATGTCTTGTTGAATCACAGTGGTGATCTTGCTATTTCTCTGCTCAGAAATTTACCATGGCTCCCTATGTCTTCAGTCCCAACCCTTAACCTGGTATTCTAAATAGTTTGTGATGAGACCCCAAACTGCCACTCTTTGTTAATATCAGCTTACTGCCCCTATGACCTCCAGCTTCATCTACCTCCAGATCTGTGTTCATGCTGTTCCAACTGCCTTGTCCTTTCAGTGAGTCCCAGAGAGTGAAACAGGGATGCTTTAAAGTTGTGCTTCCATGCCCTGGGATGAAGCTGACCCATGGAGTGTGGCCAACAGTCTCCAGCTGAAAGGAAAAAGGGTTCCTGGGACTGAAGCCAGGTCAAACAGTGGAAACTTTCTCTTGATCATTCTCAACCTCCTTTAGATAAAGGACCCTTTGAAAATCTGATTAAAACTATGGACCCCATCCCTAGTCAAATATACACCAAACACAACATTTTTCATTTAATATCAAAGGGCAGGGAGAAGAGACCCCAGCTTAAGAATCATGCCCCATGATGCTATGATAGCAGTCAGTCACCGTTTCTTTTGTGTTTATTATGTGTCAGGAATGTCCTAAGCACTACAGGAATTACTTTATTTAATACCCTCAATACCACCATGATTAATCCCAACTTTGCAGACAAAGAATGAAGGCACCAAGAGATGGTAGGCACAGAACCAGAATTCAAATCCAAGTCTTTCTGACCCCACAGACCTCTTAAACGACTCACCAAAGTTTTTGATTCCGCACCAACTATGTCGGAATTTCCTGGGCCTATCATTTAAAAGTGCAGGTCCCCAACCCCATGTCAAGTCTAATGAATCAGAACCTCAGGAGATTCTGCATTATTTAACAAGACCCCCCCAGTTGATTCCCAGTACCCTAAGACTGGAAGTTGCCACATACACTGGACTGTCTGCCCCAATAAGTGGTGACTGAGTGGTCCAGCTATTATGAGTGTGTAACAAATTACCCCAAAACTTAATGACATAAAGCAACCACCATGTTATCTTGCTCCCACATTTGTGGGTCAGGAATTCAGGAGAAGCATCACTTCTGCCGGACTTTATTGGTCAAAGCAGTCCCAAGCTGGCCCAGATTCAAGAGGAAAGGAATTAGACTCCACCTGTTGATGGGCATGACAAGGTCCCATTGTACGCAAGCACATGCAATGGGAGCTGGTGTTGCGGCCATCTTTGAAAAGGGCAATCTGCCACTCGAAACCTCTGCTCACCTGCAAAATCGCATCAGATCGACCAGGCTGCTTCCGTGCACAGCCTAGAGAGAACAATGCTTAACATTCATCAAAGTCACTTTTTTAACAGGCTTTCCCAGGCTTCATGGTTCACCCTTTCTGCTTCAGAAAGAGCCACAGTAGCTGCACCACACACCTCAAAGGCCACTCTCAGGAAGTGCCCTCTGTGACAATGCTTTCCCAGCAGCTCATGATCTCACGGACTAATACAAAAATATGTGTTCGCCCAGCTTTCTTCTGCACTCAGGTGGCCTCACCTAGGATGGAGGGTTAAGTCTAATGGGAGACCCAGAATCAAAATGAAGAAGGTTCAACAAGACATCATGGGTAGAGAATGTAAATTGGTAAAAAAAAAAAATTTTTTTAAATAAACCTTTTCAAAGGGCAGCTTGGCCACATGTATCAAAATGTAATATGTGCATATTCTTTGACCCACCATGTCCACTTCTAGAATTTAGCCCAAGGAGGTAGCGGCCCAAATGTGAGAAGACATTTGCATAAGCAGGAACACACAGTGTTGTTTATGATGGCAAAAAATTGGAAGCAACCTTTCCGCCCATAGGCTGATGATATCAGGCAAATAAATTGTAGTCCATTAATACTAATTTTCAAAGAATGATGTAGATCTATATAGACTGATATGGAAAAATCTCCAAAACATATGGTTAAGTGGGGGGGGGGGGGAGGATTATTCGAACAGTACATATCATAAATCATATTTCTATAAAACTCTTTGTATGCTTCAACCCAAAGAGAGATGGCTGGAAGAAAGCCCCCTGGGTGATAGCATTTGGTGCGAATTTTGCTTTCTTCTATTTTCATTTTAGAAGACAAGGACACTGTGGCACATAAAGGTCAAAGAGTTTCCCCACCATCACACGGCCAGTGAATGGCAAAGATGGGAGCCAAACCCAGGCAGTCAGTCTCCAGAGTCCATGCTCCTACCCGTGAGGCTATCCTGCCACTCTGCAGCAATTTGATATAGCATTTTTACAAAACAATAAAGCTCTTTTTTTTTAAGTCACCAAATTAGCCTTAGGAAGCTTTAAGTTTCCAGAAGGAGCCACCATGGGTCCCTACAGAGGATCCTCCTACCCTTTCAACCCAGCTAAGTGTGCAGACAGAATTCCTCCTGGGAGAGGTCCAAGGGTCGACAAGGTCTGTGCCAGGAAGCCCCCCTGGTGCAAACGGGATGTTAAGGAGACCCAGTGGGAGGTTTCTCCCCTTGGGTGGGAATGTGGCGGTCCTTCAGGTCTGTGAGAGACCAAAGATCAAGAAAGAGACCCCCTAGAGCCTGCAGACCCAAGCCACAGCTCCTGCCCACCCCCCTGCAAGGCCAGAAAAAAGTTATTATGATAAATATCTGCTTCAAATGAGACCTTGATGGCTAGAGAGTGAGATCACCAGATAGGTGACATCAGAGGAACTCTTCGTATCCTTGGACTCAGGCAGTCCCAGCAGGAGCTGCCGCATGAAGGACGAAAGGAGTCTCTAGGGGAAACTCCTCCCAAGGGAAGGGAGAACTGAGGCCCAGAGCTTGCGCCAAAGATGAGGATGGGGACGATTCTGAGCACAGCTCTACTGTGTGCCCCAGAGCAGCCCCAATGCCCTTGTGCTTAAGACCTGGTACAGGTGGCCCCATAAACACAAGCTGAAGTCTGAGGAGCTGTTTCTCTCCTATACCCCAGGGTCCCTTCAAGCAGCAGAGTCAGCAGCCACCCTTCAGGACACTTGGTACACACAGTGACACAGGAGTTGTGGCCACCTTCAGCCTAAGGGACACAGCTGACCCTTTGGGCTTCAGTAGGACTGGAGGAAAGTGGTGGATGCTTGTGGTTGCCAAAGGCACGTGAGGCATCGTGAGGATCCCAAACAACGTGGGAAGGGATTTGCGGTATCAGGAGTTGGCCAGACCAGTGAGGACTTGGTTAGCCCCGGGGAGAGTATGTAGTATGAGAAGCAGAGGGTCAAGTGCAAATCCTCGGTCAGACAGGAGAGACACTAGATGTACGATCCTGTGTCCTAGGCCTGCCCTGATGAGGAGGGGGATCTGCTTCCCCCCACTTCGTTGTCCCTTTACCATCTTCCACCCTTCCTCTTTCTCCACTCTTTTTTTTTTTTTATTTTTTTAATGCTTATTTATTTTTGAGAGAGACAGAGTGCAAGTAGGGGAGGAGCAGAGAGAGAAAGGGAGACCCAGAATCCGAAGAAGGCTCCAGGCTCCGAGCTGTCAGCATAGAGCCTGTCGCGGGGCTCGAACTCACGAACCTCAAGATCATGACGTGAGCCGATGTCAGACACTTAACCAACTGAGCCACCCAGGCGTCCCCCTCCTTCTCCACTCTTAACCCCTCTCCCCAGGTCACTTTCAATGCCCCCCACATGGTTTCAGAGCCTGGGTCTGTGTCTTCCTTCCATCAGGAGTCCAGAAGACTCAGATGGAGCTGCCAAGCTGGAGGCAGAAGAGATCTGAGTCTGGAAACTTTCCTTTTAAAGCAGAGCAAGAAACAAATGGTTCTCCAATCCACCAGGATCGCCTTGGGTTGGAAATTTAAAATGCATTAAGGTTGAGAGGCCCATAAACATGTCATAACACGCTCTGCAAGCTGCTGCCTCTGTGACTCGCGGGCATGGGAGCCCCGGAGGGCACAGGCAGGCATATTTGCCACACGCAGATGGGCACACACATCCATACGTGCCCATCCCTGGAACACACTCCCTCCACACCTGTGCATGTATGTGCACGCACTCTCCCCATGGACAGACACACGCAGCTCTGTGCACACGGTCCCCCAAACGATGTCCGTACAAAGCCCCTGCACACACACTCACCCCTCACATAGGAAGAGATGTGTAACTACACTCAGCCCTACCCATGTGCATAAATATACATACCTGCTGCACTCACACATGCACACAGGTTTACACATGTAGTCACTCCGCAGACATGCACACACCTTCACCATGCACATGCACACACATGCGTACACACATACCTCCACATTTATACACATCTAACAGAGATAAGTCCAGACCCCAGGTTCACCCTGGGTGGGAGGCAGACATTCCCCCTCCCCACGCACAGACACACACAGATGTACACACTCACACACACTGATGCTACCCACATCTACACGGATGTGTGGGCACGTTCAAATGCACTCATCCAAAATATAGACATTCATACGCATACACGCTCATCCCACACCAAATGTATGCATTTACTTTACCCAAAGCAAAGATGTGCACAAACATGAACGCACACCCACCCACAGGGAGTGTGTATACATATGCAGCCCACAGAGACGCATAATCAAATAAACATTTAGCATTCCTACAAACTTCAACAACCATCTGGGTGACCATCCAACAGCCTGGACTCTGGAGTGTTTTAAGCTTCTCTTCTCTGAAAATGCCACCATTTGCCAGTGGCTCAACCAAAAACCTGAACATCACCCTGGATTCTACCATGTTCCTCGCCCTCCACAGCCAGGCCATTTGTGAAGGTAACCATTTCCGTCATCTCTGAAGCCATCCTCCCCCTCCGAGGCACCGTCTCTCACCTGCACCACTGCTACAGCCCCCTCCTAGCTGGCCTCATTTCTGCTGTTGCCACCTACAATCCATCCTTCACATGGCAGCCTGGAGAAAGGACCTTTTGGTGGCTTCTATGGCACTTTAAATAAAATGCAGACTCCTTACCAAGCCTGCAAGTCTGCCTGATCAGACCGCTGTCTCTCATGCCTGGACCTCACCTCACACACCTGCTGCCCACTCACCATACTGGCTTCCTTTCCCAGTCTCAAGCACACCAATCCCCTCAGGACCTTTGCACATACCGCTCCCTCCACCGGGGATGATCCTCCCCTGCCTCTTCCTTGGTCTACACTCACCGTCTCCATTGAAAGGTCACCTGCACAGAGATGGCTTCCTTAATTATCTAATCTCAACAGCATGCTCCCCATTATTTGCAATCCCCTGTATCTTGTTTCCTACGCAGCCCTTACTGCCACAAGCAATTTCTTTACATTTATTGTCTGTCTTTCCCTCTAAACCTGTGCTGTCCAATAGAGTAGCCACAGGGAGCTATTTAAATTGAAATGAACCAAAATTAAATTAATTTAATTTAAATTAAACCAAAACCCAAAATTCAGTTCCTCCATCCAACTGGCCACGTTTTGAGTGCTCAGAAACCACAGGTGGTTAGTGGCTGTTCTACTGGACAGGGTGAGCTTTTACATCATTGCAGAAGGTTCTCTTGGATGACATTGCTCTAGCATGCAGCTTTGAGAGGGCAGGGCGATGGCTCTTCTACTCACCAGTGTTGACTCTGTGCCCAGCATGCTGTTTGGCCCACGGAGGGGCTCAGGAAGTATTTACTGAATGAACTCACACATGTGCACACAGTCATAAAAGGAGATACGCCCTCCCATATATCAAAGACCCTACTCAAATGCCACCTCTTTCTTGAAGCCTCTTGTCATCCTTCTCCTCTCCCTTTCCCCCAGCCCCAAGCTTATACCTCTGTGACAGAAGGGTCCTTACGGGCCACAGAGCTGAGTTCACCACAGGCACCTTTATCTTCCACTGGCTGTGAGAAGAGAGGAGAGAAGGAAGTGTCTGGGGTCATGTCCTCATGAAGCCCACTCTGTCCATCTCTTTAGGGACAGTAGAATAACTACAGTTAGTGCACAAGCCCTGGACACAGGTAATCCCAGGTTCACACCCCAGCTGTGCCTCTTACTAGCCATGACTTTGGGTCATTTGCTGTACCACTCTGAGCCTTGATTTCATCTGTAAAATGCACATAATGATGCCTACTTCATGAAAACACTATGAGGATCGAAAGAAATACCATATGTGGAAGATGTCACACAGTGTCGCTTGGGGGGGGGCGTTGCCTACCTCAGCAGAAGTAGGACTCATTTACATCCTGCCAGCTCTCTACACAGTCTTGTGTGGAAAGTTTATTCTCGACTCATTCCAGCAATGTCTGAAATTCTTTATAGATGAGGGCTGCAGGTCACTGCCCAGACAGCCTAATGATTAACTAGGCTCTGATCCCGGCCAAGTGGCTGCAATTCTGAAGGAAAACAATCAATGGTCGTATCTCAGTAATTAGTTTACATGGTACTGAAAGACTAGTGCTCCTACAAATATTTTGTTAAAAGGAAGTCATGATTACCACTGAACCCTCAACGTGGTCCTGAGATGGGGCGGGGTCGGTCACTGAGCTGCCGTCGGCCTTCGGGCTTGAGATTCTCCAGGTAGGCTGATGGAGGAAGAAGGTCTCGGGCAAAATAAATGATCCGACAGAGAAGAGCATGCCCCATGAGGAAGCAGCTAGCTCAGGAGGAAAAAGAAGGGGACCTCACGGGGAATTCAGCCATCAGGCAAAATACAGCATCGTGTGGTGGTAAACTCATGGCATCTGACACCAAACGGCCTGGGTCCAGTCCCAGCCTGCTCCTCACTGGCTGGGTGACCCTGACTGTGTTACTTGTCCTCTCTGTTCCCTTATCTGCGAAGCAGGGATAACAGTAATACCCACTTCAATGGGGTGTTTGGGGGAGTATATTAGTGATTATTTAGAAAGTGCTTAACATGGAAACTGGTGCACATTGAGCTCTATCCCAGGGTCTGTGAAGTTGGTGGAGAGAGAAGTACTGAGATCTGGGCAACCTCTCTCACCATGGCCCTCTCTTTCCCCCTAATCTCCTCACCAAACCTTTTTCCTATTTTCTTTAAAGTCCCCCACTCCCACCCCCCACCCCCACCCCAATTCTAGGCCAATTCCATCAGAGTCCCAAAGTGGCTCTAAAGGAAATACAGGAGACCCAAACCTGGGGAAAGATGCTCAGCCACTCGTCTCATTATCATCCAGGGGTGGGAATTCAGACGGCATCAGAGATCCCGGAAGGGTCCCACAGAGGACCAAGATATACTCAGAATGCTTCCTGAATGAGTGCACCTTTATTCAGTTGGAAATCTTGATGCAGCATGTAACTCTCGGGGTAGGCTTCACACATCCATGATTCAAATTTTTTTAATAATGAAATAACACGGGTACACTAGCAAAAACTGACTGCATTTCAGTACTTAACAACAATGCAGTGTACAAGAACATCAGAATATTAAATCCTTAAAAGTCTTAGAATCCCATTATCATTCCCAGATTTCATGGTCAAGGGCTGTTTGGGAAGGGCCTGTCCCCTGAGGCAGCCCCTCAACACTGTGAAGCCTGGGGCCAGGGGTGTGGAGCAGGGTGTGTGGAAGAGGGAGAAAGAGAATAAATCATTGAAAAAGACAGGTGGGTATCAGGCAGCATACGACCCCCAAAGATATTCACGTTTTAATTCCTGGGATTTGTGAATGCTACCTTACAAGGCAAAGGAGACTTTGCAGGGGTGCCTGGGTGGCTCAGCAGGTTAAGCATCTGATTTCAGCTTAGGTCATGATCCCACAGCTCATGAGTTCAAGCCCCATGTCAGGCTCTGTGCTGACAGCTCAGAGCTTGGAGCTTGCTTCAGATTCTTTCTCTCTCTCTCTCTCTCTCTCTCTCTCTGCCCCTCCCCTGCTCATGCTCTGTCTCTGTCTCCTTCAAAAATAAATATTAAAAAAAAAAGTATCATCCACAGACGATTTATTAAAAAAAAAAGGAGACTTTGCAGATGTGATTAAGGATCTGAAGGTGGGGAAAGGATTCTGGATTTTCCAGGTGGGTTCAATGCTATCACAAAGATCTTTACAAGAGGAAGGTAGGAGGGTCAGAAAAAAAGAGAAGATCCAATGACAGAAGCAGAGGTAGAGTCACAAGCCAAGGAACGTGGGAAGCCTGGAGAAGCCAGAAAAGGCAAAGCCACAGACTCCCCGCTAGAGCCTCCAGGAGGAACACAGCCTGCTCAGGCATTTTAGACTTCTGACCTCGAGGCCTGTGAGATGATACACTTGTTGTGTTAAGCCGCAAAGTGTCTGATAATCTGTCACAGCAACAGTAGGAAACTAATACAGAATCCATAATAGATAGGCGGGCTATTAACTCAACAAAGATTTGTCAAAGGCCTACTATGTGTGCCAGGCACTGCTCAGGGCAAATAATAAACGAGTAAACCAAGTGGGATCATTTCAAATAGTTAAAATAGCATGAAAAAAATAAGAAAGGTGGACGTGACAGAAAGTTACCCATTGCCAGGAGGGGCTACCTCAGGTGGAGCAGTCAGGGAAAACCTCTCCGAGGAGGTGGCCAGAGTGATGAAGAGCCAGCTGAGCTAAGACCTGAGAGAAGAGCATCGTGGACTGTATGGTTCAACCTTGACTCCCTAACAAACTGCCCCAAAATGTAATGGCATAAAACAACAACCATTTATTTGCTCCCAATTTTCAAATTTCGTTGGAGCTCCTGGAAAACAGCTCACCTCTGCTTCATGTAGCACCAGCTGGGATGGCCCATCTGGGGCTGGAGGGTACACTTCCAGTACGGGTCACCCATATGGTCCAACAAGCTGGTCCAGCTGTCAGCTGAGAGCTCACCTGGGGCTGTCAGCTGGCTGTGACAATTAGCCTCCACATGGCTGCTTGGGCTTCCTCACAGGATGGCAGCCGTGCTCCAAAAGGAAGGGAACAGACGCTGCCAGTCTGATACTGGCATAGAGTCATTTCTACCACATTTTATTGGTCAAAGCAGCAGCAGTCCAACCCAGAATCAAGGGGACAGAGAAACAGATTCTATCTCTCAGAGGGAGAAGGGACAAATAATCTGCAGTCACCTTTCACCCACCACAGACACCAAAGGCACTGGAGTTGCAAAAGTCCTGAGCTAGGAATGACCTCGGTGAGTTTGGAGACAGAAGTGTGGCTGGAGAAGAGAACAAGCTGACAAAGAGGAGAATGGTAGATGAGGTCAGAGAGGAGGGCAGCTACTGGATTGCACAGGGCCTGGAGGCTCTACTGATGAGTTTAGATTTTATTCCAAGGTAATGGGAAACCATTGGAGCAGTAAGTAACATAATCTGATAGACGGTTTTTTGGTTTTCATTATTTGTGTGTGTGTGTGTGTGTGTGTGTGTGTGTAGTTTATTTCTTTATTTTTTTTAGTGTCACTCTTCATGCTGAGTGCAGAGGGGCGGGGGGGGGGGGGGGGAGCAGGTTGCTATAGCAGGACCATTCACTGAGATAGAAAACAATGAGAGGGCACATGGCTTGGTTTTAGCTGTCCACTTTTTCTTTTTTTGAACAGTGATGGAAGGGAGATTGGTGAAGAGTCTATTTTAGATTAGCTGCACCTGGGGAATAACAGAGAGTGGCAGTTAACAGCGTGGGCCTTGGCCATTGTCAGCTTATGACCTTGAGCAGATAACCTTTCCTTTCTTAACCTTAGTTTCCATAAAATAGGGGATAATAATATCTATCCTATACAGTTTTTGGGCAGCTTAAATTAATGAGGTTATTAATTCACTCCACAAATGTGTACTGAAGGCCAACTATGCACTAGAGAAAGATTACAATGACTGTACCTCCATGGAGCTTACAATCAAACACAGAGTGATACAGGTACATAAATAATTCCGTGCCTCACACACACACCATTGCTCAGTAGCTATTTTTATTGTTGCATTGGAGGGGCCTATGGCACCCTCAGGTGGAGAGTTGCAGTAGTCAGTTGGCTACTCAGCCTGGCTATCTCTCTCTGCAGCTCAGTGGCCATTTATTGAGCACCTACTATGTGTCAGCCACTGAATGAGGCTCTTCCACATCTACTCTCCCTTCTCATCTTCCCCAGAGTGGAGCTGTTAGGAATTCAGGGTCTCAGGTGCCAGGCTGAATAATTTACACCAGGTACCCAAAGGGCTGTATGATCTGGCCCTTGAGGCATCACAGACACACAAGCAGGCAGTTTGTCACCCCTGCTTCTTCTGGAATCAGATCGTAGGATGCACTACCAGCGTGCCAGGCTCTCTAAACTTTCCACTTGTGTTATCTCATTACATCTTCACAACGGCCTTACAAAATAGGTTCTGTGTTGTCCCCCTCCCACAGATGGGAACACGGAGGCCCGGAGTTGCAAAACAAGTAATTGGCAGACCTGAAATTTAAACCCACACAGGCTGACTCCAGGGACCACTATCCTATACTGCCACATAGCCATTGGTGCGAATCCCCAAATGTAAGGACAGTGGGAGACCCTGCAGCCTCCTCTGTTATGGGGGGAGGCACAGGAGGCTTCTCTGGGGCCAGCAAGGACCAAAGCAGCATAACGTTGCAGGAAGAAAATCAGCCTGGGAGTAAGAGCCCTATGGAGTCTGACTCTACCACGTCCTAGCTGCAGACCTTAGCAAAGAACCCTGGCTTCACTTGGCCTCCGCTTCCTTTCAGTAACACTGAGATCATCATTCATTCATTCATTCAACAAACAAGTACTAAGAGTCTCTTACATGCCAGGACCTGTGGCATACGCACTATCCCCCCGTCCTCATGAATCTGACATCCTAGCTAGGAAGACAGATGATAAAACAAGGCAACAGACAAATACAATATTTTCCAGCCATAATGAGCACCGTGACAGAAATTAGCAAGGGGCTGAGAAGGAGAGGAGAGGAAGGGACTTGCTTTGGACAAGAGCACCCAGCGGAAGGATAAGAAGGAGCTGGCCATGCAGAGAGGAGAAGCAAGAACATCTGGGCAGAGGGAGAAGAGAGGCAAGGACCTCAGGAAATTTGGGAACCACAAGAGCCCAGCGTAGCTGATGGGCAATGAAGGGATCACAGCATAAGATGCTCCTCAACTCTTGCCAGCTTGTCCTGAGCAGGAAAGAGGATGGTGCTTGCCAGACATTAGGCATGATGCCTGACATGCGGTAGACACTTAATAAATGTGAGTTCTCTCTCCCCCTCCCCCAGCCAGATGCTCTGGGCCCAGAAAGAGGCTCCTTCTCTGGGGTGGGTGGGGGAAGGGTGGCAGGGCAACCCCACCCCCAGCCATCTCGGGGTCCCCGAGCCCCGAGCCCGTTTGCCACCATCGAAGTGCACACTTTCTCTCTTTGTCTAATTATTCCTAATTGGGAGAAAAATTGTTTGGCAAATCAGCTGGCATCTCCTCAGCTCCGGTGTCCTAGCAACCCAGCTCTCGGGGGTGACACTGGGGAGGTGGTGCTCCGAGGCTTCCGCGCTGCAGGGAGACAGGGGCAGGGCGGCGCCAGGCTCCCCGGGGGTGACCTCTCCTGCGCCCCGGCCACGACTGCGCACTCCAGCGAGGCCAGCAGCGCTCGCACAGGCCAAAGCGGAGCCTCAGCCTTTCTGGAAAGCAGAAGGTGTCTCAGAAATAGATTTCTAATTTTCCAGCCACCTGCTCGGCTGAAAGATATTCTGGAGTTTATAATTACTTTTCAGGCACTTAACTAGAGTCTAGTTTCTAGGGCAACTCGATGCATCTCTTAATGTGTTTTTGGCTAAATCGCACCTTGCAGCTCAGCCGGGGCGGCCTGAGAGTGCCCTAGCCAGGCCCAGCGGAGGGTCCCGCATCCCGGGGTCAGGCCTTTGAAGAATAGTGATACTGACCACAGGGAACTGGAAGGAGCAAATGTGATGGTGTGGGTCGGGCTCCTGGCGCCCCCGCATGTGGCCCTTGAGAATATTTAGCAGCCGTAGTAATGGGTCTAATGGAAACAGATGGCGTGGCCCTCACCCTCGGGGAGCATGCAGGCTCAGCCGCCAGGCCTCAGAGGCAGAACCACCCTCCATCGCCCAGGAGCTTCATGGCTGGGCTAGGATTTGAATCCCAACCGCTCCATTGACTGGCTGTGTAATAATGGCAAGTTACCCACCACCTAGGTGCCTCAGTCTCCCCTCCTGGGAAGTAGAGATAATCGTGGTGCCTGCCTCAGAGAGTTGTGATGGGGCTTAACACAGTTAATTCATGGAAAGCGCTCAGCGTAGTACCTAGCTCATACAGAGTGAGCACTGAGTAAATAGTCTATTATTGTTATTATTGAAAAATCACAGAACAGCTCCTGGAGGGCCAGGAAAGTCCTGTGTGGGCCACAGGAGACAGAAATGGCTTCTGGGAACTCACAAACTAGAACAGAGGTCTCCCAGAGGAGGAAAATATATACATATTGTAACTTCTAATTTGTATTTTTATCTCCTCCTTTTTGATTTATATTTAATGTATATCTTACAATGTGTGTATTCTATAAATAAATAAATATATACTCAGGGGCCTCACTCAAGAAGGTTCCAAGGACAGGGGAACATGGTTCAAAAAAAAGGGTAGCACAAAAAAAAAAAAAAGGGTAGCACAGAGGGAGTAAAACAAATTATTTTAAATGAAAGGGGCCCTAGGTGTCATTTGACTCACCCCCACCCACATTTCATACGTGGGGACACTGAGGGCCAGAAAGTGGGTCACACTTAACCCACAGTCATGCCAGAAACAAGGATCCCCCTGAGGGATCCACAGAAAGCCCATGAAGCAGGCCCTGCAAGCCTTCCAGGAGACAAGAGCCCCGTGGGCCGCACAGTCAGGAAGGCTTCCTGGAGGAGAAGCACAGGTACCAACCTTTGAGTGGAAAAGTGCGGTTCCACATGGGCAAACCAAAAACAGAGAAGTAGAGCCATTGCTTAGAAAGCCCCTCCCACTGGGCTCCCCAAGGGTCATGACATGGGTGAACACCCCCACCAGAGCCAATTTCAGACATCAGGGGTTTTACAACTGGCAAATTTCCTGAATCTGTAACAATCTGTTGTGAGCTGGCGCCAGCATGCCCTGGAGGGTCTCTCACCCAGGTCGTGATCATTTGACCCTGAGGCCTCCTCACTCTGAATTTCTACCTCCCCCTGGTCCTCCCCTCAGTCTCCCTTCTTCAGGAGAAAAAAAAACTCAGTCCACATTTTTGTTGCCTGTCTTCTTTGGCGCGCTCTCTCTCTCTCTCTCTCTCCCCGCCCCCCACCCCTTTCTTTCAATGTACCTGGTCATTCTTTGACCTGGGATGGGGGACCACAGGGGATCTCCTCCCTGACTCCATATTTTGGGGTCTCTCTCTCTCCCAGTTCTGCCTACATGCATCTGGGTCTCTCAGCCTCCTTGGTACCTCGACTTCAGAGCATGTCTGTGGGTCCCCTTGGCTGTCTGTCACCTCTCTGGGCCTGTTTCTGTCTCCAAGTCTCTCTCTGGCTCTGAGTGTGTGTGAATGGGGGCAGTGAACATCTGGGCTTCTCTGTCTCAGATTCTGTCTGTCTGTCTGCCTGCCTGTCTGACTGACTTCTCTCTGGGCCACTCTCTAAGTTGGTGATTCTCAAAGTATGGTTCCAGAGCCAGCAGCATGACTTGGAAATCTGGTAGAAATGCACATTCTTGGCCCCACCCCTGACAAAGATTCCCTCCTTGACCAAACTCCACCCAGTCTCCACGGAGCTCTTTTTCAACTAGGCCTCGATTTCCATGTTCTATGTGTTGTCCAGATTTAGGAGGAATCCTCAGCCTCCACCCACCCTCCCCCCAACCAGATGATGTCTGATCACCCTGGCCTGCCCCCAGCAAGAATTCTATCAGGCAGAATCCTCCAGCAAGAATCCTATCAGCCAGAATATCCCCTGACCCCTGATGTTTCCTCTCAGTAATTTTCCATCTGCTGACCCCACCCCTGTGCCTTAGCTTTAAGTTTCCACTTGCCTGTGCTGTATTCAGAGCCAAGGCCAATGTCTCTCATTGTGAAAGCCCATTTCAGGGGTCCCTACATCTATCCAGGTAGACTTCCAGCTAGAATAAAGTCTTCCTATCATGCTCCAACAAGCACCATTGAGTAGTTTCCTCTTTAAAACCCAAGACAGACTGTATCTGAAACTCTGGGAATGGGGCCCAGCAATCTGTGTTTCTAGAAGCCCCTCCAGGTGGCAGGATGTTTCTGATACAGGTCAAGCTTAAGCACCAAGGCAATCTCTCTTCATGGCTCTGTTAGGAGGAGGGGGATGGCAGGGGACCCCGACCTCTTGGCTTTGTCTGTCCCTGTGTCACTCACTCTCCTTTGTAGGTCCATGTCTGTCTGTCACACCCAAGGCCACTGGACAAAAGGCAGCTGGTTTCCATGGGCGTACTGCATTTGCTGTCCCCTGTCCCCAACAGCGTGGTCACAAACAAAGAACAGACAGCTCAGAGAAAGAAGGCTGCCCAGTCTGACTGGCCCGAAAGCCTGGGAAGCCTGCTGGGGATTAACTGGGAACTAGCTCTGCTTCCTCTGCTGGAGGTGATCACAAGACTGTGGCCGCATCAGCTAGTACAGTGGCTCCCTCCCCCTCGGCCCCCATGACCCAGGTGATTCTTTAAAGTTTTTTTTTAATTTTTTAACATTTATTCATTTTTGAGAGACAGAGAGAGACAGAGTGCAAGTGGGGGAGGAACAGAGAGAGAGGGAGACACAGAATCTGAAGCAGGCTCCAGGCTCTGAGCTGTCAGCACAGCGCCTGATGTGGGGCTCGAACTCACAGACTGCAAGATCCTGACCCAAGCCAAAGTGGGACACTTAATCAACTGGGCCACCCAGGCACCCTACTACCCGGGTGATTCTAATGTGCAGAGGGGCCAAGTCCTAATGGAATCCTCATAACTGCCTTAAAGATGGAGATCGGGATTCCTTTTTTACAGTTGGAGAAACTGAGGCTTAGAGAGGGAAAGTGCATAACTAAAAGTGACATAGTCAGGATTTGAACCCAGAGGTGTGGCCTATGCTCTTCATTCCACTCCATGGGAGGCATCTTGCACATAACACTGTCATTCTCCATGGCTCACACTCTTCGGGTCTCCCAGAATGGCTGTATGTTGCCCACTCCAGCCAACCCAATGGCACCCCTTCCCTTTCTGCCCCATTCTCTGCAGCTCTGATGGTCCTGGCCCCCTGCAGCCAGCTCTGCCCCTCAGAAATGGCTGACCTGTGAGAGGACCCCACCCAGGATGTGAACACTCTTCCTTGGGCTGCTTGCAAGGTTATTGTTATATCCCCACCAGGGAGGTTTCCGTCTGATAGCTCCCAGAATGCTTCCCTCCATCCCTACTCCACGTAAATGCTCTGCTCCAAGCCCCCTGCTCTGCAACCTGGCCAGCAGACTTCACGTGATGTAAGGCCCTGTCCTCATCGCTACAGGCCCACCACGAGAGTCTGCACCTGTGCTTTGCAGCCACAACACTGAGAGCAGCACGATTCCCTGACAACAGATCCCCAGACCTTCCCATGGAAGTCCCCCCAAACCATGGGAGTGACCCCAGATCTGCAGGAGCCCGGACCCCAGCCCTGCTTAAGCTCAGATTTTCTTTGAAGATTCACACTTTCTTTCTGAAAGCCAGGCGAGCTTTACATCCTGCTGCATAATGTGTCAGGGTTTGTTTCGATAAAAAAAAAAAAAAAATGCCTATTGATTGAATTTTGACAAGGAACATGTATTACTTTTGTCATGTAAAATATTCAATTAACAAGTAAATATAATGCTTCTCCTTCCCTACTCTCAAGTAAAATTGATGATCCAGGGAGATGCTGGGTTTATTCTGTGGCCTTATGAATTCTCAACACAACTAGGGTGTCCCTAGGGGCATCCATAATGCATCCATTCTTTCTTTCATTTACCCATTTAACAAATACATTTGGAGTGCCTGCCCTGTCCCAGGCATGGGGCTAGAGTCTAGAAATATAATGATGAGTAACAGAGAAATGCTACCTGCCTCCAGGGAACTTCCTGTCTACTCAGGGGATCAAGATGTCAAAACACACACACACACACACACACACACACACACACACACACAAAAGTATAATAACTTATAATAAATACACTGTAGAAAAAGCAAAAGGATGTACTGAGCAAGAATAATGGGGGTACTAAAATTGTTTCCAAGGAAGTGACATTTAAACTGAGACATAAAAGATGAATAGGAGTTGGTCAGGTAAAAAGGAGCAGTGGGAGAATGTTCCAGACATAGGTAGTAGCCCATGTGAAGAGGGAAAGGAGACAGACCCAAAGCTTTCCAGCAGCTCAGAGATGAACCCTTCATCACTTGCAGCAAGAGCTCACAGGCCAAAAGCAGGAGCAGCCCCCCTCCCAAGCCCTGGAAGGCAGCCGGACGCTCTGCCAGACCGAGCTCAACTGCAGTCTCTGGGCACAAGGCCACCTGTGATCACACAGCCAGCATCCAGCTCAATACTGGCCCTGAGGCCGGACATGGAGCCAGGTGGGGTAAGGGCTGGTGGGACCCAGGGATGCAGCCCCGAGGGGGAGAGCACAGGACTGTGGTCAACTCTGACCATGGCCAAGCCCAAATGAATCCTCTAGGGCTTCCCTGATGTCTGGCAACAGCACCTTTGGGACACATGGGCAGGAGGGAATAGCCTTTAGGTACTTAGGGCCAGCCACCCTTCTGAGCCGAGGACTGGTCAGAGATTCTACCTAGTGTCAAGATCAACACCTCACTTTGTGCTCCAGTCGAGGGTCCCTGGCCCCCGGTCCTGACCTGCAACCCTGACACCTTTCCTGGAAAGCCAGTCTCCGTAGGATTGGGGGATGCCCCTCCCCTGACTGGGCTGGGCCCATGTCCTGAGCCCTCGGCCACCAGGGCAGTGATGTGCTCATTCTGGGGTCCAGCACCCCCATACACACCATGTTCAGCCCAGCTGTTCTTCACTATGCTTCCCACAATCTGTCTAGAGGACTGGCTGGTTCCTTACGGACCCTGGCCTTCTCCCACTCGGACTATTGGCTGCTGTCTGGACTTGCAGCTTCCGTCATCCTTCTTTCTGTAGCTAGAGTGACCTTTCTAAAAACACAGATCTGATGGTGTTGCTTCCCTGCTCTGAACATTTCAGTGAACTTTCCATTGCCCTTAAGGTAAAGTCCAAGCTCCTTCATAAAAGTCAGACAAGTTCTGCATGCCCACCCCAGCCCCCATCTCTGCTCTCATCTTCTAGAAAGGAGACTTGTTGAGGAGGAAAGGACACCGGAAGAGACTGGGAGAAGAGTGGGAGGAAGAATGCAGAGGTAGGAGCACAAGCTGGAACAGCCAAACCTTTGGCCTGAGCGCCCCTCCACACCCACCCCCCAAGTCCCTAGCCCCCAGTCCCCAGCCCCCAGCCCCCAGCAGAGCTGGAACAGGGCCTCAGAGAAAGCTTCTACACTCTGAAGGCCTCAGCAAGGGCTGGTCAGCCACAGCGAAGCCTGGGCCTCTGCTGCCACCCAGAGGCTGGATGGAGCAGCGCAGGCAGGAGAGCTAGTTTCGTGGCCTCCCGGAGGCGGAGCTCATCTCCCCAGGACTCAGGAATAGTGAGCCAGATCCAGTCAAGGGTGGGGCCAAAAGCAAGGGCCTCAGTCAGCAGTGACAATGTTGCAATCCAGTCTAATGGGTCCTAAACACACTTCTATTATGCATCTGTCATAATACTTCGTAATTTACCTGTTGCTGTGTCTGGCTCCCCCACTAGGCCCTGTAATCTGAGGTCTCTGCTCACAAAGCAATCCTATACCCTCTGGTCATCCAGCCTTTCCAGCTTCTTATCCCTTAGTATCCCCTCCTCTTCCCAAGCCACAGGGTCCTTGGGAACCATCCCCAAACAACCAACTTCAGTACAACTTCTGCTTCTCCACGTATACCCTTTCTACCACCAACACCAGATTTTTGTTTGTTTATTGATTTTGAGAGAGAGAGAGAGAGAGAGAGAGAGAAAATCAAGAGCTGGATGCTAAACCAGCTGAGCCACCCAGGCACCCCATCACCAACACCACGTTTGTTCACTCATTCATTCGTTCACTCGTTCACCAAATATTTACTGAGAATCTTGTAGGTGCCTGGCCCTATGCTAGACAAGCAGACGGATAAGGTCCCTCTGTCATGGATTTTATTTTACCTAGGGCAGACAATCAGATAAATGAACAAATTTCAAGTAGCAACACACCAAGTGGTGTGTTAGGTAGCATTCGGAGAGTGACAAAGGGGAGAGAAATTCGTGGTCACGGAAGGTCTCTCTGATGCCAGGTTTGATGCTCGGATTTAAAAAATGTCCACTGTTGGGGCTCAGTGGGTGGCTCCGTCAGTTGGGTCTGACTCTTGATTTCAGCTCAAGTCATGATCCCAGGGTCCTGGGATTGAGCCCCGTGTCAGGCTCCACAGAGTGTGAGGCCTGCTTAAGTTTCTTTCTTTCTCTCTCTCCCTCTCTCTCTCCCCTTCTCCCCCAACTCACACTTTCTCTCTTTCTCTCTAAGGTAAATAAAATTAAATAAATAAAATATGTCCACTGCCTTCAAAAAGTAGACTCTGCTTTCCCTCCCCATAAGCCCCTTAAGTGTGGGCTGTACATTACTGACTCATTTCTAACAAAAGAATGTGGCAGAAGCAATGGTATGTGGACCGTGCATGACTTCCAAGAGAGGATACAAAAGGCATGTGGATTCCTCCTGACTCTACATCTTTCTTTCGGATCACTCATTCTAGGGGAAGCCAGTTGCCATGTCATGAAGTTGCTCTAGCAGCCCCATGGAGGCCCACATGGCTGGGAACTGAGGTCTCCTGCTAAAATCCATGTGAATCCACCATCTGGAGTGTGGATTCTCCCATCTCAGTCAAGCCTTCAGATGACTGCAGCCTGTGCCAACATCCTGCCTCAGCCACATAAGAGACCCTGAGCCAAAACCACCTGGCTAAGCCACTCAGGGCCAGTTCCTCCACTAGACACGATAGGCACACTGCCCAGGTCCCACAATACTTTTAGGACCCACAGAAATGTTTTGATTTCTATGAAAACTCAGAGAAAGAAATGTTACCACAAATATGTGCAGATTAAACAACATAGTGCTGAACAACCAATGTGTCAAAGAGAAAAATCGAAGATACTTTGAGACAAATGAATATGGAACTATAATATACCAAACTGTGTGGGGTGCAGCAAAAGCAGTTCTAAGAGGCAAGTTCATAGAGATAAATACACATTTCTTAAGAAACAAGAAGTCTCGGGGCACCTGGATGGTTCAGTCAGCTAAGCGTCCGACTTCGACTCAGGTCACGATCTCACAGTTTGTGAGTTCAAGCCCCGCGTCAGGCTCTGTGCCGATGGCTCAGAGCTTGGAGGCTGCTTTGGATTCTGTGTCTCCCTCTCTCTCTGCCCCTCCTCTGCTCATGCTCTGTCTCTCTCTGTCTCTCAAAAATAAATAAACATTAAAATTTTTTTAAAAAAAGAAACAAGAAGTCTGAAATAAACAACTTTGCACTGCAAAGAACTAGAAAAAGAAGAACAAACAAAGCCTAGAGTTAGTAGAAGGAACAAAATAAAAATTTTAGAGCAGAAATAAATGAAATAGAGTCTAAAAAGACAAAGGAGAATATCAGTGAAACTAAGAGCTAGCTTGAAAAGATAAACACAACTGAGAAGTCTTTAGCCAGACTCAGCAAGAAGAAAGAGAGAGGACTCAAATAAATAAAATCAGAAATTAAAGAGGAGGGGCACCTGGGTGGCTCAGTCGGTTAAGTGTCCAACTCTTGGTTTTAGCTCAGGTCATGATCTCATGATTTTGTGAGTTCAAGCCCTGGTCAGGCTCTGCGCTGATGGCACGGAGCCTGCTTAGGATTCTCTCTTTCTCTCTCTTTCTCTGCCCCTCCCCCACCCACGCTGTCTCTGTCTCTCTCAAAATAAATAAATAAACTTTAAAAAAAGAAGAAATGAAAGAGGAGATACTACAATCGGTACCACAGAAATACAAAGGATCATAAGAGACTCTTCTGAACAATTATATACCAACAAATTGGACAATCTGGTAGAAATGGATAAATTCCTGGAAACATACGACCTACCAAGATTGAATCATAATAAAATAGAAAATCTGAACAGACCAATTACTAGTGTGGAGATTGAATCCATACTCAAAAACCTCTCAACAAAAGCCCAGGATCAGACAGTTTCACCGGTGAATTCAACTAAACATTCAAAAAAGAATTAATGCCAAGCATTCTCAAACACTACCAAAAAATTGGAAGAGGAGGAAATTCTTCCAAATTCAACTGATGAGGCCAGCATTACCTACCCTGATACCAAAACCAGATAAGGACACCACAAGAAAATTACAGGCCGATATCCCTGATGAACATAGATGTAAAAATCCTTGATAAAATATTAGCAAACTGAATTCAATAATACATTAAAAGGACCATATGCTATAATCAAGTGGAATTTCTTTCAGGAATGCAAGGATATTTTGATAATGGCAAATTAGTCAATGTGATACACCTCATTAACAAAATGAAGAATAAAAATCATATGACCATCTCAATAGATGCAGAAAAGTATTTAATAAAACTCAGCATCCATTTATGATAAAAACTCTCAACAGAATTGGTATTGATAATGTACCTCAACATAATAATGGCAACATATATTGCTGTATATGACAAATCCACAGCTAACATCAGACTCAATGAAAAGCTGAAAGTTTTTCTTCTAAGATTAGGAACAAGACAAGGATGCCCACTTATGCCACTTTGATTCAAAACAGTATTAGAGGGCCACCTAGGTGGCTCAGTCAGTTAAGCGTCCAACTTCAGCCCTGGTCATGAACTTGCAGTTCATGAGTTCGAGCCCCATGTCGGACTCTGTGCTGACAGCTCAGAGCCTGGAGCCTGACTCAGATCCTGTGTCTCCTTCTCTGCCCCTGCCCCTGCCCCTGTGCGCACTCTCTCTCTCTCAAAAATAAACATTAAAATTTTTTTTTCAAAATAGTAATCGAAGTCCTAGCTAGAGCAAGGCAAGAGAAAGAAATAAAAGGCATGCAAATTGGAATGAAAGAAGTAAACCTGTCACTATTTGCAGACAACATGATATTACATAGGTAAGTCCTACTAAAAACTCCATCAAAAAACTGTTAGAACTAATAGACAAATTCGCAGACTAGGCCCTGTAATCTGAGGTCTCTGCTCACAAAGCAATCCTATACCTTCTGGGCATCCAGCCTCTCCAGCTTCTTATCCCTTAGTACTCTCCCCTCCTCTTCCCAAGTCACAGGACACAAAATCAATACACAAAAATTTGTTGCTTTTTTATACACTGATAATGAACTATCAGAAAGAGAAATTAAGAGGGGCATCTGGGTGGCTCAGTTGGTTAAGCATCTAACTCTTGATTTTGGCTCAGGTCATGATCTCACATTCATGAGATCGAGCCCTGCCTTGGGTTCGGTGCTGACAGCACAGAGCCTGCTTGAGATTCTCTCTATCACTCCCTCCCTCTCTCTCAAAATAAATAAATACACTTTTTAAAAAAAAAAGAAGAAGAAAAGGAAAAGAAGAAAAAAGCTTGAGGATATCATGCTCCCTGATTTCAAACCATATTACAAAGCTGTAGTAACTAAAACAGTATGATATTGGCATAAAAATGGACACATGGATCCATGGAATGGAATAGAGGGCCCAGAAATAAACCCATGCATGTATGGTCAGTTAATTTATTACAAAGGAGCCAAGAGCTGGGGCGCCTGGGTGGCTCAGTCAGTTGAGCGTCCAACTTGGGCTCAGGTCATGGTCTCATGGTACGTGAATTCAAGCCCCGGATCGGGCTCTGTGCTGACAGCTCAGAGCCTGGAGCCTGCTTCGCATTCTGTGTCTCCCCCTCTCTCTGCCCCTCCCCTGCTCATGCTCTGTCTCTCTCTGTCTCAAAGATAAATAAAAACATTTTTTAAAATTAAAAAAACAAAAAACAAAGGAGCCAAGAGGCACCTGGGTGGCTCAGTCGGTTGAGCTTCAGACTTTAGCTCAGGTCATAATCTCACAGTTCATGAGTTTGAGCCTCACATCAGGCTCGCTGCTGTCAGCCTGTCAGCACAGAGCCCACTTCAGATCCTCTGTCTCCACCTCTCTCCGCCCCTCCCCCACTTACACTCTCCCAAAAAACAAATAAATACTAAAAAAACAAAACAAAACAAAGGAGTCAAGAACATGTGATGGGGGAAAGGACAGTCTCTTCAATAAATGGAGCTGGGAAAGCTGGACAGCCACATGCAATAGAATTAAATTAGACCATTATCTTAAACCACATACAAAAATTAACTCAAAATGAATGAAAGACTTGAACATAAGACCCAAAACCATAAAATTCCTAGAAGAAAACATAGATGGTAGGCTCCTTGGGTCTTGGTGATGAGTTTTGAATCTGACATCACAAGCAGCAAAAGCAAAACTAAACAAGTGGGAGTACGTCAAACTATTTCTGCACAGCAAAGGAAATCATCCACAAATGAAAAGGCCACCTACTGAATGGGAGAAAATATTTGCAAATCATATACAGGCACACTGCCGAGATATGGCAGGTTCAGTTCCAGACCACTGCAACAAAGCTCGTATCACAATAAAGTGAGTCAAATGAATGTTTTGGTTTCCCAGTGCATGTAAAAGTTAGGTTTACACTCTACTGGAGTCTATGAAGTGTATAATAGTATTATGTCCAAAGAAACAATGTACATGCTTTAGTTTAAAAATACTTTATTGTTAAAAAATGCTAACCATCATCTGAGAGTTGTAATCTTCTTGCTGGTGGAGGGTCTCGCCTCGATGCTGACAGCTGCACACTGGTCAGGAAGGTGGGTGCTGAAGGCTGGGGCAAGTTCCTAAAATAAGACGTGAGTGAAGTTGACCACATCAGTTGACTCTTCCTTTCAGGAATGATTTCTCTGTAGCATACGAGGCTGGGTGATAGCATTTTATCCACAATAGAATTTCTTTCAAAATCGGAGTCAATCCTCTCAAACTCTGCCACTGCTTTATCAACTAAGTTTATGAATAGTCTAAATCGTTTTGTTGTCACTTCAACAATCTTCACGGCATCTTTACTAGGGGGAGATCCCATCTCAAGAAACCACTTTCTATGCTCACCCATAAGAAGCAAGCCACTCCTCATCCATTAAAGTTTTATCGTGAGATTGCAGTCATTCAGGCACATCTTCAGGCTCCGAGAGTAACAACAAAAGATCAGCGATCACAGATAGCCACAGCAAATATAATAATAATGAAAAACTTTGAGATACTGTGAGAATTACCAAAATGTGACACAGAAGCGTGAATGGTATTGGAAAAATGGGACCGACAGGCTTGCTCATTCCAAGTTTGCCACACACCGTCAATTTGTAAAAATTATAATATCTGCAACATGCAATAAAATGAGGTGTGCTCACATCTTATAAGGGACTAATATCCAAAATATATAAAGAAATCATACAACTCATCAATTTAAAAAAAAACTGGTTTAAAAACAGGCAGAAGAGGGGGCGCCTGGGTGGCTCAGTCGGTTGAGCGTCCGACTTCGGCTCAGGTTATGATCTCACACTCTGTGGGTTCGAGCCCCACGTCGGGTTCTGTGCTGAGAGCTCAGAGCTTACAGCCTGCTTCAGATTCTGGGTCTCCCTCTCTCTCTGCCCCTCCCCCACTCATGCTCTGTCTCTCTCTGTCTCAGAAATAAACATTAAAAACATTTTTTTTTAAATAGGCAGAAGATCTGAATAGACATTTTTCCAAAGAAGACCTAGAGAGACCAACAGGTACATGAAAAGATGCTGAACATCATTAATCATCAGGAAAATGCAAATCAAAACTGCAGTGGGATATCACATCACACCTGTTAGAAAGGCTATTACCAAAAAGAGAAAACAATAGCAAGTGTAGGTGAGGATGTGGACAAAAAGAAAGCTTTGTGCGCCGTTGGTGGGAATGTAACCTGGTGCAGTCACTGTGGGAAACAATATGGAGTTTCCTCAAAAAAATTAAAAGTAGAACTACCATATGATCTAGCAATTCCAGGTCCGGGTGTTTATCCCAAGAAAACTAAAACACTAACTTGAAAAGATACGTGCACCTCCATGTTCATTGCAGTGTTAGTTACAACAGCCATGATATGCACATGTCTGTCAGTGGCTGGATAGATGAAGAAAATGTGATACACACACACACATATATACACACTCACTATGAAATATTATTCAGCCGTAGAAAGGAGTGAGATCTTGCCATTTGCCACAACATTAAAGGACCTCAAGGGCATGATGCTAAGTGAAATAAATATCATGTGATCTCTCTTATATGTGGAATCTGAAAAAAATAAAATAAAAAACAAACAAAACAAGCTCATAGATACAGAGAACAGATTGGTGGTTGCCAGGGGCAGGGGGTAAGGGATGGGAGAAGTGAGTGAATTTTTTTCAAATTTGAAAAAAAAAAAAAAAGAAGAAGAGGGTAAAGGGAATTTGTATGAGCCTCTGATCAAATGAAAGAGAACTACTTTCCCAAAAATAATTAGCTATGCATATTGCTATAAAAACCAAAAATTTTTAAGACATTTTACATCAAAGCATATGTTTTCATATAGAATATTAATATCTCCATCTTTATAGTAGCACAATCATAAAATATAATGTTTAATATTCTTTTAAGAAAGAAGGGGCCAGCAAGGGTCAAAGTACCTAAGTCCCATGAAAGTCCTAGTGTGGTCCCTAAGCTGCTCTTGAATTCCTGACTCACAGAAACTTTGAGATAATAAATACTTGTTACTTCAAGCTACTAAATTTCGGGGTAATTTGTTACATAGCAAGAGAGCACTAATAATACTGGCCTCATAAAGATCTGAGGGCAGAGCACTGCAGACAGGGGAGAGCAAGGCAAAGGCCCTGGGGTAGAAGTAATCCTGCCATGTTCAAAATGAACAGGAAAAAAAAGTGTTACTTAACCTCCTGAAGCCTCAGTTTTCTCATCTGTAAAAGGGGGATGATTGTCACAGCTCCTCACTGGGTTGTTATTGGGATTGATTAATAGTATCTGACACAACTGTTTGCTATTCAGCCTCCTCTTGGCTTCTCTTTCTCCTCCTCCTGCCTAGACCTGATATCTGAAAGCCTGAGCCTCTTGCCAGCCACTTTGGTCTTCTGCCCCCAATCTCCATCAACACGCCCAGCAGCTGGAGGTCCAGAGACGCTTCCAGACAAGATTCTGAGCTCAGAGAAATAGGTATTCCACAGATGGGAATGAGAGGAGTTCCAGTTTTGCAGCTCTCCCCTGAAATCCCTGCCTTCTTTGCCCATCACCCACTTGCTAACTCCCTTAGAGCCAGTGAGAGTCTCCTACAATTCTAGAAGATTCCAATTGTCAGACAAAGCCCTTACTTTCCACCAAAATCCTCCATTTGCCCACACATCCACCTGTGCTCTGTTGGGGCGGGGAGAAGCCCTTCTCCACCACTGTGACGGCATGTGCCCCAAAGCAGGGCCACAGCGCAAGGTCTCAGCCACAGTGGTGGGGGAGGGCTGGAATTAGTTTACATGCACGCGCAAGCACACACATTCCTGTACTTTGAAGCCCCTCCCTGCCCTTGGGTGGAGTCCTTTGTGTACCATCACAAACAAGTTTGTGAGTGAGAGTGTTGGAGTCAATAGTCCGTGAACTGGCTGGATGTTGCACACACCTCCATCACTGCTGGCCACAATCTCTGTCCCTACCAAGTAAACACACCATATTCTAGACTGGTAATAACAATAATAATGATAATCAGTAGTGGAAGGGTGCTTCCTCTCCTCCAGGCACTGTCCAAAGACCTTTACAGCAACCACATGAGGAGTGTACCATTATTATCTCCAATGATGTATTGAGAGCACAGAAAGATGAAGTAACTTGCCCAAGGCCACACAGGAGGAAGAGGGGATTCAAACCCGAGCAATCATCAGCAGAGAACAGATGGTGCCATACAGGCCTGCGTGCCCTACCCATTCAGGCCTCAGCTGCCTGGATCCAAGGATGGCCGGTCCACTAGATGAGGATCTGGACCAATCAGTTGCTCCTTTAGCAGAAATGGGATCAGTGGGCACAGAGGCCAAAAGAAACTGAGCTTCCCCACAAAGTAGAGACAAGGGGACAGCCTTCAGGGCTGGGAGTCAGAGAGGACAGAGCAGCAATTCAGACAAAAGCAAAGATGGAATGACCAAGAAGCTACCAGAAGAGGGGCCTAGAGGCAACCTCAGGCTGCTGGCTCCTAAGCTCCAGGTTGCTGGAGACCTGGTGGCTGAGCGACTCCCACCCCCACCCCAGAGACCTGGAGCCTCTCCTGCATCTACAGGAGAGCCTGGAGCCTGTAGTCTCCTTTGTGGGGCAAGCTTCAAAGAAGTCTCCCACCCTGGCTATCAGAAAAGCTCTGACCAGAACATACTGTGCGGCCTTGGACAAGCCACCTAACCTCTCTGAGCCTCCGACTACTCCATGAAATGCAATTTTGTAAGAATTCAAATAGATACTAAGAGGTTGCTAGCACTAATAGGCCTAAAGGCAATGGCAGAGATTATCAGAGCTTTCTGGTGCTTCCCACTCCACTCCCCTGGTGAACTAAATCCTGAGTGAGCACAGTTTAGGCTCTGACTGGGGCCCTAAGTGAGTGGCACTGCCCTGATCGGGGTACCTCGTGTGCCACAAGACCCCGTGTGCCCCCCCGGGTGAGAATGCTGCCGTGGGACTCCTGTACCTCTCTCCCCTCTGGGGCCCTGGCCTCTGCCCAGCCCTCATCAGCCTCCTCCCCTGCCCACACCAAACAGCTGGGATCTGCTCTGTTGTTGTGCTTTAACAAACTATTTGGGGATCACATGAAAATTACAAATAATAGTTCAGAGAGGTCCCACATGCCCTTCGCCCAGCTTCCTGTAATGTTAACATCTTGCATAACCATGGTATCAAAACCAGGAGATTAACACCGGCACCATACTGAGCCTCCGGTGACAGCATAGAGACGTCTCAGCCCAGCCCTGCCCTCGAGGAGTCACGGCCTCGGGGAGAACAGATATGGAAGTGAGACAGTCACCCTGTGATGAGGTCCAGAGAGAGGAGGCTCATCTTGCTGGTGGGGTGCAGAGCGGAAGCCCTTCATTCCAGCACAAGAGGGTCCCGGTCTGAGCCGAGCCCTGAAGGACAAGTCTCCAGAAGTCAATGCTCTTCCCCAAGTACTGGTCCAGGGCTTACTGAGGGTCCCTTTCCCAGTGAATTCTCAGGGAAGACAAAGGCCGAACCATAGAGGGAGACAAGACGAGGAGGCAGACAGACGGGGGCCGAACCCCCGCTTCAACACTGTGCGACTCTGAGCAGGTGACTCAACTTTTCTGGGCTTCAGATTCCTTGCTCCTCCCATGCATCTCTCTCCATCTCTGTTTCAGACTCTGCATCTCGGGTCCTCTATCAGATGCAGTGTCTTCCTGCCTCTCGTTAATCTCGCCCAGTCTCTCTCAGCCTTGGCCCTCCCCCCATCCCAAGGCCCTTGGAGTCCCATTAATTTTGAGAGGCTGTCTGGATGGATTGCCGCCTGGCCCCATCCTGGGGCTCAGAGAGCTGTGTAATTATCCACTTGGAGCTGAGGGGAAGCGATAACCAGTTCTCCCTCCCTCCTTCCCCGCTTGCCTTATGCTCATCCATTTTGCTCAAACATCCCCAGGGAAGCCGATTATGGAGGGGCCCACTGGGGGAGGTGGGATGGGGATCCTCATTACCTCAGACAAGGTCAGTGAAAGGGAATACCAAGGCCCTGACCCCCCAGCCTGGGCCCTTCTGTCTGTCCCGGACATCACAACTTAATCTCTAGACCATTATCTCCAGCCAGGAGCTCACTCCTGTGCCCCTGCCTTGTTCAGCCAACTTTCCCCGGGGCACCTGCTGCGTACATCCCACAGGTCTTCAAATTCAACACCTCCAACCTAAACACATCATCTTTCCTCCCAGCCCTGCCTCCCCCATCCCTACCCTCCTCCTCCCACACCCCACTCATTGTCGCCTCAGCTAATGTGCCACAACCATCCATTTCTCTGTTTACCTCGGACCAGCAGGACCAGCTTCTGTGTCTTAAAACTTACCTGGGAGTGGACCCCTTCCCCTGGACAGCCCATGGACCCTGCACACTGGTAGTGTCCCAAGTCTGATTTATATCATCTTACCTGCAATCTCCCTGCCTCTGTGACACCCCCCTTCGCAATCACAGATACCAAATGTCTCCACCTCCTCCTGTTCCCCCTACATACAACCCAATAGTCCCCATCCTGGGGCAGGAGAATGGACTTTGGAATGGATAAGAACTGAGAGATAATCCCAGCTCCATCATTCCCTGACTGTGGCCTAGAGCAGGTCACTTCACCTCTGGCCCTCAGTTTTATAGTCTATGAAATGGGACTAAGGGGATCCACCTGGCAGGGCTGTTGGGAAGATAGGGTGAGAATATCCAGAATTACAATCTCAAATGACTATAGCACCAAGCAAGTAACATGCAGGAGTGAAGAGGCCTGGTGGGTGTGGCCAGACAGTGGATGCTCCATCAAAAGGGGACAGCTGTTCGTCACTCCAGCCATTGATGCCACAGGGGATATGGGCCTCGAATGGCCAGGACTTCCTAGTTCCCAACCATGTTTCCATGTGCAATCTCCAGCTTTGTATATGTTGGCAATGAATTGAAATGTTTCTTTAGCACCACGAAGGCCAAACTGCCCCAGGGCGCCAGTTTGTAATCCTTGATGTATGCAAGGGGTTGAGCCCAGTGCTGGCCCAGAACAGTCAATAAACATTAATTCCCTAATCTGCCCTTCTTATTCACTCACTCTCTCAACAACCAAAAGTCTCCCCAAGCTATTCCTCCCATGCCGCCCTCACCCTTAACATCTTCATACAGCTCCTAGTGGCCAGCAGCCCCAGGCCGCACCCCACCCAAGGTGCCTTGCCCTGCTGGGCTCCTCCCTGGACACTTCCCAGTCAACAAATCCTCTCCCTTTCATTTTCTCACTGCTCTTTCCAATAACATATCAAGGTGTGTAAGTAGTTATGATTGACCTCTAAAGTAGTAATTATCACCCCCACCAAACAAAAGAGGGAAATGAGGTCCAAAGGGCGGAGTCAGTCAACAAATACTTATTACACACCTACTATGTGCCAGGCTCTCTTAAATGGCAAGTCCAAGGTCACACAGAGTATTCTTGGTTGCAAGTGACAGAAACCTAAGTTAAACCTGCTCAGGCAGAAGCCAAGATGGCAGAACAGCATGGAAGTTTTTTGCGTGTCTCGTGTCCATGAAATACAGCCAGACCAACAATAAACCATCCTACACACCTAGAAAACTGCTTGGGGAATTAACACAACAACCTGCACAATCTGAGCCACAGAATTCAGCAGGTACATGGCACAGAGAGGTGACCTCGGGGAGCGAGAAGCCACGGCGGGCAGGGAGGTGCTTTTGCAGGCAGAGAGAGGACAGAGACAGGCGGGGGGGGGGGGGGGGGGAGGGGGGAATACGGGAAAAACACTCCTCCCCCCCAAAAGAAGCTGGAGAGAAATGGAAAATTGGAAACAGTCACAGGGACTAAACTAAAAAGGGAGAAAAAAAAGGGTTTAAATTCCATTAAGACTGTAAACAAGGGGAGCGCAAAGTCTGCAACTCCACAGCTCGATACCTGGTGCTGCTCTGGTGGGAAGGTCGAATCCCCAGGAACAGAGTGGGGTCTGGGAGGTTCTCAGGCCACATGGGGAAAGGCGGTTCCACTGCTGGAAGGACATTTGGTAGAGATTGTTGAAGCCACCTGGTCCCAGCAGACCCCAGAAAACGGCCACATTCGCTGGTGCTGGAACAAGGTCGTTAAGGGTGAAGGCTGGTGCCAGATGTGTGTTGTGATTTTCCATAATCCCTGAAACGCTGCTGCTACACTATCTCACGAACTTTTTCGGGGGCGGGCTGGCACCTGGCCGCAGTCTCGGGGCACCAGCAGCAGCAGGGTCCAGCAGGCGTTCCTGGACGCAGCCGGCATTTGGCCATTGCTTGGTGAGACCCTCCTGCAGAGGGGCAGAATGGGTCAAAGCCGCAGTCCTTCGGAAGTAAGGGGTCGGGGGAAACAGCCGCATCTGAGACAAAACTCGGGAGAGTTACTGCCTGGGGCTTGATCACGGACAGTGAAAAAGCGGAGAGTGAACGAAAGCTGAAGACAGAGGATGGGTGTATGATTGCTGATTGGGGAGGACAGAGTTCCGATACTAGAGACTGGGTAGCTGGGTGCCGCCATTTTCACTGCTCCCGCGCATGCGCATAGGCACCTACTAGCGCCAGAGCAATCCACCCCAGTAGGCTAGCAGCGCCATCTAGTGGAGAGCAGAGCCATTACACTGAGACCCACCCAACTGGGCCAACCTCGCTCTTCAAGAACACAAGTCTCACTGCCTGCTTAGTTTATGGATTATAAAGCTCTTCATAGTATGACTTCTAGGGGAAAACGAAGTAATTTCAGTCCTATTTCAATCTATTAGCAGGTCCATCTATTCAACTTCCTTTCTTTTTTTTCTCTTTTTCACTTCTTTTCTTGAATGCAGAAAGAGAAAAACTTCATTTTTACTTTCAATTTCTATTAAAAATATTTTTCTTTAATTTTATTACTATATTTTTCACTTTTATATAAATTTTTTCAAATTCTATTTTATGTCCATCATTTTATTTTAGTCTATTACAGTCTATTCGCTTTTTCAAATTTTCAAACGATTTCCTTTTTTTCTCTTTTTTCTCTTCTTTGTTTCTTTTCTTTTTCTTGAATACAGAAAGAGAAAATTTTCATTTTTATTTTTAATTTTTATTTAAAAATTTTTCTTTAATTTTTTCCACTATATTCTTTACTTTTATGTAATTTTTTTCAAATTCTATTTTACTCCCATCATCTCATTTTAGTCTACTTCAGTGTATTCATTTTTTTAAATTCTCAAATGATTTCCTTCCCCCCCTTTCTTTTCTCTAATCTGTCAAACCACTTTCAACACCCAGACCAAAACACACCTAGAAGTAGCATAATTTATTCGATTTGTGTGTGTGTGTGTTTAATTTTTTAATTTTAATATTTTTTAATTTTAATTTTTCTACCTCATTAATTCCTTTTCTCCCTTCAAAATGAAAAAATGAAGGAATTCCCCCAAAAGAAAGAGCACAAAGAAATGACCACCAGGGATTTAACCAACACAGATATAAGCAAGATGTCTGAACCAGAATTTGAATCACGATAATAAGAATACTGGCTGGCGTCAAAAATAGATTAGAATCCCTTTCTGCAGAGATAAAAGAAGTAAAAACTAGTCAAGATGAGATAAAAAATGCTATAACTGAGCTGCAACCATGGATGGATGCTGCAGCGGCAAGGATGGATGAGGCAGAACAGAGAATCAGTGATATAGAGGACAAACTTATGGAGAATAATGAAGCAGAAAAAAAGAGGGAGATTAAGGCAAAAAAGCACAATTTAAGAATTAGAGAAATCAGTGACTCATTAAAAAGGAGTAACATCAGAATCATAGGGGTCCCAGAAGAGGAAGAGAGAGAAATAGGGGTAGAAGGATTATGTGAGCAAATCATAGTAGAAAACTTTCCTAACCTGGGGAAAGACACAGACATCAAAATCCAGGAAGCACAGAGGACCCCCATTAGATTCAACAAAAATCGACCATCAACAAGGCATATCATAGTCAAATTGACAAAATACTCAGGCAAGGAGAGAATCATGAAAGCAGCAAGGGAAAAAAAGTCCCTAACCTACAAAGGAAGACAGATCAGGTTTGCAGCAGACCTATCCACAGAAACTTGGCAGGCCAAAAAGGAGTGGCGGGATATATTCAGTGTGCTGAATCAGAAAAATATGCAGCCAGGAATTCTTTATCCAGCAAGGCTGTCATTCAAAATAGAAGGAGAGATAAAAAGTTTCCCAGACAAACAAAAATTAAAGGAGTTTGTGACCACTAAACCAGCCCTGCAAGAAATTTTAAGGGGGACTTTCTGAGGGAAGAAAAGGTGGAAAAAAAAAAAAAAAAATATATATATATATACCAAAAGCAACAAAAGATTAGAAATCACCAGAGAACACCACCAGAAACTCCAACTCTACAAGCATCATAACGGCAATAAATTCATATCTTTCAGTGCTCACTCTAAACATCAGTGGACTCAATGCTCCAATCAAAAGACATAGGGTAACAGAATGGATAAGAAAATAAGATCCATCTATATGCTGTTTACAAGAGACCCACTTTAGACCTAAAGACACCTTCAGATTGAAAATAAGGGAATGGAGAACCATCTATCATGCTAATGGTCAACAAAAGAAAGCTGGGGTAGTCATACTTATATCAGACAATCTAGGCTTTAAAATAAAGACTGTAACAAGAGATGAAGAAGGGCATTATAGCATAATCAAAGGGTCTATCCACCAAGAAGACCTAACAATTATAAGTATTTATGTGCCAAATGCGGCAGCACCCAAATATATAAATCAATTAATCACAAACATAAACTCATCGATAGTAATACCATAATAGTAGGAGACTTCAACACCCCACTCACAGCAATGGACAGATCATATAATTTAAAAAATCAATAAGGAAACAATGGCTTTGAATGACACACTGGACCAGATGGACTTAACAGATATATTCAGAACATTTCATCCTAAAGCAGCAGAATATACCTTCTTCTCCAGTGCACATGGAACGTTGTCCAGAATAGACCATATACTGGGACACAAATCAGCCCTAAGTAAGTACAAAAAGATCGAGATCATACCGTGCACATTTTCAGACCACAACGCTATGAAACTTGAAATCAACCACAAGAAAAAATTCGGAAAGGTAACAAATACTTGGAGACTGAAGAACATCCTACTAAAGAATGAATGGGCTAACCAAGCAGTTAAAGAGGAAATTGAAAACTATATGGAAGTCAATGAAAATGATAACACCACAACCCAAAACCTCTGGGACACAACAAAGGCGGTCATAAGAGGAAGGTATATAGCAATCCAGGCCTTCCTAAAGAAGGAAGAAAGATCTCAGATACACAACCTAACCTTATATCTTAAGGAGCTGGAAAAAGAACAGCAAATAAAACCCAAAACCAGCAGAAGACAGGAAATAATAAAGATTAGAGCAGAAATTAATGCTACCAAAACCAAAAAAAAACAGTAGAACAGATCAATGAAACCAGAAGCTGGTTCTTTGAAAGAATTAACAAAATTGATAAACCACTAGCCAGTTTGATCAAAAAGAAAAGGAAAGGACCCAAATAAATAAAATCAAAAATGAAAGAGGAGAGATCACAACCAACACAACAGAAATAAAAACAATAATAAAAGAATATTATGAGCAATTATATGCCAATAAAATGGGCAATCTGGAAGAAATGGACGAATTCCTAGAAACATATACACTACCAAAACTGAAACAGGAAGAAATAGAAAATTTGAACAGACCCATAACCAGTAAGGAAATCGAATTAGTAATCAAAAATCTGCCAAAAAACAAGAGTCCAGGGCCAGATGGCTTTCCAGGGGAATTCTACCAAACATTTAAGGAAGAGTTAACACCTATTCTCTTGAAGGTGTTCCAAAAATTAGAAATGGAAGGAAAACTTCCAAACTCTTTCTTATGAAGCCAGCATTACCTTGATTCCAAAACCAGACAGAGACCCCACTAAAAGGAGAACTATATACCCATTTCCCTGATGAACATGGATGCAAAAATCCTCAACAAGATATTAGCCAACTGGATCCAACAATACATTAAAGAAATTATTCACCACAACCAAGTGGGATTTATACCTGGGATGCGGGGCTGGTTCAATATCCAAAAAACAATTAATGTGATTCATCACATCAATAAAAGAAAGGACAAGAAACATATGATCCTCTCAATAGATGCAGAGAAAGCATTTGACAAAATACAACATCCTTTTTTGATAAAAACCCTCAAGAAAGTAGGGATAGAAGGATCATATCTCGAGATCATAAAAGCCATATATGAATGACCCAACGCTAATATCATCCTCAATGGGGAAAAACTGAGAGTTTTCCCCCTAAGGTCAGGAACAAGACAGGGATGTCCACTCTCACCACTGTTATTCAACATAGCATTGGAAGTCTTAGCCTCTGCAATCAGACAACACAAAGAAGTAAAAGGCATCCAAATCGGCCAGGAGGAGGTCAAACTTTCACTCTTCGCAGGTGGCATGATACTCTGTATGGAAAACCCAAAAGATTCCACCAAAAAAACTGCTAGAACTGATTCATGAATTCAGCAAAGTTGCAGGATATAAAATCAATGCACAGAAATCGGTTGCATTCCTATACACCAACAATGAAGCGACAGAAAGAGAAATCAAGGAATCAATCCAATTTACAGTTGCACAAAAAACTATAAAATACCTAGGAATAAACCTAACCAAAGAGGTGAAAAATCTATACACTGAAAACTGTAGAAAGCTTATGAAAGAAATTGAAGAAGACACAAAAAAATGGAAAAAGATTCCATGCTCCTGGATAGGAAGAACAAATATTGTTAAAATGTCAATACTACCCAAAGCAATCTACATATTCAGTGCAATCCCTATCAAAGTAACACCAGCATTCTTCACAGAGCTGGAACAAATAATCCTAAAATTTGTATGGAACCAGAAAAGACCCCAAATAGCCAAAGCAATCTTGAAAAAGGAAACCAAAGCAGGAGGCATCACAATCCCAGACTTCAAGCTATACTACAAAGCTGTAATCATCAAGACAGTATGGTACTGGCACAAGAGCAGACACTCAGATCAATGGAACAGAATAGAGAACCCAGAAATGGACCCACAAACATATGGTCAACTAATCTTTGACAAAGTAGGAAAGAATATCCAATGGAATAAAGATAATCTCTTCAGCAAGTGGTGCTGGGAAAAGTGGACAGCGACATGCAGAAGAACCTAGACCCACTTTCTTACACCATACACAAAAATAAACTCAAAATGGATGAAAGACCTCAATGTAAGACAGGAAGCCATCAAAATTCCCGAAGAGAAAGCAGGCAAAAACCTCTTTGATCTTGCCCACAGCAACTTCTTACTCAACACGTCTCCGGAGGCAAGGGAAACAAAAACAAAAATGAACTACTGGGACCTCATCAAAATAAAAAGCTTCTGCACAGCGAAGGAAACAATCAGCAAAACTAAAAGGCAACCGGCAGAATATATAGGGTTAGTATCCAAAATCTATAAAGAACTTACCAAACTCAACACCCAAAAAACAAATAATCCAGTGAAGAGATGGGCAAAAGACATGAATAGACACTTCTCCAAAGAAGACATCCAGATGGCCAAGCAACACATGAAAAAATGCTCACCATCACTCATCAGCAGGGAAATACAAATCAAAACCACAATGAGATACCACCTCACACATGTCAGAATGGCTAACATTAACAACTCAGGCAACAACAGATGTTGGCGAGGATGTGGAGAAAGAGGATCTCTTTTGCATTGTTGGTGGGAATGCAAGCTGGTGTAGCCACTCTGGAAAACAGTATGGAGGTTCCTCAAAAAACTAAAAATAGAACTACCCTATGACCCAGCAATTGCACTACTAGGTATTTATCCAAGGGATACAGGTACGCTGTTTCGAAGGGGCACATGCACCCCAATGTTTATAGCAGCACTATTAACAATAGCCAAAATATGGAAAGAGCCCAAATGTCCATCGATGGATGAATGGATAAAGAAAATGTGGTGTGTATATATATATATATATATATATACACACACACACACACACACACACACACACACACAATGGAGTATTACTCGGCAATCAAAAAGAATGAAATCTTGCCATTTACAACTACGTGGGTGGAACTGGAGGGTATTATGTTAAGGGAAATTAGTCAGTCAGAGAAAGACAAAAATCATATGTCTTCACTCATATGAGGACATTAAGAGGCAAAACAGATGAACATAAGGGAAGGGAAACAAAAATAATATAAAAACAGGAAGGGGGACAAAACAGAAGAGACTCATAAATATGGAGAACAAACAGAGGGTTACTAGAGGGGTTGTGGGAAGGGGGATGGGCTAAATGGGTTAGGGACACGAAGGAATCTATTCCTGAAATCATTGTTGCACTATATGCTAATTTGGATGTAAATTTTTAAAAAACAAAATTAAATTAAAAACAAAATCTTACCCACAAAAAAAAACAAAAAAAACAAAAAAACAAAAAAACCTGCTCTGGAAAAGGGACCATGTAGTAGCTCTGTGCCTGCAGGAAGGGAAACAATGTGGCTGGGTTCCACCGGCTAAGGGAGCTGGGATGCAAAGGCCTTTCCCAGAACTCACTTGCTTCTCTCTTGTTGCTGCTTCCACCAGCAGATCCAGAACATCTCTGTGTTTGTCATCAGATGGACACTGCCCCTGTCCTGTGTTCAAATGCCCCTGGGAAGGACGCTTAGCAGCTCAGCTTGGGTCTGTGGTTGCACTGGGCCAATCAACAGAGCAAGGTACCTACGACTGATTAGCTCAACTCGGGCCGGTCCCAGCCCTGGGCCAACCAACGCTCAACAAGACAGCAAGCCCTGTGGGGATATTGTGGCTGGTTGGAGAATGGGGATTCCCCAGGAAGTGCTGTCTGTGCAGACAAGAGATGTCTTACTTAGCGCTCTCCCAAAAGCCAGGCCTGAGGATGAGGATTTATGTGCAAGTTGTTTGTTGGGGAGGTGATCCCAGGAAATATCGGCATGGGAATGGGAAGTGAGGCCAAGAAGGAAAGGAAGCTGGTGAAGGGCAGGTGATTGAGTGAGTTGCTTCCTTGGACAAGTGAGATTAATCCCGCTGGGGGCCTCTGGGAAAGAGTAGGACTTGAGCCTCACAGTTACCTCAACCAAAGGGGGTGGAAGTTGGAGGATTTATTCCCTAATTTCTATCAGTCATTGGTTGAGGGCTACTCCGGTGAGGTGTCAATTTGGGGGCACTTCCAGCCACCCCATCATAGGCAGGGGCCCCAGAAGCCCAGACAGCGCCAGGCAGGGCGGCAGGTGCTGGCCATGGGACGTTGGCCTGCCTACTGTAAATCACCGAGCTTTGCACAGTCCTCTTAATCGCCAACACAGAGCAGGCCAAGGAGACACACAGAGGGCACTGACAGCACGTGCTACACGTACTCACTACTTGAGGAAACAAACTTTAAAACCATCACTGACCAGAGGTGCAGGGCATTCCTGCCAGAGCCCAAAGGGAGGTCCTTGGCCCTTGGATGCCTGGGGGCAAGGTTGGGGGGGGGGTGTGCACCTGGGTGGCTCAGTCTGTGGAGCCTCTGACTCTTGGTTTGAGCTCAGGTCATGATCTCATGGTTTGTGAGTTTGAGCCCCATATCGGGCTCTGCACACCCGTGCGGAGCCTGCTTAGGATTTTCTCTCTCTGTCCTTCCCAGGCTCACACACTCTCTCTCTCAAAAAAAAAAATTTTTTTAACCTTAAAAAAAAAAAGCCTCACGGGAAACTGAGACAAGCTGCTGTGGTCACAGGGCACTAGGCGATGGGGACCATCTCCCCAGTGTTACTGTCAGGCTGGCTGGAGCGATGGGGAGGCAGACGGGGGGAGTCAGTGCTGCCATGACCCAGCCCACCCAGAGCCTCAGAGACACTCAGAGATAGTAGAGAGAGACCAAGGGGCGGGGCCAGCTCCAGCCCCCACCCCCCGACCCCCAGCCTCAGGCTGAGCTTGGGAGCAGAGGCAGACTGGTGGAGTGGCTCCAGGGGCTCAGGAGGAGAAGGTCATCAGGGAAGAGCATGACGATGAATGCCATGCCCACGGGGGGCTCCAGGAAGGTAAGACAAGAATGTCCACCCTCCCAACTGGCTAGCGACAGCCTTCAGAGCCGGGGAGGAGAGAAGGGTGGGGAGCATGCCAACCGTCATTCCTATGTTTTCCATAGGCCCTGCTGTCTCTCCCATAACAGCTCTGTCACCTGCCACAATACACACAGAACAGGGACTAAGGCTGGGAAAGGAGAGTGGGTTTGGACATGGCTAGGGAGCAGAAGTGGGATTTGAACCCGGGGCCGTGTGGGTTCCATCTGTCGCACAGCCCTCCCCCGCTTCCCAGCTCTGCCTCTTCTCCACCCTGCCTGCCTCCCACCCTTGCACCCCTACCTCCTTCCTAGACTCCTGCCATACCACAGCACCCATCATTCTGCCAAGGAACAGTCGGGAAGTCTTGCCACAAGCTTTCCATTTCCAGAAGAAAGCGAAGCTTCTCCAGCACAGGAGCAGGCTCTCCCGCTAAGCCAGCCCAGGCCCTGAGATAGAGGCAGATCGTCTGCAGAGGAAGCTCTCCCAGGGGCTGGGCCTTGCCCTTCCCCCAGAACTACAGGAATGGGTCTCCTCCATTCCCTCAAGGTCACAAGCAAATACGGGACAGGAACCTGACCTGTGCATCCCTGTATCCTTCCAGTGGTGGTGAAGGATTGGACCGCTGAGGTCCACATGGCTGTTTACTTCCCCCATTCCCCCTCAACGAGTTGAGACAGGCTCCTCCAAAGACTGCCACCAAATAGTGAGGGAAAGAGATCAGAGAGCAGTATCAGCTCGGCCTTGCTCCCAGATAGGGATCCTCACTGCAAACAACAGCATCTTGCATTTATGAGGTATTTATGATGTGCCAGGCACACACGTTTTGTGTATTTTTATTCATCTAACCCTCACGGTAACCCTACAAGATGGATACTATAGTGGTCCCTGTGTTCCAGATGGAGAAAGTAAGGCCCAGAGGGGCTAAGAAAATTGCCCAGGGTTGGAAGCCAGTAAGAGCTGGGTAAGCAGGAGAGTTGGGTGGGAATTTGGGCCACCTGACTCCAGAACCCATACTCTTAAAACAGCATCTTGACAACATGCTTCTGCTCAAAGATTCAGCAAGGCTCATGGCTCCTTTACTCTTGATAAACAGAAACATTCATTCATTCACTCATTATCAATCGCTCATTAGGCAGCTACTACGGGCCAGGGGCTGTGCCAGATGGTAGAGACAAGAATGAGCATGATTCCCATGGCCCAACCTCTGTGTCTGTCCTTTTGAAGACGGCACTCAAAAGGAGGAGAGGACATGAAATACACAGGCACTTCCCAACTACAAGTGCAGTTGTGACACAGTCACAAAGGAGAAGCAGGTGCCAAAAGAATGGGTGACAGAGAACCTGATCTAGTTTCAGGGGTCAAGAGAGGCTTTTCTGAGAGGGACATTTAAATCAAGATCTGGAACTTGAGGTGATGCTAGCTCAGGGAAAATGAGGAAAGATCATTAAGGCACGTGCAAAGGCCCTGAGGTGGGGAGATTCCTGTGTTCTAGAAAGTGAGAGAAGGCCAATGTGGCTGGAGCACAAAGATAGAAGGGAAGAGGCTCAGAACAAAGGGTAGCAGAAGCCTCATCGTGCAGGGCATTACCATATTAGCAATGTGAGACTTTATGTCAAGACAGTGGGAGCCACTGAAAGGTCTTGAACAGATTTTTTTTTTTTAAACATGACTTGCATTTATGTGTTTGATGCACGTAGAGCATTTGACCTAGTTTCTGGCACAGAGGAGGTGTTCGATAATGAAGCTGACATTATTACCCCATTTTCCAGCTTTTCCACCTCTCCTGGGGACAGGGAATGGACACCACCTTGGCCCCACAGGCTGACTTCCCTTGTCAAAAGACCAAAACTTTACTCTCATTTGGGAACAGGGGTTTCAATAGTCATCAACAGGGTGTCAGGCCACAGTGCCTATACTGCCCTTTGTCTGCTACATTTAGAAGGGAGCCTGGGAGGTGGCTGGTGTCCAGAAGGGAGTCCAGCTCCCACCCACCCCATACCCATTAACAGGGAGAACAGGCAAGAAACAGGAAACAGGTGAGCTGACCCCACAGGGAGGCCAAGACTGTCTCCTGAAGTTAGGGCTCAGGGAAGGGTCCCTCCGAACCGGAAGGACATGTCAAAGATGATGAGGAGAGTCAGGAATGCCCTGGCTGAGGACTGGGGGACATGCGAGTAGGGCCAGAGAACCAGGAAAGAGAAGAGTAAGAGAAAGGATGACAGATAGAACGCATTAACCATTTGCAGGGCAAATGGCCCTCCAGCCTCCTCCCCTCTCCCTGGAAAGAAGGAAACACTTCTTCAGCTCTGATGCATCGGCCCTGCCTTTTTCCCCTGCAAGCTTCCTGAAAAGGTTCAGTCTCTGCTTTCCCCACCCACTGCCTTCTAGCCTGTGTCACCACAGCCCTGCTGAACTATTCTGCCAAAAGTCACCAGGGACCTCGACTGGTCTCTCCGCAGGTGGGTTTCCTGTATTGCACTTTCATGACATACATCCTCCCCTGCTTGCACTGGTTTAGCCTTCCACAGACAACACTGTTTCTCACCTGCTTCCTAAAATGTCAGTGCTCCCCAGAGCTCTGCCTGGACCCTCTTCTCTTGTCACCCAGCACGCACTCCAAGGCCACCCTCTGGGGCTCCCATCCCCTCCTTGGGGCCAGCTGCTGGCTGTGGACAGTCCACATGGCTGTCCTCCACGTGGAGCACTGACCTCACTAACTCCTGATCATCTGGGAAGAACCTGTGCATCCCCTTCCCTCCCCCACCCCCACCAGACAGCCTGCTTTTCCTCCTATGTTCCTTACCTCCAACAGTGAACCCACCACCTGCCAATCACTAACACAAGCAACCTGGGAACCATTGGGGTCTTCCTCCTACCTGCCCCCTGCATCCAGTCAGAACCCATACAGGCAGTGCTGGCTGTACTCATCAACCGCTTCCCAAATCCATCCCTCTGGCTCCTCTCTTGCCTAAATCAATTGCAATAACTTACCAGTCCCACGTGCTTCTTCTCTCAAACAGAGGGAGCTTTCTAAACACATAGTCGATCCTTATTATTCACAGATTCCATATTTATGAGTTCGTCTATTCACTAAAATGTATTTGTTTAACCCCCCCCCCCCGCGAAGTCAATACACTCGGTGCTTTCATAGTCATTCGTGGACGTAACCAGAGCAGCCAAAAATTTGAGTCCCCGACTTGCATGTCCCCAGCTGATGCTGTTGGTGGTTTTGCTGTTTAAACTGGCCCCCGAGGGTAACACTGAAGTGCTGGCCAGTTCCTAAGCCCAGGCGGGCTATGTGGAGCCTTAGGGAGAAAACACATGGCTGTTCAATGCGCTTCATTCCGCGAGTTACAGTGCTTTTGGCCATGAGGTTAACGTTAATGATTCAACAATATATATTAAATAAGGTGTCTTTAAGAAGAAACATACATAAAACAAGGTTAGGTATTGATCAGCTGATGAAAATGCGGCCAGAACCTGGCAGAACCTGACACTGCATTTCCCCCACTGGCAAAGTTTCAGTATTTGCTAATTCAGTGTTTGCGGTGACTTTAAGGAACGTAAGTACCACAAATAATGAGAATCAACTATACCGGTATGTCCATGTAGCTTCCTTCCCTCCCTCATGCCTCCCTCTGCACACAAGATAAATCCAAACTTTTCAGCACAGTGTTCCAGGGTCTTTCAGGGTCCAGACTGCCCTTGCTTAACCTTCCCGGTGTCTTCTGGTGCTCCCACAGCCCCCCACCCAGTCCACTCTCTAAAGGTCTTCTATCATCTTTCACAGAGCTCCTTTGCATACTCTGAGCCCTCTGCCTCGGAGGCCTCTCCTCCTCGGCTCCTCTTGGTGAACTCCTACACATCCTTCAAGATCCAACTTAAATGTTACCTTGTCCGGATCTCCCTCTGGCAGAATGTGACGCTCCCTTCTCTGTTGTATGTCCCTCATAGCACTTCTCACAATGTTGTACCTGATCCATGCGTGTGTCTCCCTCTCCTGGACTTGGAAATCATTTGGCGGGAAGAACGTAGAGGGGGACGGAGATGTGTGTGAATTTTTGCAGGGTGCATGAATTTCAGACATCATTCATTCAGTAAACATAAATGAGACCTAACTTGGTACGAGGCACCATTCTAGGCACCAGGGGTAGAGCAGCAAACAAAACAAAGCACTACCCCATGTAAGTGTGGCCTCTGTGTGTGTGTGTGTGTGTGTGTGTGTGTGTGTACATGTGGGGCTGCATGGTGCTTGCTGTGGACCTGTGCTATTTGTGGCTCCCCCAGGTTTTGCATTTTTAACCCAAAGACAGCACTCGTCCACATGAGGTTTCCTCTGGTATGCGTGTCTCCCCCTCCCTTCTCTGCCTCCCCTCCATCTTGGAGAGAAAAGGCATAGGAATAAAGAAAAGGGAGGAAGTCACTTTTTGTGAGTGCCCACCCTGTGCCAGGCATGTGGGAGCAGATCAGTTCACACGCATCAGGGGTAGTCCTAAAGAGGGCTTCCTTTGTGCCAGGCACTGTTCTAGCACCGTGCCTCGGTTAGCTGGGTTAATCAGTGCACCAACCCTACCAGGTAGGCGATCTTACTGTCTCACTATGCAGATAAGAAACTGAGGCATCACATAGAGAGGACGAGGCAGAAGTGGGATTCCGGCCACGCACCCTATGTTCGGTCACTGCACTGCATTGTGTTCACTGTCTCCAAGGACACTCCTCATGGGCAAAAAAAAAAAAAAAAAAGTCTTATTGTACTCTGGAGAATAGGGAAATTTCCCAGGTCTAACAGTACCAGAGGTTGGGGCACCTGGGTGGCTCAGTCGATTAAGCATCCAACTTCGGCTCAGGTCAAGATCTCGTGATCCGTGAGTTTGGCCCCACATCAAGCTCTGTGCTGACAGCTCAGAGCCCGGAGCCTGCTTCAGAGTCTGTGTCTCCATCTCTCTCTGCCCCTGCCCTGCTTGCACTCTGTCTCTCTCTCTCTCAAAGATGAATAAACATTTTTTTTAATAAAAAATAAATAAAAGTACTAGAAGTGAAAATCAAATCCAGAGGGCGTGAGATTCCAGATGCAGGGGTGTGAGGCCCAGAGATGCATGTGTGCTCACTAGCTCACTCAAAATAAATAAATAAACTTTAAAAAATAATAATAAAACAAGGGTTGGTGGAAAGGCTATTGAATGCAGTGTTGGGGGTCAGGGGGTTCTGTGTATGTGTGTGTGTTGGGGAGGGGGTGGCCTTCTGCACAATCCCTCATGCACCCAGGGTAAGGGTGTAATGACTGAACTGGATTCCAGCAGGCACAGGATGGTGGGGAAGGGGAGACTGGGCCCCGAAACCTGTCCCATGGCCTCTTGGCAGTCATGAGAGGCTGTGCAGCTGGTACTGGTCTTATCAGCTGGTAATCAAGGCCAAGTTGGTGAGTTCCTGGAGGTCAGGGGCTGGTCTGCTTTATGTCCTGCTCACAGGTCCCTAAAACTGTCTGTTGATGTGGATTGATTTGTTTATTTAACAGACAGGTCCTACCTGGAACCAGCTCAGTTAAGATCAACTATTCCAATACAGTTACGATGATGTGGAAGTTCAAGGCCGTGGAAGCCCAGAGATGAGGCCCTAAGCCACCTGGAACGGCATAGTCAGGGAAGGCTTCTTGGAGGAGTACCAGGCGATGAGAAGAGCGAGGGAAGGGCATCCAAGGGTGAGCAAGGGATGGGGCAAAGCATTTGGGCTGGAGACAGTGTTTGGGAGTCACTGTGCTTCCGAAGGTAACTGAAGCCATAAGGATGGAAGGCCAGAGAGCAGCCTGTAGAGTCCCAGGAAGCAGCATGGGGCATTTCTGGAGAAGGATGAGAAGTCAGGATGGACCTCAGTTCCTCGCACACAAGGCCAAGGATGAGTGGACAAGCCGAGGTTCAGAGTGGACCTGTGGCTCTACCCTAACAGGATGCCAGGATTCTGGGCTCAGCACCCAAGGAAGAGTGAACCACGAACCCTTAAGTTTCTGGGCCTCCTCAGAGGCAGTCTGGGGAGGCTGGGGCCCAGCCAATGACAGTGCCACGTACAGCTCCGCCTCCTCCCAGGCCAGCGGCACACCCGGCTGCCTGCGGACTCTGCAGGCTCCGTCCCAGGAAGGCGCTGCCCCAAACACCCTCCCTGGTTCTGACATGAGTTCCAGCTGCCTCCCACTGCCAGCTGCCAGGACCCTTGAGGAGTAGCCACTCAGGTAAGGCCACCTGTGTCCAGATGGACCCTTGGTGTACCTGGCAGAGGGAGACATCTCTGATGGAGAGGCGAGGGAGGCAGCCTGGACATATTCGCCACCCTGGGTTCTGGTGGGAGAGGAACAGAGGGCTCCTCCCTCCACTGCTCTGGGTTCTTTCAGCTCTTCCCAGCTGAGCAGAGGCAGGAGCCAGGGACCAAGTGGGAGAGGGGCTCACAGGGGTGCCAGAAGCTGAGCAAGCGAAGAGACTCTGCCTGGGCTTGCAAAGCCCCACCCCACCACACCCTAGGTGGGCTGGGCCGGAAGCCTCTGGGGACTAAGGGCTGGAGCCTCCTTGGCTGTTCCCAGTCAGGCTGCCAGGAGTTCCTCCCACCTTGGGCAGGACCGAGCAAAGATAAGTTGATGATTCACGACCAAGTGGTAGGTGGTATAGACAGAAGAGTGGAGAGACAGGGTAGGAGACAGGGTGGGAGCAGAGACACCTCCAGCCTCCCTAACCTGACGTCCACCTCGTGGAGGAGAGGACGGGCACAGACCCCTTTCCTGCAACTTAGGAAAAGGGGTCCAGGCCCCAGAGTGCAATTCAAATCCCAGCTCTGCTGCTTCCCAGCTGTGCAAATATGAGCAAATTAATTAACCTCTCTGTGCTCCACTTTACTCATCCGCAAATTGGCAATAAAAAATAGCATACCCTTTCATACTATACTGGTTCATGCAAAGTGCTCAGAACAGTGCCTGGTGTTGCATAAACACCCTATAACTGTTGGCTGTTATCACTACCCTGCCCATCTCTAACAGATCCCACAGGCAGGACAGGGCAATGACCAGTGCCTAGACCAGCGCTGGAAAGGGCACCAGGAACCCCTTACAGCAAGAGGCTGTGCAGTCTCCCTGAGGTCCTTGGGGACCCCAGCAGGTGAGACCACAGTACATGGGTCTCAGGGAACCACCCCCCAACCCAGGAACCAGGCAGAAGAACTCCAAGAGATCAAGTGGACACCACACACTCAGAATGGCAGTCATACTCCCTAAATGGAGTTAAATCTGATACCTGTGTGTTCATCACACTGAACTCACCAGTGAAACTGACCAGAGCAGAATTTCCCATTTTGCTGTGTTGACAAGACTACTCCATAAGATGATTTAAAAAAAAAAAAAAAAAAAAAGTTTCTGTGGTCAAAGGAGTTGGGCAATGCTACATATTTCATCCCCCTTTTGGAGACTCACAGGGTAAACGTATTAGCATGGTCAAGTAAAGGGACCTATTTAACTTTGTTGAACCTGTGTTTGCCTACCTTTCTTGGACACAGAATCCTTTTCTCTCACTACTCCTGTTGCCAAACTATGGACAGGATTCCATGGAACCCCAGTTTGGGAATCCAAACTACAGCATACCAGGCTACTCTAGAAAGGCCATTGGATAAAGAGAACCGTTGTCCCCTACTTTATCTTTCAGCTGGATTGTCATTGGCCTTGCTTCTAGTGAGTTGCATTTCAGCAAGACATTGCCTGGGTATTTACAGATGGCAGTCTGGGGACAAGTTTCCAGCAGCCTCTCCAGCCCAGTCCCGCAAGCCAAGGAAAGGGCAAAGACCGGGTTCCCCTTCGGAGGGGCTAAGAGGAGAGAGCGGGGCTCAAAAGGAGAGAAGTCTTCCTGAGGCTCGGCCCCCTGAGGAGGAGGGCCAGGGTCAGGACAGAGGGAAAGGGCAGAGTGTCCACCTACTTAAACCTTCACTCTGCAGGACTGTAAGACCAGAATCTCGGGGCCCTGGGAGGAAAGACTGACTCCCTGGACCCACCTTCGTGCACTTTTATGGATAAGAGCTGGGTTCTGGATTGAATTAGCTGGGCTCAAATCCCAGCTCTGCACCTAATAGTTGTGCAATCTGCATAACCCTCAAACCTCAGTTTCCTTCATCTGCAAAATGGGGACAATAATAGAACCTAGCTCCTCTGTGGCTATGAGAATTAAATACAGATGATATACAGTATTTCTATAAGGTGCTCAGAGTGAGTGCTCTATACATGTGGGGAATTCTTATCATTTCTCAGCAGTAGCAGCCAACAGCTGGGTCCACCATGAACTGGGGGATCTTCGAGGGGCTCCTGAGCGGGGTCAACAAGTACTCCACTGCCTTTGGGCGAATCTGGCTGTCTCTGGTCTTCATCTTCCGCGTGCTGGTGTACCTGGTGACGGCTGAGCGAGTGTGGAGTGACGATCACAAGGATTTTGACTGCAACACCAAGCAGCCGGGCTGCTCCAACGTCTGCTTTGACGAGTTCTTCCCCGTGTCCCACGTGCGCCTCTGGGCCCTGCAGCTCATCCTGGTCACCTGCCCCTCGCTGCTCGTGGTCATGCACGTCGCCTACCGGGAGGCTCGGGAGAAGAAGCACCGAGAGGCAGTGGGGGAGGATGGCGGGCGCCTCTACCTGAACCCCGGCAAGAAGCGGGGTGGGCTCTGGTGGACCTACGTCTGCAGCCTGGTGTTCAAAGCCGGCGTGGATACCGCCTTCCTCTATGTGTTCCACTCGTTCTACCCCAAATACACCCTCCCTCATGTGGTCAAGTGCCACGCAGCTCCATGTCCCAACACGGTGGATTGCTTCATCTCCAAGCCCTCAGAGAAGAACATCTTCACTCTCTTCATGGTGGTCACGGCCGCCATTTGCATCCTGCTCAACCTCGTGGAACTGGCCTACCTGGTGAGCAAGAGGTGCCGTGAGGGCCTGGCAGCGAGGAGAGCCAGGGCCACAGGCGGAGGCCATCGCCCAGACTGTCCCACCTCTTCCTACAAGGAAGACGACCTCCTCTCGGGCGACCTCATCTTTCTGGGCTCAGACTCTCACCCTCCTCTCTTACCAGACCGCCCTCGAGACCATGTGAAGAAGACCATGCTGTGAGAGCGGCCTGGTCAAGCCTGGTTGGAAAGGGCCCGGCATCTCCCATGGGTGCACCCTTGGGGGCGGGGGAGCTGAGCTGCAAGCAGGGGCAGGTAGGAGGGGGCGTCCTGCACCTGCCCCCTACTGTGGGGCCTCGGGAAGGTTACCCCTCCACACTGAACCTTAGTTTCTTTCTGTGTAAACTGGAGGCGAAGCCCACCTCGCTGGGTTGTTGCCGTGAGGAGGGGTTTATTTAGAGAATGGATGTGCCAGTGCCATCTGTGGGGGGGCGCCCACGGTCAAGGCTTAATAAAAGTCAATTCCTCCACTTGCTTCGAGCCGTGCTTCGTTTCTTCATCCTTTGTGACCCCTGTCAGATCACTAGGTCAACGTCTCTTGCCCCTGCAAAGGGCTGGACTTGAACCAGCCAGGGGGAGGGGCTGTCCCCTCCCTCAGAAAAAGTCCCCAGCACTCCTGGGGGTCATGCCGATTGCTCAAGCTCAAGACAAGCCTTTATCCCCAGTTGCAAATTTAACCCCAAGGGCTGTCTGCAAACATAATGGGGCTTAGCAAGACGTGGGGACGTGTGTGTTGCAATGGAAAGTTCATGAACTTTTGAGTCAGAACACTTGCATTCGAACCCATGTTCCACCGGGACTCTGGAAAAGTGACTTCAGCTCCTCTCTAAAGTGGGTTAATAACGTGGAGCCTGGAGGGGCTGGGGGGTGCTGGATGAGCTCATGGCTGTGGATGGGGTAAGCCAGCTGTAAAAGGCCACATAAATGTTAATCATTGGTATTAGGAAGTGCTCAATAAATGCTTGTGGGAAATCAAGCAGAAGAGCCCCTCCCTGGCTGCACATTAATCCTCACTATCCCAGCCAGCGGGACAGTCAGAAAGGACACAGGCCCAAGGCCCCTCGGCAGCCCCCACCCAGGAGGACCCTGACTTCCCTGCAGGCCTTCCCCAGGGACCCAGGTCTACGGAGACAGACAGGGAGGCTATGCCTGGCCCCATGCCAGCTGGGACGTTCCATGCTGCTGGCCTGCATTCCTTGTCTCCACCCGAGCAGCGGTATCCTTGTCTGAAAACCCAGAATCCGTCCTTCCCACCCCCACACAGCTCACCAGCAGCCCAAGCTCTAGTCCCCAGAAACGTCTCCACCTGGGTGCAACGTGATCCTGGGCTGAATCAAGGTTGCCCCCTCCACATATACCACCTGCTGAGGACCCCAGAACCGTGCTTCCGAAAAGGGCAAGAGAGAGACCTGGGGACAGAGGGACTAGGGGCCATAAGGCAACTGGAAGGGGCTAGGAGCAACAGACAGGGGCCAGCGTTGGGGCTGACCTGGGCCCTGACATAAGAATACAAGGCTCCTGCACTGCCTCCCCCACTCCAACAGTTCCACCTACATACCTGCCAGCCCAGGGAGCCAGACCCAGCCATGCCCATCCAGGCTGGAGAGAAGGCGTGGGCCAGGAGAGAAGAGCCACACAGGTGTTTGCTCTGAATATGTGCCCGGGGAAGTCCGCCTGCCGGCCCACCCGCTCACTCTCCCTTGGCTCATTGGCTCAGAAAGCTCCACCCCGAAGAGGAGTGAGGAACAAAAGCTGCCTCTGGGAGGCCCTCAGGCACACAGACAAGCCCAGGGACCAGAGAGTGGCTGCTAGACCCAAGAAAGGTGAGGACCCAATCGGGCCAGAGAGGGGGCTGGGAAGCAGGGACCAGGTGGGCTGAGGAACCTCGTGAACTCAGGCTGCAGGCTGGGCTCCTGGGAGGAAGAAAGAGGACAGAGGATCCCTGGAGAAACCCCAGGGAAGCCCCAAGGAGGGGAGGGGACATCCTGCCAGACCAAAGGGAGGACAGAGGACCAGAGAAGAGACAAAGAAAAGGAGGGACCAGGAAGAGAGAGTTTCTGCTCAGTTCAGCAAACATCTATTGTGTGCTCACGGGGCCAGGCCTGGTGCTGAGTCCTGGGGGAACAGATGATCCAGGCGTAGAGGCTGCCCTCCAGACGCTGACAGTCTGGTGCAGGAGACAGGTAAACAGGCGATTTGAACACCAGTGATCCATTCTGCCATGAGAGATAGAGGAGGGTATTCAGAAAATGTCCCAGGGTCAGAAGCTCTGAAGATGGTGAGGTCTGAGTCAGGGATGGGGTGGGGGGAGCTGGGGCAGGAGAGAGAACCTGATGGCTCTCCAGATAAGGGGGTGTGGAGGACAGAGCACATCAGACAGAGGCCCGACCAGGAATAATGGGAGACCTGGCTGACAATCAGAGAAGACAGGTGTCCCTGAGAAAAAGTACATGATCAGGGGTGGACCGAGCCAGAATCCTGCCTTTGTCCCTTTCCCAGGCCCTCCCTAAAGCCGAAATGGTTGGAATTCCAGAGGAACCCACTGTGGTCAGGACAGTCAGTGCTCGCACGGGTGCAGGGAAGGGGAGGCGCATGGGGCCAAACCGCCACGCTCCAAAGAGCCTATTTAGTGTGGGAGGAAATGTCCGGGCTGGGGATGCCCTGGGCCTCTCAGTGAGGATGGTTATCACTCAGGGGTTCGTCAAAGAGACCAATGTGAACACACCCAGCACAGGGCCTGGCTCATGTTGGTGCTCATTAGAAGCTGGAGGATAATGATACACACCCCTCATCCCCTGCCCCTGTCGAGCCCCAGCAGCTGGCAGGAGGGCAAATCATCCAACCTGCACCTTCTTCCTGTTTCTGTAAAAGTCATGCTATCCACAGAAACTTGGGGTCAAAGAAGTTGGCAGGCACATCCATGGAAGATGATTACCTTTCACGTTTATCCATTACCCTGTAGAATAAAACATCTCCTGATTTTGGAGCTGGAAGACGGGAGTTCAAGACCAGCTCCACCATTTCCAGCAGGGGGAGGCCTTGGGTAGGTGGCTGTCTAGGCCTTAGTTTACCCACTGCCCATCCCCCCACTCCATGAAATGGGGATAACAGCCATCACTACCCCCCACCACCACCACCACCAAGTCATTGCAGGTGAGGATGTGATGACAAGGTGGTTCTGAAAGGGTTTTGCCAATCGCACCTTCAATAAAGGGCACCCATTTCCAGGCTCTCCCAGGCCTCGTGGCCCCCACCCCGGAGTGGGCACTCGCAGTGTAGACCGTCCACGTGAGGAAGCAAGGACACAGTCGGCATGAACTGGGCGTCCCTGCAGGGCCTCCTGAGCGGGGTCAACAAGTACTCCACGGCGCTAGGCCGCATCTGGCTGTCGGTGGTGTTCATCTTCCGCGTGCTGGTGTACGTGGTGGCCGCGGAGGAGGTGTGGGACGACGAGCAGAAGGACTTCGTCTGCAACACCAAGCAGCCAGGCTGCCCCAACGTCTGTTACGACGAGTTCTTCCCCGTGTCTCACGTGCGCCTCTGGGCCCTGCAGCTCATCCTGGTCACCTGCCCCTCGCTGCTCGTGGTCATGCACGTCGCCTACCGCCAGGAGCGGGAGCGGAAGCACCGCCTGAAGCACGGCCCCAACGCCCCGTCCCTGTACGACAACCCCAGCAAGAAGCGGGGCGGGCTCTGGTGGACGTACTTGCTGAGTCTCGTTTTCAAGGCTGCCGTCGACTCTGCCTTCCTCTACATCTTCCACCGCCTCTACCAGGACTACGACATGCCCCGGGTGGTGGCCTGCTCCGAGTCCCCTTGCCCCCACACTGTGGACTGCTACATCTCCCGGCCCACGGAGAAGAAGGTCTTCACCTACTTCATGGTGGCCACAGCTGTGATCTGCATCCTGCTCAACCTCAGTGAGGTCGTCTACCTGGTGGGCAAGAGGTGCCTGGAGACCTTCAGCCCGAAGCGCCAGCGGTCTCCGCGCCGGGATCACCTGCCCGATACGTGCCCCCCATATGTCCTCTCCCAGAGAGAGCACCCCCAAGATGGGAACTCTGTCCTAATGAAGGCCGGGTCGGCCACGTTGGATGCAGGTGGGTTTCCATAACCTGTGAGGTTGGCGGCTGGGACCACCGGGTCCATGGTCTGTTCCCTAAGGCCACTGCAGGGCAGTGGCCTCTTTTCTGCAGCAGGGCAGGTGAGGAAGACGGTTGTGGGGCTCAGGAAGCACCCCCATGGGCCAGTGCTGGAGAGCAGCTTGGTCTCTAGGTCCTGAGCCCCAGGGGAGGGAGGTTGACGGCTGGTGGGGATTTTGTATATGGCAATGGGGTATGTCAAAACCTTAATAAATGTGATTTTCCCAGTATTTTGTAGACCAGGTGGGGAGTGGCGGGTAGAAGTGTCAGGGCGGTTCATCATGGACCTCAGAGAGGAGCCACAACCACTCAGTGGGTGCCTGCACCCCAGAACCTCAGATCCAAGGTCATCGATGCATCACACACACACACCACGACACCACACACACTCACACGCACCACACAACATATGCCACACATACACACACAGAGTGTGCCCCCAGAACGTGGTTGGAATGCCAAGAGGTGGCTCCAAGGGTCTCTGGACTCTGTAACCAGCTGGCCAAGGCAGGAGGAGTGGGACCCCAGGAGACCCTGGGCCCAGCACAGGTCAGTTCTCAGTGGGAGCCCCTGCAGTGAATGTGCATGGTTCAGGAGGCCTCGGCCCCTCCCCCATTCCAGCCTCCCTCACCCTGCCCATCACACTCCTCAGAGAGAGAGTCTCCCTGAGGGTATCAGGGGAAGGCTGGGAGGGAGGGGAAGGTGCTGAGAGTGAGCCCAGGATGGGGAGTCTGTAGGGATATCCCCACAGGCCACGGACCTATTGGAGCTACAGGGTCCCTCCCAGAGCCTCCAGTCTGAGGAAATCCCCCTCTCTTCACCAGACACACATTTCCTCATCCTCCCACCCCCATCCCACCACTCAGACCTTGACCCCTCCCTAAATCACACCTCCAGTATGGACCTGCCTCAGAGCCAGAGCCCCCCACCAACGGCCCAGGGGAACAACCCTCCGGGAGGCCCCCAGGCCTCCTCCAGTCAGCAGCTCCCATGCTGACCACACCTAACGTCCTCACACAACACCAACTCCCTGACCATGAATGGCACCCCAGCCACCCAGTTGTCCCAGCCAGGAGCTGGCCTGACACCCTCATGCCCTCCCCGTCTCCCAGCCTCTCACACCCCACAAGCCAGTGCCAGTGCAGTTCATCCTGCTAACTCCAACCCTAAATGTCTCCTGAATCTGTCCTTCCTTTCCCGCCACCCTTCCACCATGGGGACAGAGTAGTCCTTCTATATACGAACCTGACTCTGGCATTCTTCCTGCTTTAAAAATTCTTCCACTACTGCCACTACCCTCCATTGCCCTCAACCTGGCCCCTGCTGGCCTCCCCAGTGTCACCCCTGCTTCCTCCCCCCTTGTTCCCACCAATAATACCAAAGGGCTCATGGGTCCCCAACCAGACATATCATGCTGTGTCATGCCTCATGCCTTCGCATATGTGTTCCTTCTGCCTAGAATACGCTTCCAATCTCCCCTGGGATGCTTCCTTGAACCCCACGGTTCAAAACCTTAAAACTAGCCTGTGCCTTTGCCTTTGCCCATCAGTCTGTGAGCCCTTCACGGGCAGGACGCTGACTCACCCAGGTCCCCAGCTACCTTTAATAAATGTTTGGTAAATGAGTAAATGGGCTATGAGCTGCCTGGCGGAAGAGACCTGTCTTGTTTATCTGAATCCTTCACCACACCTAGCCCAGGAAGCACAGATAAGTGTCCTCTCATTTGCTTATAGATTCCATTATTGTTGCTGTTTTAACTAAATCTAGCCTAAAGATTTCATTTATAGTTAAGGAAACTGTCCTGGAGAGGGCCCACCTAGCTGGGCTGTGTCTCTAGTGGTCCATAGAGAGCCTCTGTGCCCCACGCCCAATTACGGGACAAGATCAGGAGTCACTTCTTAGGTCAGGGTCCCTGGAAACAGAACCAACATCAAGAATTTGTTTGCATGTGGTGGAAGGAGCAAGAGAAGCAGGCTAGGGAGGGGAGCAAACTGAGCTGGGTATGGGCTCAGGGAAATGGCCTTGGCCTGATCCCTGTGGGGTGAGGGGCCTTTGGATCATAAATCCCATCTCTGAGTTGTCCCAGCGAGAAAGGGCATCAAGCTTTGGAACTCCCATACCAGTCAGTCATTGGCTTCAGGCAACCCCATGGGCAGCAGGGCTGACAGGAAGGGGTAGGCGGTTCCTATTCAATCAAGGTCAATTCTCCAGGGACAGCTAGAAGCCACGAGTGCCCTATATTCACAGCAGCTGGGGAATGGTTGTCCCCCAGCAAAGGGGACATGGGCAGGGCACCAATACCATCCACTGAACTCCTGCCCCAGGAAATAAGGGTTGCTCTACCTCCAATCCAGACCAGAGCTGTGGCCACCTGATCCCAGAAAGCAGGCTGATGCTCTCAACCAGTTCAGAACCAGATGGCCCCATGCTTCTCAGACCAATGAAGCCCCCACCAGCCATAGCCATATCCCTCTGAGATTCCAGATTCCCCATTCCAGTTTCTGCCAGCATATGGTGAGTGCATCCTGGGACCTGACTACTCCTGTGGCAGCCCTGTTCATAGGTGCTGTTCTCGGAGATCCCAAGTCCTGAGCCAGTGACCCAGACAGTGGTGGAACACCATCTGAGCCGCTAGCCATGGAATTTTTTTTTCTCAGTCCTGCCCACACTCTCAAGGCCCCCCCACAGCCCTCACTACCACTCTCAGACCTTCCCATCTCCCCCTTCTTGAACTCCCTTCGCTCAGCTCAGGCCCCTGCCATCTGTCTCTTCCGCCTTCTGCCCCACCCCCATTGCTGCCACCTCATTGCTTCTAGCTCATTGAAGACTTGAGGACCCAAGTCAGGGTCTTTGGGTATTCTCTCATGGCCCAAGCCTGCCGGAAACATCTGGGCGTCACTCTGTCCTTTTCATTCCATGCCCTCGGTGTCTCTCATGACCTCCTCCTCTGTTCCATTTAGCTACCCACTCACAGGACCACACCCCAGACTTTGTCTTCACCCAGTACTACTCCACCTCTAGAATCTCCCACTTGATTCAAGCCAACAAATATTTATTGTTCACTTTTACGTGACAAGCCCCACGCTAGGTGCCAAGGATCAGACACAGTCCCTAATCTCATGGAGGTTATATCCCATGAAGAGAACAGCTCTTAGCATCCTGGAGTGCACAGGGTGCTGAGGGGAGGGGGGAGGGAGGAGGGGGAAGGGGATCCAACATCCAAGGATTCAGGAAAGGCTTCCCTGAGACTTCTGAAGCTCACACCTAGAGACAGAAGAGGATTTTGCCAAGCAGAGCAAGGAGGGGATGCCAGGTGAAGGGACAACATGAGAAAGGCATGGAGGGAAGAGCAAGGACAGGGTGACCAGGACAGGAAGTAACCCAGAAGGGCTGGAGCCCAGTAAGGGGGCTGGCAGTAAGAGTCAGGCCCAAGTAGGCAAGGGCTACATCATGCAGAGGTTTCATGGTAAAGCCCTGTTAAGGATTTTGGACTTCATCCTCAGGACAATGAAAAGTCACTGGAGAGACTCAGCACAGAGGTGAGATGATCTCATGTGCAGTGTCTCTGGTTAATGTGCGGAAGGGCCAAGGCAGGGCTACTTATTTGGAAACTGATGCAATAGTCCAAGTGACAAACAACAATGGCTTCAACAAGGGTGTGTGCATTGGGGGTGTAAAGAAGTTGCTGGATTTAAGAAAGATTTACGAGATAGAATCAGATCAATTGGGTGATTTGAGTGGGTGTGCGGATCAGGGAGAGAGGAACCGTAGTGACGCCCAGGTTTCTTCTCAGGGTGGTGGTGCCATTTCCCCAGGGGAGAGGCAGGTTTGAGGGACATAGTGATAACTTCAGTTGCAGACACATTGAGTCGGGGAGACAAATAAGATATCTTGGTCATCTCCTCTTGTTCCTGGACCAGCTTAGCCCCTGGATCACCTTCTCTCTCTCTAAGGCTATGCGTATTACCATTTCTGGTGACCACATCTAACACCTACCTCACCATGCTTTGACTTCCTTGTTCCCCTCCATCTTTAGTCACCCACATATGCCTTGTCTTAACAGGAGCTGCATCATCTCCTAGCTCACCCACTCTGCTTCCCGCTCCAGCGCTCCCTCTGCCACATCTACTGTTTCACCATCCATCATCAGCCCTTTATGTCCTCCCTCCCCTCTTTTCCCAGCTTAGACTCTGTGGGCCCCTCATAGATGTGTCCTACTCTCCCTTGCCATTGCCTGCTGCTATAGTCACTCACCAGGCAAGACAAACCCCAGTTAAAACCAGCTCTGCATGTGGCACCCATTCCAGAGCACCTGGAGAATAACACAACTGCACTGACTGGTTTCAGTGGAAACTTCTGAGTACAAAGCTCCGGTGGGCACTCAGCACCTCAGGCAAGTCTACGTTTTCCTAAAACTTTAACCCTAGTCTCCGAGATGACTATATCATACCTTCTCCTCTTGCCCCCTTTCGCCTAAACCTCCTCAGCTGACAGGCAAGCATTATGCGCCCCTTCACTCTGCCTTCTCCCCTGTGACACGGATGAGCGCCCCTGCTCCTGATACCCCCTCCTCTTGGACACTGGACCCCTCACCTCTCACCCCTCTGGACTGTGCTCCACAGCTATTGCCTCACAATTCTGTAAAAATGCTATAACGTTGTCCTCTCTCTTTCTGTCATTCCCTCTTGACATCACATCCTTCTCCAGCTACCACCCCTTTTGCAAAAAACAAAACTCTCTAAAGGTGGTCTATACTTGCTGTCTCCACCTCCTCATCACATTTACTCATTCTAGTCAGGACTGTTCTTCCCAAGTTCACCAATGGCCAACGAGCTGCCAAATCCGGTGGTTGGTTCTTCAATCTCATCTTACTCCCCCAGCAACATACGGCCACTGAGAGCTCCCTCCTCAAACACCATCTTCCTTTGGCTGCCAGGAAGCACCCTGTCCTGGCTTTCCTCCCACCACATTGAGGGGCCCTCCTTGATCTCCACCGATGCTTCTTCTTCCTCTTGCTGGTCTCTAAATGCAGGGTGCCTTAGGGCCCAGTTCTCTACCCTCTTTTCCCCTCTGTGATCTTGTCCAGTACCATCTATAAAAACCATCTATAAACCAATGGCTCCCACATTTATATGTTCCCACCTAACCACTCCCATGAGTGTTGGACTCATATATCCAACACTTCCTTTCAGTCCTCCAAAACAGAACTCCTGATCCTACTAACAGAGAACAGATTTATGTTCTCTCCCAGTCTTCCCACCTTGGAAGAGGAGATCCCCACTCACCCAGCTGCTGAGTTCAAAAACCTACATGCCTCTTTCTTCTCAATGATATCCACACCATTAGCAAATCACAGTGGATATAATTCTAAGTTCAAAGTCCATTCCCTTCAGACCATCTCCAAGTGCTTCCATCCCAAGCCAAGCCACCTCACTGAACATCTGGATACCTGCAGCAGCTGGCCCCCTCCTCTCTCACGCCTCTGCTGTTCCTTCTGCATGTGACAGCCTGAGAGATATTTCAACCAAGATGAGTCAAGTCACCCCCTTGCTTAAAACCCTCCAAGTGGCTTCCATAATGGCCATAAAAATGAAAATTAACCATTCTTGGGGCATCTGGGTGGCTCAGTCAGTTGAGCATCCGACTTTGGTTCAGGTCACAATCTCATGGTTCATGAGATCAAGCCCCACGTCAGGCTCTGTGCTGACAGGGCAGAGCCTGCTTGAAATTCTCTCTCTCTCTCTCTCTCTCTCTCTCTCTCTCAAAAATAAATAAACATTAAAAAAAAGATTTTGTTCCAAAATTATCCCCCAGGTAGGAAGGATTTGTTTTATATCCAAGTCCTTACCAAGTCTCTCACATTGCGGGGCATGCTCTGAATTACTGCATTTTGAAAAACAGAATGCTCTTTGGGGGAAACTCATTAGCCTGAAATAACCCCAATCAATGAAGTCTTGGATATCCACAGAGGTCACTGGGTAGAATCAGAAAAAATGGAGGCAAAGACATTTCACACAGATTCCATCATTACTCCCAGTGGTATGACCTTCCAATTGCAAATACTTTCTTCCTAGGCAGGCCCTTAAAAAAACAAAACAAAACCACATTAAGAACAATAAAAAAAAGTGGTTGTGTTAAGGAGATGACATATACACACCTACCAGATGATTTTTTTTTAAGTCATACAACCTAATATTACGCAACCGGGTTTTGTGGAGAGAATAAAGTTCTCGGTATCATTCACAGACTTAAAAAGCACTATTTCACAAATAACTTGGACAAAAATAAAGTTTGTGTGTTTTGTAAAAGGTTAATGATAACAAACAAAACTCTAATGACTATTAACCCAGGTGTTACAGAAAAATGTTCAAAGTTTAAAGAAAATTGCTTCATAAACTATTCAGGGGAGAAAAAAATAATAGGTTTACTACATTGTTCTATATAATGTGATTTTTTTTAATTTTTTTTTAACGTTTATTGATTTTTGAGACAGAGACAGAGCATGAACGGGGGAGGGGCAGAGAGAGGGAGACACAGAATCTGAAACAGGCTCCAGGCTCCGAGCTGTCAGCACAGGGCCCAACGCGGGGCTCGAACTCACGGACCATGAGATTATGACCTGAGCCGAAGTCGGACACTTAACTGACTGAGCCACCCAGGCGCCCCTATAATGTGATTTTAAAAACAGGTTGCAAACTCTAGAGAATATTATGCTAAGTGAAATAAGTCAGAGAAAGACAAATACCATATATATGATTTCACTCATATGTGGAACTTAAGAAACAAAACAAATGAACATAGTGGTAGGGGGGCAGGAAAAGAGAGACAAATCAAGAAACAGACTCTTAACTATAGAGAACAAACTGATGGTTACCAGAGGGGAGCGGGGTCCAGAAATAGGAGAAATAAGTGATGGGGATTAAGAAATGCACTTGTGGGGCGCCTGGGTGGCTCAGTCGGTTGAGCGTCTGACTTCGGCTCAGGTCATGATCTTGCGGTTTGTGAGTTCAAGCCCCACGTGGGGCTCTGTGCTGACAGCTCAGAGCCTGGAGCCTGCTTTGGATTCTGTGTCTCCGTCTCTCTCTGCCCCTCCCCCACTTGTGCTCTGTCTCTCTCTATCAAAAATAAAATAAAAATGTAAAAAAAAAAATTAAGAAATGCACTTGTGATGAGCACCAGGTATTATATGAAAGTGTTAAATCACTAAAATCTATACCTGAAACTAGATTCACACTGTATGTTAGCTAACTAGGATTTAAATGAAAACTTGGAAAGAAAAAAATATATAGGTAGCAAGTTAAGTAAATTATTATTTTGGTCACACTAAAAAGTTTATGTGTCCATATAAGCCCCCAACTTTTTAGAGGGTGCCCTCACTGGGAATATAGAGGGTTGCTTTTGTTTTTTTAATGTTTATTTTGAGAGAGAGAGAGAGAGAGAGAGCGCACAAGCAGAGAAGGGGCAGAGAGAGAGGGAGACAGAATCCCAAGCAGGCTCTGCCTTGTCAGCACAGAGCCCGATGCGGGGCTCAATCCCATGAACCGTGAGATCATAACCTGAGCTGAAACCAAGAGTCAAAGGTTTAACCAACTGAGCCACCCAGGAGACCCTAGGGGGTTGCTTTTTACTTGGAGTTATCATATATCTGGGCTTATGGTAGGTGGTAACTCAAGCTGTGAGGGTGGCTAATACTGTACAGAGCCTGCGGGGGGAGAAACGAGAAGATGTCCTAGGATGGAGGCTTAGAAGCCAAAGAGAAGGGGGTGGGGGGGAAAGCCAGCAAAGGGGACTGCAGGGTAAATTGATATCACAGAAGCCAAGGAAGTATAATGTCACAGAGGAGGAAGGTGATGTCACAGAAGCCAAGAGATGATTGTTCTAAAGAAGTTTGTAGAACTTCTAGAAGAGGAGTCTCTAGAGAAAAAGAAATGATCATCAGGGCCAAACATTGCCTTGGGTCAAATTAGATAAAGACTGAGAAGTGTTCATTCGATTAACATAGATGGTCACTGGTACCCATGGCAGAAGCCCATCTGTAGAGAATGGGGTGCCCATCTGGTACCCATCTGTAGAGAATGGGGTGAGGAAACCAGGTCCCAGTGAAGTGAGGGGACAGTGAGGGCCAAGTAAATGGAGATAGCAACCGTGAACAACTGGTTGGAAAATGGTGGCTGGGAGAAGAAAAGAAAATGAAAGGGTGTTCGTCGCAAAAGGATGGGAGCAGTCAATTTTTTCCTTTTGTTACGGTTTAAGAGACTTGGGAATATTTAAATAATGATGAAATGAATCCAGTACACAAGAAAGGAGGTCAAGGTCCCCCTAGAGCCAGAGGGAATGGGATGCAGAGCCCAGATGGAGGCACATCGGCTACTGTAACAGGAGGGAAGGAAGAAGTGGGGAGACAGGTGCAGGTCACCCCCCGTCTCTTACCACAGCCTCCCCACCGCCCTCTCGCTTAGCTCCTCCCTCAACATCTGCCCATGTTTATTCAACAGATCGACAGGGGACCTGAGAGGCACCTCCAGACCTGACCCCATGACCTCCCAATCTGCTAGCCCCTCCTACATTCACTTCCTTCTGAATCGAGCCTAGGATTGGGATCCAGAGTCTCTCGCACCACCCTCACATGAGAGCTCTTAGACTGGTGTCTGTCCTCCCCTCTAGACTGCAGTCTCCCTGAGAGCCAGAACAGTACCCATCTGGTTTGTCAGTGTATCCTCAGGCCCTGCATCATGCCTGGCATACAGTAAAAGGGTAAGAAGTATTTGCTGATACAGTAAAAGAGTAATAATGAGATAATGACTGGAATGAACGGCTGTCCTACCAATTTCCCCATCGTCCCTCTGTCCCTCCTATCTAGCAGGACTCCAGGCCCAGATCAGTCCAACAGTGCTTTCCCATGGTTGCACCCTGTGCTGGGCTCTGCTCCAGTGAACCCAACAGCCAACCAGAGTGAGGTCACTGCAAATCCGCGTTCTCCAGCCCCACCTGACAGCCCTCGTTCTTCCCTGCTTTGGTCTGTCTGCTGTCATTCATGGTGGCGTTTGGCCTTCTCAGCCTTCTCCACTCTCCTTGAACCCTCTAGCCAGTTCTATCTTATCTTTATCCCACGTCTCAGAGAAAGCAAAAGCTATCCAAGAATGCTCTCCTGTTGACTGCCACCAGACCAGTCGCCCTCCCTCCTTTCCCCCAGCACAGTAAAAGGGGTGAGCCCACTCCCGTTAACGCTTTAAAACCCCCACCCCCACACCCTATGCTGAGGACTCCTCTCTCCCACCCCTTCCTGCCTTCTTATTTCTTCAACCTCTAGCTCTCTCCTGGCTCTCCTGGCACTCAAGCAGGCTCACACCTCTCCCATCCAAAAATCAAAACAAAACCCTCCCTTGACCCCATGTCTCCCACAAGCATCTCCTTATCTCTCTCTTGGCTTTTGCAACTGTGCATCCTAAAACAGGTCTACACTCACCACCCTGACTTCCTCATCTCCCACTCCCTCCCACCAGCTATGATCAGTCTCTGCTCCATCACCCCACTCAAACCACCCTGCCCTTGCCAAGGGTACCTAAGATTCCTTTGTCACCAAGTCCAGTGGGCACTACCATTCCTTGAGCCAGGAGCCATTTAATAGGGTAAACAGCCCTCCTTCATTGTACCTCTTCCCGTATCACAGACACCTTGTACGTTCTGTCCACCTGGCCCTTCTCCAAGGGGGAGCTAAAGGCGACTGCCAGGCGTGCCACCGGGCCTCTCGACTTCAGGGTGGATGTGTGTTCCAGGTGGGACCACTCGGGGTTCTTCCCCAGATTATTTGAGTCTTTCCTAAGGGAAACTTGGGAAAGTGTGAGCTCAGAGCCCATGACCATGAGCAAAACCATGTGCAAAAGCCCATCAACACATGGAGAGAAGCCAATGGTCAGAGAGGAGCAGAGGTGAGGCCAGCTGGAGAGGCTCTAGACACAGCCAGACCTGGCTCTACTGAGTGCTTCTGGGGCTCCAATACATCCCTCCCCTCCTCGTGTTTCTACAAAGCAATCAAGTGCCCAAACTAATTCAAGTCAGATTTCTGTCATTTGCAAGCAAGAGCACTGACTAATACACTCAGGCTTCTTCAGTTTTCCTGATGCTCCAGTCATACCCCCTCAATCTCCTTCAACGTCCCCCATTGGGGTGGTCCTCAGGGCTCTTCCCAAGCTGTTTGCTCCCCTCAGGCTCCACTCCCTCCCTGAGTGAGCTCCTCCTTTATCATGTCCGTCATCACCATCTGGACACTGCTGACTCCAAATCTGTATCTGCTTACAGATTATTTCCTCATCTCCTATTTTTCCCTCATAGTCCTCATTTTTCTTAATATTTCTATTATGATAAGATATACGTGAAACTTCCATTTTAACCATTTTTAAGCACACAATTCAGTAGAGTTAATTTCATTAATAACATACAACCATCACCACTATTTCCAGAACTTTCTAATTACCCCTAACAGGGGCACCTGGACGGTTTAGGTAGTTAAGCGTCTGACTCTTGATTTCAGCTCAGATCATGATCTTACCATTTGTGAGACTGAGCCCTGTGTCAGACTCTATGCCAACAGCATGAAGCCTGCTTGGGATTCTCTCTCTCTCTCTCTCTCTCTCTCTCTCTCTCTCTCTCTCTCTCCCTCCCCTGCTTACATGTATATGCGTGCTCTAAATAAATAAATAAACTTTAATTCTCCCTAACAAAAACTCTGTACTCACTAATTAATAACCCCCACTCATTCCTCCACCCAGCCCTTGGTAGCCTCTAACGACTACTGTCTATGGATTTACCTATTCTAGACATCCCAGAGATCATACAATATTTGTCCTTTTGTGTCTGGCTTATTTCAGTTGGCATATTGTCCTCAAGATTCATCCATACTGAAGCATGTATCAGACATGACTCCTTCGTATGGCTGAATACTACTCTACTGTATGGACATAACACCTTTTTGTTTGTCCGTTCTTCCTTTTGATGGACATTTGGGTTGTTCCCAGCATTTGTCTTGGCTATTGTGAATGGTGCTGCTATGACCACCCATATCTGAATCTGAGTCCCTCTTTTCAGCTCTTCTTGGCCTTTACCTAGGTGTGGACTTGCTGGGTCATATGGTCATCCTGCATTCTTTTGGAGGCACTGCCAATCTGTCTTCCACAGCAGCTGTACCATTTCACACTGGCACCAGCAGTACATGAGGGCTCCCCTTGTTCTTCTCTTTCCTGTCCCTGTCCCATGCATCCATATGCCTCTTGCACATCTACACACGTGTGTTCCACGGACACCCCAGCAGGGCATTTGGATGCAGAGGAAAATTTGGTTGTGTGAACAACCAGTGCTGAGCCACACCCCACCCCCAAGGATCTGGGATGGGCTGTGTTGGGCATGAAGTGAGGCTCAGGGTTGGAGTGACACTGTCTGATGCTCACCTGAATCATAAAAATGGGGGGTTTACAAGTCATGTCTGAACACTCTCATGGCCTTGTCAAGATGACTGCACCGGAATATCATCAAACACACATGTCATTTAGCCAGCTCCAGATACAATGAGCCTATCTTTTTTTTTTTTTTTTTTTTTTTTTTTTTTCCTGCTTCTCCCAACCTGCTTTCTTTCTTGTGCTTCCCACGTCGGCCAATGGCAAACCATCTACTCAGGTGCCTATGTCAGGACCTCCCCAGTTCATAGAAACAGCGAGTTCAGGAACCACAGCCCTGCAGCCCAGGCCCAGTCTAGGCACTACTTCCTGAGGCCCAGGGCCCATCACCTCCTCAACCCAGAATCAAAGCTCCAGAAGCTCCCACACTGCAGGTGGCAGGCTGATTTCAGGCATCTGGCACACATCTCACCCCAGGCTGGCTTCATGAGCCCACACCTTTGCAGCTCAAAGGACAGCCCAAGCAGACTCCTTCCTCATCCAGAAGGAGAGCAGAGGCTGGGTGAAGACAGACCAACTCAGACAGACAGACAGACAGCCCACCTGCCCCTTAAGTACCAGGTGTTTGAGCCTAGTAGCAGGAAGGAGGGGAAAGAGATGAGGCTTAATCAGTGAGGGCTTCCTGGAGGAGGCAGGTGGCCAGGGAGGGACTTCTAGAGGATAGGTAGCTGGGACGCTAAGCTAAAAGGAAACTGGTGAGGGGCGCCTGGGTGGCTCAGTCGGTTGGACATCTGACTCTTGATCTCAGCTCAGGTCATGATCTTGGAGTTGTGATTTCAGGCCCTGCATTGGGCTCTGCACTGGGTGTGAAGCCTACTTTTAAAAAAAATTGAAGAAGGGAACTGATCAAACACCTGCTCTGTGCTGGCCTGGGATGGGGGTTTATTGTGTGCATGTATTTACTCGTTTGGCAAGTACTTTGTCTACAAAGTGCCAAGCACCATTTTAGGCACTGAGGATACACCAGTGGACACAACAGACCAAAAAAAAAATAGCTGTCCTCACAGCTTCTAGTGATGGGAGAGACAATTAACAAGAAGAATATGCAAAATATAAAATATGTGACGTGATCATAGTTGCTAAGGAGAAAATTTAAGCAGGAGAGAGAGTGTGGGGAGGGAAAGGCCGGTTCTAGATGGGGAGGCCAGGGAAAGCAAGGCAGCACCCGGCACAGAGAAAAGCAAGCACGCAGGCCCTGAGGCTGGGAAAGACCCTATGCAGACCCATGCACAGCAAAGAAGTCAACAGGCTGGGCAGCAGGAGAGCTGAGGGCCATGGAAAACAAGGCCAGAGTCCTCAGGTGAGGCCTGAGAAGGACCACCTCACACAGGCCATCCTGATACCCCTGACTGTCACTCTGAGTGAGCAGGAAGCCTGAGCAGCGCTTTAGGGAAAAGAGGGGGCACAATCCCCTTGGTGGCTGCATCAGCGATGGATGAATGGGGGCAAGGACAAAGCAGGGAGATCCGTTATGAGGCTACTGCAGTAATCCAGGAAAGAAACAAGCCGTGGGTTTGATGTTACCAGGATAACCTTAACAGAATCTGTGAGAAGCAACCAGACCTTGAAAATATTTTGAGAGTAGCACCAAAATGATTCTGTGGCACTGAACGTGGGGTATGAATAAAAGGAATAAACAATGACTCTTAAGTTTGGGGCCTTAACAAGTAGATGAGTAACATTGCCATTTACTGGAAGAGTAAGTAAGAAGGATGGAGAGGGATGTAAGGAGCAGGTTGCCAGGTAAAACACAGGACACCCAGCTAAATTTTAATTTCAAAAAAAGAATAGATAAGTGTCTTTTAGTATAAGGAAGTCCCGTGTACAATCTAAAATTCAATTTTAACTGAGCACATGATTCGGGGTATGGTTTTACTTAAGGGGGGGGGGGGGGGCGTTTACTTGTTTGCTTTGTCCCTAAATCTGACAATCCTACTAAAGGAAAGAGTTAGATTGGGGACAAGGTGAGTCTGCGATACTTACTAGACACTGATAGGAGAGGTGGACGGGTGGCTACGCACATGAGCCCAGAGTTCAGGGGGCTGGTCTGGCTGGAGATAAATAAGTATCTAGGAGTTGTCAGCCTAATTCTGATATTTTAAGCCCTGAGACTGAATGGCACTGCCAGGAGAAGGAGTGGGGCCAGAGGAGAGACAGAGCCTAGGACTGAGCCCAAGGGCACCTCAATACTTCAACGTCAAGGAGATCTGGAGGACCCAGCAAAGGAGACGGAGAAAGAAAAACCAGAAAGGAAAAAAAGTCAGGAGAGTGTGACATCCTAGGGACCAAATTCCTGCCGGGAATGCAGAGCCTTGGCTGTGGGAAGCCGGGCAAGAGGGTTCAGGTGGAATGTGATGAACCAGGGACTGGTTAGAGTGACTTCAAGAGGGGACGGAGGGAACAAATGGAGATGACGCATCAAGACGATTGTTTTGAGGAGTTTTACTACAGAGGAATGGAAAGAAACGAGGCAGATGCTGGAAGAAGGGAGTGAGGGAGGTGTGTTTGTTTTTTAAGACAAAGGACTACCAGCACATTTATTGTAAAGGGAAAGATCCAGTAAAGAGCAGAAGGGAGAAGACGGAGGAGAAAGAAAGGAGGGAGGTCCGGGGCGGGTGAGAAGGGTGGGATTCAGGACACATGTGGAATCTTGAAGCTTGCCAGCAACTCAGAAAAGCCAGGCGTTACCTCCATTTGACGATAAAAGCTGTGTGGGCACAAGTTCCAAGTAAGTCCCAGTGTCTTGGAAGGAAAGCAGTATTCTAGCCTGGATCCTGGGACATCTCTTCCTTCCTACCCACAGCCCCAGGCATGCTGCAGCACGGCTGGAAAGCCCCCATTCTTCCACCTGACCTGCTTCCCAGCTGGTTCTGCCTGCCCCACTCTGCTCAAGGGAAGAAAGAGCCCCTGCCGCACATACACAAATGCAAGGAAACCCTCAGCCAGAGAGGGAAGCCCCTACCTGAGGCCTGGGCAGAGTTTCAGACACTGGGGGAGGCCTGGAACAAAACCAGCCCCTGCCAAGGCCTGGGCCAGAAGAAGCACAGTGCCAGGCTTAGGGCCCGCCACCCCCAGAGAACAGGTGTAGACCCTGAAGGGAGTGTGGGTGGCTGGGGCAGCTTCCAAGCCCTGCTACAACACAGTCTTGCCCTGAGGCAGGGGGCTGGCCTACATGGCCTCCCACACATTCCCCTGCTCAGGGAGCAGGACTTGGAAGTGGGACGGCAGGGCCTCACAGCCTCTTTCTAGAATGGGGACTTGTCCAGATCCCTCCAGAAAAAGCAGAGGCCAGTTGTTGGAGACACTGCCTGATGTCAGGAGGGAGGGGCAGCATCTGGCAAGGTCAGAATGATAAGGAGAGCTCGGCAATAAAATCACCTGGTCACCAGAGCAGAATAACCCGACCACACACAAACCCTGCCACACGCCACCTCACAGACAACCACACATGCACACAACCTCACAAAAGCCTCCCAGCCACCTCTGCAATCATACCCGTTCACAACCACACCACCAACCATACATCCATATTCCCCATACCCCCCCCCTTAACACACAGCTACCCAATCGCACTTACCAGACAGTCCCCACACATAACTTTCTGTGCACCCAGCATTTACTTTGCAAACAACAACTGAGTGTCTGCATTCTGGAGAAGCAGCAGGAGTGCTACTGGCAAGCCCGCTGCTCTCTTAGAATGTCAGGGAACGTTCTGAAGCGACACTGCCGAGGAAGTGGATGAGGTGACTTCAGATGGGGTGCCCAGGGAATACCTCTTTCAGAAGGTGATGAGTGAAAAGCAGTCCGGGCAGAGAGCCAGGCATCCATGCAAAGGCCAGGAGGCTGGACTGAATGTGGTGTGTTTGTGGAGCAGAATGAAAGCCGGTGTGACTGGAGAAGAGTGACCAAGGAGATGTGGGATAGGAGACAAAGCAGGACCAGGTGGTTTGGTGCTTTGTAGTCCAATGTCAGGAGAGTGGGTGTTAGTATAAAAGTAATGGTAAGTCACTGCGAGGTTTTCATAGGTGAGTGACGTCTGATTTACATGATGAAAGCATTACCTTAGCTAGGAGAAACCATGGGAGGAAAACTTTTTCAGTTCTCAGGCTAGGGAAGGCATTTCTAATTATGACCAAACCCAGAAACCAAAAAGATAAGATGGATACATGTGACTGCATAAAAAATATTTTAATTCTGTATGGCAAAAATTCCATATTCAAAGTCAAAAATACAAGTGTGTAACCAGGGACGGTATCTTTTTTATTTGTATCATAGAGGGCTTATTGCTTTAATATATAAAGAGCCCCTAAGAAATCAATAATTTAAAAGGCAACCATCCACTAGAAAAATGGGCAAAGGCAGGAGCACCTGGGTGGCTCAGTTGGCTAACCATCTGACTCTTGATTTTGGCTCAGGTCATGATCTCCCAGTTCATGAGATCAAGCCCCGCATTGGGCTCTGTGCTGACAGTGTCAGCCAGCTTGGGATTCTCCCCCCACCCCCCCACCCCCGCCCTCTCTCTCTCAAAATAAATAAACATTAAAAAAAAAATGGGCAAAGGCAAAGGACAGTTCACAGAAAAAACAAACAAAATGGATGTTAAGTATATCAAATGATGCTCATCCTCAATCATAATAAGAGAAATGCAAAATAGAAGTATAAGGAGATACCACTGGCAAAGATCATACAGTTTGATAATGCTCTACATTAGCAAGGACACAGGGACGCAAGCACTCACGTCTGGTGGCAGCATAAACTGATACATCTATGGAGAGGATTTGGCATTATCTATAAAAATTTAAAAATGAGCATACAACTTTACCCCAAAAATTCCACTTCTAAGAATGTATCCTATGGACCTAATTTTAAAATGTGTTAAATGATGTTTGTCCAAGCATATTTATTGCAATGGTGTTTATAATAGAAAGTAGGAAATATATGATTGGAAGCAGCCTTACGTTTCATCAGTATGTGACTGATTAAATACATGATAGTACACGTACTATTTAGCTGTTCTATGCACAGAACCATGTGCATAGCATACCCACATTGGGTAAATGTCAAAAGAAGAGTATCTATATAGTCGAAGATGCATAGCTGATCACAGGAAGGAGAAACAAGTAACTGGAAACCTGGTGGTCATGTGGGCAGCCCTGGTCACATAATCTGGGGTTCGGGGAGAAGTCAGGAGTAGCACCACAAGTGTGGGACTCCTCACTGCTGGATAGTATTGAAAGCCCCCAGACTGGATGAGTTCACCCGGGAGAGAAGAGGCTAGAGCCTGAGACGTGCCCACCCTGGACACCAGCATGTGGCCTCCAAGGTGCAAGAAAACTGGGAGTGTGGTATTAAGGAAACCCAGGGAAGAAAGCGTTCTGAGACGGAGGCAGTGGTCACCCTCTGTGTCAGGTGCTTCTGTAGGTCCAGGAGGGTGGGGATGGAGACATGACTGTTGGATTTAGCATCATGGAAATCCGCGGTGACCTTGACAGGGCTGCCTTTGTGACACAGTATCGGGATGGAAACGTTGTTCAAATGGGTTGAAGAGCGACTAGGAGGGAAGGAAGTGGGGAGCAGGTTTGCTCTGAGATGCTGGAGAGCAACAGGCCGCAGGGAGCAGATGGCAAAGTCATGGACCCTCACAGGATGCTCTCATGTTCACACATCCCCCAACACTGGCACATACACAGAAGCACCGAGACCACCCGGCATGGGGTCTCAGCAGTGATGTTCAGGGGCCATGACCCAGTGAGTAAAAGACGGCCTCTGCCCTGTGGCTTTGCCCCATCCAGAAACCACAAGGCTGAGACCTCCAGAGCTGGCTCTGCTGCTTAGCATCTGTATGACCCTGGGTAAGTCACCTAACCTCTCTGTACCTCAGTGGGAAGGGTCACACCTTCCTCCCCACTGTGAGGATGAAATAAAGTCTGCCAGCCATGTCTGGCGCAAAGATGTCTCTGAACACGCAATGCAGGGTTAGTCTCTATCGAAATGAGTAGTCGGTAGGGTGACCATGTAATAGATCTTCCCAGGTTTGGGGGCACTCTTGAGAGTTAGGGGAGGATGTGAATTACACTGGACCACAGGTGGCAAACCCGTACAGTCCTGGGGAAATCCCATGTACAGTCACCCTTGTGTTAACCACACCATCTCTATGTCTCCGTCTCTATGGAGACAGCGAGGCCTCAGCCCCAAGGTGACTAAGACCCCAGGGCTCCCAGGGAGGCCAGAAACGCTGGGGTTTCTCCAACAAGGCTGGGAAAGCTCCTTGTCACCGCACACTAATAAATAAGACAAAGCCTCTTTGTCCCCAGAGCCCAGCCCAGCTGCAGGCCCGCCTCCTTCCGCAGTCTCTAGGGCAAGGGCGCTCTCGCCCCAACATCCGACCCCCTCGCACAGAATCCGCCCCTTGTCCTAACTCCAGGCGACCACCTCTGCCCTCACCCCTGGACAAAGGATCCCCCCATCTCCTTTCCAGGCACAGGACTCGCTGTGTCCTTTCCAATGTGGACGCAGAGTCTGCTCCCCACCTTGGAGGCCAAAGAGCCTGAGCCAGGCACCGCCGTGGAGGCTCATCGTGCCAAGAGGGCAGACCCCCAGAGTGCCCCCAAGCAGGGTCCCGGCCGGGCGCCGGGCAGGAACAGAGACCGGCAGGGCGCGGGCACAGTCGTCGTGGCAACGCGTGTGGGCGAGTCATGATTGCAGGCTGTCCCGGGCCACGGCACTTAACAGTTTAGAGTGCCTCCCGCCCCTGATCTCATTGGAGCCTTTGCAACAGCCCTGCCCATGGCCACCGATGCCCCCATTTCCCACATGAAGAAACCGAGGCTCGGAGCAGCGACGAGCCCCTCGGAAGGCCGCCCCGGCAGCGGGTGGCAGCGGGACTAGACGCGGACCCCTTGCGGCCGAGCCGGCTCCCAGGCTCCTCCCCGGCCCTCCCTCCTCCGCGCCGCCCCCCTGGCTGAGCCCGCCGCCGCCGCGCGCCTGGCCTCCACTGCAGAGCCCGGCTCCCGCCCCTCCGCCGCCGCGCGGGGCTCCCGGACGCGGGCTCCCGGTGAGTGTGCGGGTGGGGTGGCGGGACACGAGCGCTCCCGGGCGCCCCCAGCGGCGGGGCCGGCTGAGGAGGGGGGAGCGAAGGAAGGGAGGTGGTGGAAGGGTCTCCCCCAACACCCCCAGTGCCTTCTCGCCCCTCGATTCTGGGCGAGGTGGGGGCTCTAGGGGGCTTGGAAGGTTCTGAGACACCCCCCTCCCACGTCCGCAAGCTCCCGAGCTGCCCCGGATGAAGGGAAAGTGGGTGAGGGGAGTGGGGGGAGACGGCAGTGGCATTATAGAGTGTGGCGACAGTTGGGCAAAGTTTGGTCCCGGGCTGGGAAAAAGAGGATGGCTGGGGGGTGAGGTTGGGGGGGGGGGAGTGTTGGTGGCCGGCTGGGGTAATCAGAACTGGCTCCACCTGTCCCAGTTCTGAGCTTGGAGGGAAATTCTTTGCAGGTGAGTGGAGTCCCTGGGGTGTGTTGGGCGGGACTGGACAGACAGGACCGGAAGGTGGAAGGTGGAAGGTGGGGACCCAGAAGGGGGCTGCACCCAAGTGGGTGCCGGGCGACAGGGCCCCTCTCCTCGGGAAGGCTGGCAGACTGGGCTCCAACCACCACTTCAGTCTTTTTGAGCTCCCACCAGGTCAGTGGCAGGCTGGGGAGGGAATGATCTTAAGATTCTTACAACAGCTCAAGAAAGTAGGAATTCTTTCCCTTTGGAGATAAGGAACGGAGGTCAAAACTATTAAGGGATTCTTGGAAGTCACCTGGCTAGTAAGGGGCAGAGCTGAGGCTGGAATCCAGATGTGACTCCATGCTCAGTGCACATTTCTCTGCTCGTCCCCATAAGGCCAGGTCTCAGAGGAGCACGTGGGGGAGAAGAGGGTCTGCAGGGATGGGGTCTTCTGCAGTCACACCATGCTGTTGGAGATTCCCGGAGAAGAGGCATCAGAAGAGCTGAGGTGTTGAGAAGCAAATGTGCCTTCTCCCTCTGGCCAGAGCCCGGAAGTCCTTCCCCCAAGCTACCTTGTCCAGATTGTTCTGCAGGCTACCTACCTGCCCCCACCTCACAGCCCTTCCCTCCAAGCTGCCTCTCTGAGAAGTCAGCATGCATTTCTTTATCACCCAGCACTTACTGAGTACCTACTGTGTGCCAAACACTAGGCACTAAATATAACTCAGTAAGCAAAACAGCGCTGATATTCTAGCGGGGGAGACAGACAATAAATAAGAACCAAAAAATAACAAATACTTTAATTTCAAATGGTGATTAAATTCGAGGAGGAAAATAAAGGAGACAGGAGCAGAGTGACTGGGAGGGCAGGGCTCCCAGACCCAGGGTAATCTGGGGAGTCCTCAGCTATGAGAAGGACCCAGCCATGCAAGGTTCTGGAGAAAGAGCATTCCTGGCAGCAGGAATAATTGCAGAGTCCCCAACTCTCCCCATGTGGCTGAAGCAGAGAGAGGCAGGGTGAGAATGTAGGAGAGGAGGGCAAGAATGTAAAATCTGGGGTTTCATCCTAAGCGTAATGTGAAGCTAGTAGAAAGTTTTAAACAAGGGAGTGACACGGTCCAAGTTAGTGGATTCTAGGGGCCCAGGAACAGATGCCGAAAGGCCAGCGAGGAGGCCCTGGCAATAATACCAGCAAGAGTGATGGTGGTTTGGAGCTACCAGCAAGGTGGTAGCAGTAGAGGGGTGAGAGACGGCCCTGCAAGATTTGGACCCACAGGCATCATGCATGCTCAGAGGGGCATCGTGTGCTCCAGGAGCGCCCACACGTGCACACAGGCCCACACATGCACATGGAGACACATGTTCCCACACCCATGGCAGCAGGCAGACACTAGATGTACTCAGGCAGACCCACCCCTCCACACCCTCTGAGTCATCCCAGGACTGGGAGGAAGATGGGTGGTTCTGGGGCCTGAACAAAGTATGTCTCCCCACCACAGAACCCTGGCATCCAGCATGGCTGGGGTGGTTGGGGCTCCCCCAGGCTCTGGCACAGGGAGAGGGATTGTCTCTAGATTTTCCCTGGATCTGGTGTGCCAGGAGCCAAACCACCTACCATCCCCCACTCACCGCCAACCTGAGTTGTTCTCCCAACGTCACCACCTACTGACTGGGAGACCTTGAGGAGGTTATTTCTCCTCTCTGGACCTCAGTTTCCCCTCTGCAGAATGGGCTTGCCAGGGAGCAAGAAGATCCTCTGCCCTTCTACCTGGACTGCGGTCCTGCTAGCTGGACTAAGAACGAAATTAGAGACAGATAAACAAGAGAAAATCTAATTTAATTTCATGTGAATGGGGAATCCACATGGATGTGGAAATTCCAAAGACAGGTAAAAGGAGGTATATATGCCCTCCTGAACTAAAGAGAAGGGAATAGGGGTCTGGGACTTCAAAGGGAAGAAATACAATTCACCAAGGATGAAAATGAGTAAATATTTGGTAAACAAATGTTTGCTGGGCCACTCAGAAACAATGGGATGTAGAGGACTTTGATCAAACAGGCCTTGCCAGGCTCCTCTCTGTCTACCCTCCTTAGTTCGTATAACAATGTAGTTATCTCCGGTGATGGCTCTCTTCCTGGAGCAGGTCCTCTATCTGAATACTTCTAGGCAGTTGAAGGAGAGATAAAGAGCTTTTCCTGAATCTGATGAGCTTTGATTGCTTTTAACTCAAAATCATCTGCATGCCAAAGTGGCCTATCTTGGGGCAGCCTGCCCTTGGCCCCTACAGGCTCATGACCCCACCCTCACAAGATGGTAGCAAGGAATCAGTGAAGTAAGTTGCAAGAACCTGGTCTGGGACAGGCATCCAGCAGAGGAGGGGTAGGAGGTGGTGGAGAGCACAGCCTGCCCCCCCCGCCCCCCCCCGCACTGACAGCCTGGCCTGGAATCCAACTGCAGTTCTAAATGAGTGATTTGGCCTCTCTAGATTTCACAATGAGTGGCCAGCATTTATTGAGCATTTACTATGTGTTAAGTGCTTTGCAACGGTTATCTTCATCTGTAAATGAGAAGCATAATAGTATCTACCTCATGGGGTCATTATAAGGACTAAAGGAGATAGTGTTGCACAGCTTTTAGCTCCTCCGCTGACCCATAGTAAATGCTCAATAAATGGTCATTGTTATTATCAGCAAATGCACATTCCCTTCCTTCATGCATACAAGCTCTGTGACTTTTGGCAGGTTACTTAGCCTCTCTCTAGGCCTGTATCCTGCCCGTAGCCTGGGAGGAATAATAGTCCTGATCTCAAAGGGTCATTGGCTGATCAAACGCATCTATCCACATAAAGACCCCAGAACAGTGCCTGATACACGGTAAATGCTCACATCAAATGTTACCTATGCGGAGCACCTGGGTGGCTCAGTCGGTTGAGCATCCGACTTCAGCTCAGGTGGTGATCTTGCGATTCCTGGGTTCACACCCTCCCATCAGGCTCACTGCTGTCAGCCTGTTAACACAGAGCCCGCTTCGGATCCTCTGTCCCCCTCTCTCTACCCCTCCCCTGCTTGCAGTCTCTCAAAAATAACAATGAAAAAATACATAAATATATACATACATATATGTGTATATATATGTATATATATACACACATATATGTGTATATATATATGTATATATATACACATATATGTATGTGTGTATATACATATACACATATATATAACAAAATAACATATATATGTACAAAATAAAAAATTAAAATAATAAAAAAATTTTAAATGTCACCCATACATTAAACATGGACTTTTCCTTGCATGCCGTCAGGTGGGCACGGCCCCCGGCACGCCCGCCAAGCACCATGGACTGGAAGACGCTGCAGGCCCTCCTGAGCGGTGTGAACAAGTACTCCACGGCATTTGGGCGCATCTGGCTGTCGGTGGTGTTCGTCTTCCGCGTGCTGGTGTACGTCGTGGCCGCGGAGCGCGTGTGGGGGGACGAGCAGAAGGACTTCGACTGCAACACCAAGCAGCCCGGCTGCACCAACGTCTGCTACGACAACTTCTTCCCCATTTCCAACATCCGCCTCTGGGCCCTGCAGCTCATCTTCGTCACGTGCCCCTCGCTGCTGGTCATCCTGCACGTGGCCTACCGGGAGGAGCGCGAGCGCCGGCACCGCCAGAAGCACGGGGACCAGTGCGCCAAGCTGTACGCCAACGCGGGCAAGAAGCACGGCGGCCTGTGGTGGACCTACTTGTTCAGCCTCATCTTCAAGCTCCTCATCGAATTCCTCTTCCTCTACGTGCTGCACACGCTCTGGCATGGCTTTGGCATGCCACGCCTGGTGCAGTGTGCCAACGTGGCACCCTGCCCCAACGTCGTGGACTGCTACATCGCGCGGCCCACCGAGAAGAAGGTCTTCACCTACTTCATGGTGGGTGCCTCTGCCGTCTGCATCGTGCTCACCATCTGCGAGATCTGCTACCTCATCTTCCACAGGGTCCTGCGAGGCATAGCCAGGAACAAGCCCCCAAAGGGCCACAGCCTCCCATCCTCCACCAGCCGGGCCTCCACCTGCCGCTGCCACCACAAGCTGGTGGAGGCTGGGGAGCTGGGCTCCGACTCTGGCGACGACAAGAGACACGCGTCTGCACCCAGCATGACCCCCATCTGACCACAGGCTGGGGAGCGACGCTGGAGCTGCCAGTGGGGACAGATGGGCAGTACTGCACGGGGGGAGGGGTCCTACAGGAGCTGGGTGCCCCCACTTTGAATTCGCTAATCTATCCTGTTTCATTTTTGGCAGATTTTTTGAGCACTGGGCACTGTGCTGTCTACCCAGGTATGAGTCACACCCCAGAACTAGGGCCAGCCCTTGGGGGAGACAGACGTCGAAACAAACAAATCAACGACTGAGTGCGAGGGGACCCCCAGGAGGCTCCCAGCAGAGCTTCCGCCTAACCCAGGAGGGAGTGATCAGGAGAGACTACCCTGAGTACAAAATGTTTGAGAGAGGTGAGAAGGGCTTCCTAGACGAGAAAGCGGCAGGTGTTTGCAGGTGAGATGTTTGCCCTGGTTTGGAAGCACTGGATCAAAGGGAATTTCATTCCCTTGGGAGAAGCACCCAGGTTCTGGGCTGGAAAGGAAGTAGTCTCTAAGTGGGAGGTCCAAAGGCCTGAGGGTGAGCTTGTGAAGGGGAGGAGGAGATGGCTCTGTGACACCAGCTGCTGCTCGAGATACTCGGGTGTCCTCCTGGTCCCCACTGTCCTCAGGGGAAGCCCCCTTAAGCCCAGTTCTGCTCCTCCCAGGCTCAGACAGCTTTTCTGCCGTCTTCTTGCCGCAAACGTGCTCAACCTAGTGCCAGCCTCTCAGACTCTGCTGCCAGAGACTCAAGATAGATGTTCCTTGAGATCAATAAAGGCTGTGTTTTATACAGGTTGGCTCCGTCCTCTATTCTGTACTCCCACCCACAAGACCCTGAGGGCAGGGAAGGTAGCCCTCAGGAGGGCTGTACGTCTGGGGGGTGAAGGCAGACTGGGGCTGGGGTTGATCTGGGTGGGGATGTGGGTGGAACCTACTGGTATATATGTTGTGATTGTAAGTGTGGTCACAAGAGGACGCTGTGCTCCCTCTGCAACAGCGCTTCCCGCGTTTCTAGTGAGAACACTGCTCTGAGCACACACACAATCATTGTTCTCCCCATAGATAAACCACACTCCCTCCTCCTTTATAACCCAATCACCACCATCAACAATCCACGTCCCCACCCTGTGTACACAAATCTCTGTTATTCATACTCTCCTTATAATATGCCACAACAGGATGGTTGTCTCCTTTAAAGGTGGGAGTCCCAGCCTCACTCAAGCATTATTCAGCAGCTCCTTCCATCTGCCCTGAACATTGTTGGCTCACCGGGGCCCTGGCAGGAGGTGGAGACTGCATAGGAGGACAGGAGCTGAACTCAAACAGCTCCGAGTCAGGGGAGACAGTAACACACTCGTCTCCTGCAGTAACCAACAGTTGGGGTGGTTCACAGCCCCCCCCACCCCATCCCCCCAGTACTGTGTGGTGACCTGCAATTTAGGGGACACCAACATTCAAGCCAGACTGGAATGGAAAGCAAAAGGGGGTGCAAGGCTCCACTAATAAGAGACACATTTAGTGACCATCAAAGCCAAGGCCAGGGGCCAGAAATCTAGGAGCAGTGAACCAAGAGCCAATGCAGGCAAGGAGAGGGCAGATCACTATGTCCACAGAACAGGCTGTGGTTCACCTTTGCTCTTTCGTGTGGCTATTAGTGGGGTGGGTAAGCCAACCAAGCTTAAAGGGCCCAGGGTTGGGCTGACACCCACCCCCCCACAGTCTGAATCATAGCTTAACCACTTCATGACCACAGTCACCACGCTGCACCTTGGGCAAGCTTTCAGAACGGCAGTCTTGTCATCATTACAATGTGAATTGCACCAGTCAGGGTCCCAGCAAAAAACAGATGGCACATTCAAACCCAGTAACTTTAAAGAGTTTCCTTGAGGGATATTTTTTCATGTTTATTTATTTTGAGAGAGGCAGAGAGAGAGAGAGCCGGTGCGTATGCACATGAACATGCGCGCAAGTTGGGGAGGAGCAGAGAGAGAGAAAGCCAAGCAGCCTCCACGTTCAGCATGGAGTTCAATGCAGGCTTGATCTCACGACCATGATATCATGACCTGAGTTGAGAGCAAGAGTCAGACGCTTAACCAACTGAGCCAATTTGTTTTAAAAAGTATGCGCATGATCAAGGAAACCACAAACACTACTGCAGTGCCCTGGGGCTTGTACCAGGGTAGCCACGGACTGGGTTGCCACACTGGAGCTGCAAGGATGCATTCCACCCCAGCGACCAAATAAATACCCCAACTTCACTTTCTCATCTCCTGCCCTCCTGCCAGTGGCTCCCACTGACACAACCCAACCAGGATCCAGAGAGCAAGGGAGCCAAATGAGGCAGCCAGTTATGGCTCAGCCTCCTGGGGCACAGAGCAGGGTGGAGAGTTGACCCGAGGGACAAAGGGACCATATTCATCCCAGCACTCAGAGCAGTACTACTCCTTGGGTTGCTGTAGAGATGAGACACTGAAGGTAACCCAGCAGTATGGTGCTAATGTGTTCAGTAAATATCCAGGCAGGAGCTTGCCTGCTGCCCAGGCCACAACAAGGCCAGTCCCAGCCTGGCCTGGATGATTGCAAAGGTCTCAGGGAAGGTCTCTCCTGCTTGCTGCCACACATTCCAGCATCTTCCAGGGCAGTTTCAGCTGCCTGGCCAAGGATGGCTTGGAGGCCAGAGCAACCAGAGGACATCACTGGCTAGCTCAGCACAGACTGAGCCTCCAGCCCCAGGCTCCTTCTCCAGGCTGGGGGTGAGGACCGTGGTTGACAGGATGTCCCAGCCCTGTCCTGAGATGTGCCACCTTCTGCCTGAGAGCCTGAGAGCTGTTCTGAGCAGTGCAGCTCACTCTCCTGATCCAGGACACCTGGAGCTACTGTTCACCATCCAGAGTCCCCAGCACACAACGCTGTCACCACAAGGTGGCTCTCATGTCCCCTGGCCTTCTCTTCTCAGGGTACACGCTTCTATCTCCTCCTTCCCCAGCACATGAGCATTCACTGCAAGCCTCCTTCCCTCACGCACATGGTAGATTTAGATTTCACGCACACACAGCCTTCACAACCACACCTACTGCACGAAATAACAGCCACCACGCAGCCCAAGCTAAACAGGAGAGTATCTTGTGTCATCACCCTGGTCTCAGCTTCCTATTATGGATTGAATGTTTGTGTCCCCCCAAAATTCATACCTTGAAATCCTAACTTCTGCTGTAATGGTATTAGGAAGTGGAGCCCTTGGGAGGTGAAGCCCCTCGAGAATGGGATTTGTGCCCTTCGAAGAAGACACAGAAGAGGGAGGACCTTTCTCCCTTCACCACGTGAGGACACAATGAGAAGACAGCCCTGTGTAAACCGGGAAGAGGGTCTTCACCAAGAACCTTTTTGGACTTCCAGCCTCCAGAACCGTGAGAAATAAATTTCCATTGTTTAGGGTCCCCAGTGTGTGGCATTCTGTTACAGCGGCTTGAGCTGAGACAACCACATCATCTCGCACCTGGATTACTACAACAACGTCCCTGCTTCCTGCCCTAGCTCTGGGAAGCAGAAGAACGGAAAGGGGAGGAAGCGGGACTGAGCAACAAGACCTGTTGTGCTGTGTCCATCAGGCAAAGATTGTCGGTTAGAGGCAGTCATGTGGAGTTGGCTGGGCCCTTGACCGCTGCTTGGCTCAGTCACTGCCTGGGGCCACCCCCCGAGCTTGGCCACCTGGACAGCTGGAGCGGACCTGAAAGGGCTAACAGCTGGAGGCTGTCAGCTGCCCAGACTCCCACAGCTGGGCAACAAGTCCTGTCCCAAAGGGGGATGTCCATATTCACCACTCACCCCCACAGTCCATTCTCGGCACCACAGCCCCAGTGATCCTTCACAACCCAGGTCAGGCCGGGTCACCCGCCCTGCCTGCACCTCCTGAGACATCTCACACAGCCCTTGAGGGGCCTCTAAGATCTGCCCACCCCACACTCACCTGTTCTCTCTCAGAATGCACCACTTCTCGCTCACCTCACTACAGCCACACTGACCTCCTTGCTGCCCTCAAGCAGGAAATGTTCCTGCCAGGCATGTTCCTGCCTCAGGGCCTTTGCACTCTCTGTTCCCTCTGTCCAGAAGGCTCTTTCGCTCCATCCTTTCCTTCAGGGTGCGCATCAAATGCCCACTGCTTAGTGAGACAATCTCCTCTCTTCTACTCAACATCAAAACTGCACCCTCGGCATGCTCAACTCTCCCTCCCTGCTTTCCACATAGCTTTGTCGTCATCTAGCAGGTTCTGTGTTCTGTCTCCCCACAGCTAGAGTGTAAAATCCACAAGGACAGGGAGTCTTGTCGTTCCCTGGTTGGTCTCCAGGGACCACTGACTAAGACAGTGCCACAGCAGCAGGGGGTGCTCAGTAAAAACGTGCTGAATTAATACGTTCATATATGGGGCTGGTGCCCTGCTAGGTGCTGGGGATGTAAAGAAGACCCCACTGCGTGCCCTCTAGGGGCCCTCAGTCTCATGCAGTAAGTGACGCACCCAGGGTGGGAGGAAGGGAAATGGGGTGGGGGGAGGTTTAATCGGTAGACAGTTTCAGTTTTGCAAGATGAAAAAGTTCTGGAGCTCTGTTGCTCAACAATGTCAATGTACTTAACACCACTACTAAATGGTACATTTTTTAGTGGTTCAGATGGTAAATTTTATGTGTTTTTTTTTTACTACAATTAAAAATAAAATTTTTAAAAATAGCCACCCAAAAACCCAAAATAAAACAATGCATCCAGGGGCAATACGTGAGCCACTGAGGGCACCAAGGCTCACCTAACCCAGGGGAGACAGCAAGGGGGCTTCTGGGAGAAGTTGACATAGAGCACAGAAAGACTTGTCGGTTAGGCATGTGAGGGCACTCCAGGCAGAGGGAACGGCATGGGCACAAGTAGAGTGCTCAGAGAACTACAGTAATGGAGTATGGCTCAATCACATAGTGAAAGGGGGAGAGGGATAAGGCTGGAGGCCAGGAGACCCACTGAGAGCACACTGAGACAGTGGCTTAAACAGGGTCAGGGCAGTGGGAAGAGAGGTGTGGGGTTCCAAGGATGCCTTGCCCTCTCCACCTGCTCCTCTCTCCCTCCAGGAGAGGGGATCAGAAAGGCTTGGGAGAGCCTGGGCCCAGCAGCTGGAGAGGAACTCAGAGCGAGGCTGTCTTGGGGGCGTGGTAAGAACCCGCCTCCAGGGACCTCCGTTCTCATGCCCTCCGAGGTCAGAACTAAGTGGGCGCAGTTGTCAGCTTTGGAAATCCGGGAGGAGGCTCTGCTCAGCCTGGCCCTGAGGGACAGGCCTGGAAGGGGAAGCCAGCTCAGTCTGATCCTGAAGTTTTGAGGTCTGAGCCAGGCCCAGCACACTTGCTGCCCCAGAAGTCTGCTTGCCAGGGCTGAGGGCAGGACCCTCAGGGACCCAGCCCTGGGGCACTGGGAGTCCGAGGACTGAAGCCTGCTGCAGAAAACCTGCTGCAGAAAAACCAGGACCGTTCCACCACCTGCCCCAGGCCTCAGTCCCCACCTGCCACGTTTCCTTTCCTTAGCTGCCCTGCCCCCCACCACTCCACTCTGGGTCTCCTTCCCCTCAGTCCTCTCTGCTCCCATCAAGACCAACCCACAGACTCTTTTTGTCACAACTGTTTCTTCAAGACATTTTTAGCCACTGCTCACTTGAAAACTCCTTGTGTACCACTATGCTATGTGCTGATTGGATCTCCTATCAACTCCACACAGTAGGAACAACCACCATCCCCATTCTACAGAAGAAGAAACTGAGGCACAGGGGTTTAAGCAACTTGCCTAAAGGCACAGGAGTCCTCAGCAAAGTCTCAACTTCTAGATTCTTTGGCCTCCTCCCAGCAAAGTCTCAGCACCCTAGGGGCAGCAGCCAAGGTCTCGAGACCTTGCAGCCCAGGCTCTTGCTCACACTGTTCCTTCTGCCTAGAATGTTCCCCCTTGCACCCCCTTCAACCAGCTAATTCAGTCTTCTCAGGAAACGTCCCTAACCAAGTCCCCTCTGAGTCACCCTGTAGTCCTCCCGAGAACCTTCCAGATTTGCTACTTTACTCTTACCCAAGGGCTGATATGCTCAATTCCGGCCTCCTGTAGCAGCCAGTGAGAGTGGGAGACCAGAGACTACACTGGCTGGCTATGGTCAACCCCCCAGCTCCACTTACAATGCGTGCAGCACAGCAGACCCTCATTAACTTTCATCGACAGGGCGATGCCTGAATGAAGGATGGCAGGTTCTGCCCCCCCCCCTTTCATTCCTTTGGGAGCCCCCTCCCCATTTAGAGGCATGAGCAAGGGATCCAAGCGAAAGGTGGAGAGCCCCTCCTCTTCAGTCTCCAGTGATCTATGGGGAGTTGCTTAGTGACCTCTGATCGCCTGCCCAGGAGTGGAGATGTTTGAGAATTCCGCAAGAATTCAGGCTGGGTTGAGAGCCCAGCTCCACCACGGACTCTAGGGAGGGCAGATATAACCCCTCTCTCCCGATGTGGTCCCCCCCCCCCCCCCCCCGTACTGATGAGCCTCGACTGCCAAGTCCCGGCACAGCGCGGGGCACAAGGTGGCGCCCTGAAAAATGAGTGGTCTTCTCTCTTTTTTCTGACCAAGGGCAAGAGGACCCCATGGTCAAGGAAAGGTCCTTCCCTGGAGGCCCCCACACCCTCATCCGCATCTGCCCATCCCTCACAGCCCTCAGGTCAGTTGCAGGATCAGAAAGTTCTCGCTGTGATCCTTTCAAATCCAGCCACCTGGGAAAGGTTTGGCCCTGCAGAACTCCTGTTCCAGAGCCAAAGAAACAGAGGCTGGGAGGGTTCCGGGCCAGAATACCAAGCAGAAGGCGAAGAAGGGGAGCCAGAGGCCTCTCAAGCCCCCTCCACCTCCTAATTCCCAGTGCCAGTCCCGGGGCCCTTTCCTTAAGCGTCGCTACAGGGAGTCGGCACCTCCTGGTCCCCGCCCCCGGCTCTGAGAAGCGCCCCGCCGCCCTCCCGTGGCGTTTCCTGCCCCCACCCCGCCCCTCCGCGCTATTTAAGGCGCCCCCGCCGTCCGGCGCCGTCCAGCAGGGCTCCTGCGGGCGCCGCTCCGCTGTCGCGCTAACCCCGCCGCCACCTGGGCCACCCGGCAGGCAGGCGGTGAGTTGGGCTTGGGGGTGGGGAGGGCCAGGACGCCACCTGCTAACTAGCGAGCGGGGCGCGGGGGAGGGAGACGCCTCCGCCACCGGCCACTCGGCCGCCACGGGCTGAGGGTTGCTGGGGGTCGGGGGAGGCGCGACGGCTGCGGGCCAGGCTCTCTGCTGAGCCACGTTACTGGCTTCTTTCACTGTATCCTTATAACCCTAGGAGGTGGGAGTATTATTTCCATTTTACAGGAGAGGAGACTGAGGTGCTAAGGTTGACGCTTACCCAGGGTTAGTTAGCAAAAGGGAGCCAGCACCAAAGTCTGATTCCAGAGCCTGGCTCTAAAGAGCTTTGCTCCTTGAAGAAGCGCCTCCCCTGCCCCCTTCCCTGCATTTCTTCCCCCAGCTCTCTGCCCACCCACCTCCCCCATACCCCGTGTTCTGGGAACTTGGTGGCCTATGCCTCCACCCTGCTATGACAGTTCTTTTAAGAGTCTAGAATTTATCAACAACAGCTTGGGGGCCCAGGGGGTATGGAGGAAGGGGGTAGGATCAGTGTCCATACTTAAGTGGCAGGTGGTCACTATTGTTGACAGGTGGAACTAATGCAGGATGTTGCCTTTAGCATCTAACACCCTTCCCACCTGCCCCTTACCGCAGCTCAAAGGTTAGAGTGAGGTCAGCTGGGTGACTTACCATGGGCAGGGGGGCAGGGACCTGAGGTTTTGGGCCCCCTGAGAAGCTGAAGATAGCACCACCACTGCCCACAGTTGGGGACAGCCAGCCCATCATGGGCAAAAGGAAGGAGGGGCATAGCACAGCCATGTGACCTGGGGTAAGTTCCTCAGATTCTGTTCCCATAAGCTCAGGAGCCTCAATTTGATCCAAATCTTGAGCTGTGTTATCCTGGGACTCGGCCTGGGAACAAGAGGGATACAGAGGTATGACAAGACAAGGACCTAGTAGCCATCATCCAAAGATCAGCTTTTAGTCCTGACCACCCTGCTGGCTGTGAGCCCCCAAGCCAGTCCCTTCCCTTCCTTGAGCCTCAGTGTCCCTGTAGGTAAAATGGGTGTGGCCAACCTCCCTGCAAGCTTGTTGCCAGGACAGCTGAGAAGGATGTCATGCTGACTGTGTCCTCTATCTCCCTGCAGACGGAGGAGGCCGGGTAGCCATGGGTGACTGGGGCTTCCTCGAGAAGCTGCTGGACCAAGTCCAGGAGCACTCGACTGTAGTGGGCAAGATCTGGCTGACGGTGCTTTTCATCTTTCGCATCCTCATCCTGGGCCTGGCTGGCGAGTCCGTGTGGGGCGACGAGCAGTCAGATTTCGAGTGTAACACGGCCCAGCCGGGCTGCACCAATGTCTGCTATGACCAGGCATTCCCGATCTCCCACATCCGCTACTGGGTGCTGCAGTTCCTTTTTGTCAGCACACCCACCCTGGTCTACCTGGGCCACGTCATCTATCTGTCCCGGCGTGAAGAGCGGCTGCGGCAGAAGGAGGGGGAGCTGCGGGCGCTGCCAGCCAAGGACCCACGCGTGGAGCGAGCACTGGCAGCCATAGAGCGTCAGATGGCCAAAATCTCGGTGGCAGAGGACGGCCGCCTGCGGATCCGCGGGGCGCTCATGGGCACCTACGTGGCCAGCGTGCTCTGCAAAAGTGTGCTGGAGGCAGGATTCCTGTATGGCCAGTGGCGTCTCTATGGCTGGACCATGGAGCCAGTGTTCGTGTGCCAGCGCGCCCCCTGCCCCTACCTTGTAGACTGCTTCGTCTCGCGCCCCACAGAGAAGACTATCTTCATCATCTTCATGCTGGTGGTCGGACTCATCTCCTTGGTGCTCAACCTGCTGGAGCTGGGACACCTGCTGTGCCGCTGCCTCAGCCGGGAGGTGAGGGCCCGGCAGGGCCAGGATGTGCCCCCGGCCCAGCGCACCTCCTCGGAGCCCTACCCTGACCAGGTCTTCTTCTACCTCCCCGTGGGCGAGGGCCCCTCGTCCCCGCCTTGCCCTACCTACAATGGGCTCTCATCCAGTGAGCAGAACTGGGCCAACCTGACTACAGAGGAGAGGCTGGCTTCTTCCAGGGCCCCCCTCTTCCTGGACCCGCCTCCTGAGAGTGGCCAGAAATCCCCCAGTCGCCCCAGCAGCTCTGCTTCCAAGAAGCAGTATGTGTAGGGGGCTGGGGCTTATGTCACCCAACAGAGCGGCACAGGGAAGTCTGGCTGCCTTGGATGCCCTCTCCCTGAAGACTGCAGGAAAGAAGGGAGCAAGGGAAGCAGATGCTTGCTGGCCAGGAGCCCTCATTGCAGATTGTGTTTGAGCATCTGGGCCTTCCTGGTGACCAGAGGGGCACCATGGATCCCCCTCCAGAATATGACTCTGCCACAGGCACAGACAAAGCCAGCTTGGGGTGCTCCAGACCAAGGGCCTTGTGGGGCCTCTGGACTTTTTCACCTGGTTCAGAGCAACCTGGAGCCAATTTACCCCTCCCTCATGAAAGATTCACCTCTGCCCACGTTGTCCTCACAGGAAAGGGCTGGTTGAGGCTGCTGGGTCAGAGAGCTCACACACAGCCTGTGCTGGATCTGGCCCTGTCGAGGGGACTGGTGTCTCGTTCTCACTCCTTCCTAGTTCCACTGTTTATGCTTCTAAAATAAACAAGATTTGGTCACAAGCTACATGTGTCCTGATGCTGTCATGATGTGCCTCCTGGGAGGTTGGGGGGCAGTCGCCTGGCCCGGCTTCCTTTTTCTTTGCAGTCTCATGATCCGTCTTTGGCCTCTGCAACCCCAACTCCACCCAGTGTCTTAAACCCTCAAACCCCTACATCCTGCCTCTCAGCAGCCCTGAGTCCTAAACGCTCACCTTTTGAAATGCCTCTACCACGCAGCCCCCCACAACGGCCAAAGCCCCTGCCTGTCCCCATCCTGCCCCATGGCCATCCAGTGCCCTGGCTATGCTGAGTGCAGTGTGCTTCCTTACTGGACACTCTGCTCCCAAGCCCTCTACCCTATCCCAGCTCATTCTGGACCCCTTGGTATTTGGGGAGGCAGATTTAGATCACTTGCCTCCTCCTACCTTGGCCCTTTCTAGTCTGCCCCCCTAAAGGCCTGCAACCTATCTCCTCCCCATGCACTGAGTACAGAGAAATCTTGCCTCTGAGTCACAAAGTTTGCAGTAAAAGTAGTAAAAAATGGAACTGGATGGGGTGCCTGGGTGGCTCAGTCGGTCAAGCGTCCGACCTTGGCTCAGATTGTGATCTCGTGGTTTGCGAGTTCAAACCCTGCATCAGGCTCTGCTCTGACAGCTCAGAGCCTGGAGCCTGCCTCGGATTCTGTGTCTCCCTCTCTCTCTGCCCCTCCCCAGCTTATGCTCTCTCTCTGTCTCAAAAATAAATAAAACGTTAAAAAAAAAATAGAACTGGATCTTGACGGATGAATAGTTCACTGGGAAGGGCAAGAAGACGCTGAATGCTCGGGCAGAGAAAATTGTTTTTGCAAAAGCACAGAGAAGGGGAATGGGCAGGGGGTACTGGGGGTGCTTAGGGCCTGGTGAGCCATCCAGGATGGGGGAAGTACGGGTGAGGATGAACCCAGTATTGGCAGAGTTGACCCTTCGTGGAAGGTGACCCAGGTGGTGGTGAGCACTCAGATAGTGGCCCTCAGAGGCAAGCTGGCTGTCTTCCCCTAGTCAGGGAGATCTGGGGCTGGACAGGGACCTGGGGTCCATCCCATGTGGCCACACGCCTCTCCTTGAGAGCTTTACAGCATGTTGGCAGCTCATCCCTATTCCCATCAAGATAGGTCTCCAAACACCAGCTCTGTACCCCTCACCCTAGAACTAACTTATTCACGACTTACCCATCAAGTTTGGATGCTCAGCCTGAAAAGTCACAGCCCTATAATTCCTCCAGCTTCTGTTGTTCCTTCTGAATCCCAGAGATCTGACAGACCAGCCTCCTCATGGCTCCCCAGACTCATCCAGGTATGTTCCCACCTTGCTCCTTTGATGACCTATAGTGCCCTTCCCCCCACTTCCAAACACCACACTACAACGAAAAAGGCAGTACCTGAGTGCAGAGAGAAAGATGAGCTTTGATATCAGAGGGTCCTCAATTTAAATGCTACTTCTGACATGTACAAAGCCTTGTGGCCTTAAGTCAATTGTTTCCCTTCTCTAAGTCTCTGTTCTCTCTGTAATATGCAGATAACACTGCCTGCCTCACAAGTTACAAGAAACAAAAATAAGAGAATGTACGTGAGTCTGCCTGGCTCATAGTAGTCATGTAGTGAAATTCAGCTCAGCCTCTAGCAAGGTTATCACAGGTCCTTCTTCCTCCAGGAAGCCCTCCCTGATTTCTCCAGCCAGTCCCCAGTGATGATCTCTACCTCAGGAAACTGAACCGCTGCTTAGTATGAGCCTGTTTTATCTCCCCAGTGAGTCTCTAAGGATCACCACAGAGTCACTTTTATTCCCCATGGGCCTAGCCCATCATTCACTTCCATCAGTCACAATCCCACATGTCTATGACATGAGGGATTGAGATAGACTTGGCAGAAAGCAGGCTGTTCGTGAATAAGAATGGCATGATCTGGGACACTGAGGTCCTCTTCCAAGGGGTTCTTCCCCAGCCAGGGTGAGAGGCCAGATCTGTGGCTTAGAGGTCAGTCTCTGAGAGCCAGCCCAGGCTGAGGGCTCTAGAAGCCTGCTTCCAGTAGGTATTCCCTACCTGTCCTAGCTTGGAAAGGTAAGAGAAGAAAGGGCTAGGTGAGTAAGGAAGGTATCCTTCCCCTCCCTCAAGGGTCACCTGCTCTGAGCTTGGAGTTGGGTCTGGGGTCAGGCCAGGGACCTGACTCTTGGGCAAGGCTGGGGCTGGGTCCTAGACTGGTGGCCACACAACCACGAGGGCAAATGGGCTGTGGTCTGAGGATAAGAATAGTGCCATAGGAATGGAGCCACACAGGGTGGGTGGGCCAGTGCAGTAGGGTGAAGACTTATGAATGCAGAGGGGCTACGAGTTCCATGCCACTTGGCTTTCGTGACAAAGTACCACAGACAGGGTGGAGGGGACTTCAACCACAGAAATTTATTCTCTCACACTTCTGGCTGCTAGAAGTCTGAGATCAATGTGTCTGCAGGGTCAGTTCCTTCTGGGGCCTGTGAGGGAGAGTCTGTTCCAGGCCTCTCTCCCAGCTTCTGGTGGGATGCCAGCCGTCTTTGACATTCCTCGGCTTGCAGAAGCATTGCCCCACTCTCTGCCTTCATCTTCACATGGGATTCTCCCTCTGCGTGTGTCTGTCTCTGTGTCCACGTTTTTTCGTAAGGACATCAGCCATATTGGATTAAGTTCCTCCTAATGACGTCATTGTAACTTGATTACCTCTGTAAAGACCATTTCCAAATAAGGCCACATTCTGAGGTACTGGGGGTTAGGACTTCAGCATGCCTCTTTGGGGGACAAAGCACACCACCCCACCCGCCCCGCCTCACCTCTAAGCACTAGTGGGGCAAGGCCAAGGAGTACGTGAAGTGCGTGTTGGTCTCAGGCACCTCCTCGGAGATGCGGGCCTGGATGGAACCCAGCAGATTCCAGCTCACTTCCTCCCACCTGCCTATTCCTCACCACCACCCAAATCTATGTTGGCAACAGGCAATTCTGGGTCACAGAAAGAGCCACTGGGGGCTTTACTCCTGACTCTCCTCACACTCACTTGACTCCAGTCCCTGTCCCTCTCTGGGCCTCAGTTTCCCCCTGTGAAATGAAAGGGTTGAATGAGAAACAGGGAGTAACCTGTCACTAATCACCAGTCTAAAGCTCACGAGTGATGCGCTATTTTTCATCAATCAGAACAGATTCAACTTTGTTTCTATAATAAGATCAGTTCCAGTCACTTGAATTCACATTGCCTTCCTAAGTAGGAAAGAAAGGGACAGGATTATTTGGAGTGCACTGGGAATTTTGCATAACCCAAGGTCATCTTATCTGTGACCCAGGGGAGCATGTGAACGTCATGAGCTGTGCATAAACAGAGCTGTCAGGGTTGGGTGATGTCAAACTTCTTTCCAATCTAATGTGCTGGCTCACTGGCCGCTGGGTTGCTGACCTCATGATTCTGCGGACAACCCCCGGTTCCTTGAGTGTAGATCCTTTTGTTTCCTTTTTACACTAACCTCAGCATGCCCACGGATGTTTACAGGAAGGGATCTCCATCACGGAATTGTCAGAATTTCTTTCTCCACCTTACAACTTCCCCCACCAGCCCTGGCTCTGACCACAAGTGCCACACAAGGCTCAATCTTTCTGTCCTTCCCATGCAAGAACTATAGCCACATGCAGATAGCCACCAGGCTGGTCCTGAATCTGCTCTTACCCTATTTTTCCAGCTGACTGATTTCCAGAAGTCTCTGGCCAACCAATAAGTTGTCTACTTTCCTCTTAACAGGTGCATCACTCCCCTCAGTGCTAGACATGATAGTTCAAGTGGTCAGAATCCAGATTATCAATCTCTCTTGACTCAAAACTTCTACCTCTATGAATGCAACGTAGGATTATATTAACTTTGCTATTTTCTCCTCTTTTCCATATATAGAAATTTTTTTCAGATTATAAAGGTCATGCATGATCATTGTAGATAATGAGATCCCGCCATCCAGGCATACTAACTATTAATATTCAGAAATAATTCCTTTCAGGCTCTTCCATGCATATTTTTTTAAACTTTTTCAATGTTTATTTATTTTTGAGAGAGAGAGAGACAGAGACAGAGACAGAGTGTGAGCAGGGAAGGGGCAGAGAGAGAGGGGGGCACAGAACTCTAAGCAGGCTCAGGCTCCAAGCTGTCAGCACAGAGCCCAATGCAGGCATCAAACTCACAAGCCGTGAGATCATGACCTGGGCTGAAGTCGGACACTTAACTCACTAAGCCACCCAGGCACCCCCTTTCCATGCATATTTTTAAATAAAATCTGAATGAAGTTGTACCTACAGTTTTATATTCTTTTTTCATTTTACATAAGTCATAAAGCTTTTCCCCATGTCATCAAATTGGAAACACCACTTAATGGCTTTATCACACGACTTTATCATTCTCTACTTAACCATGACCGTGATATTGGATTTTTAGATTGTTTGCAATCAATTATCCTCTGTTATAAATTGTACCATGATGTAGATGCCTGTACATAAGTGTTTTCCAAATTGCCTATTTCCTTAAAAGAAAGACATTCCAAGCAGTGAAATTACTGGGTCAAAGGTATGACATTTTTTCATTTTAAAAAGCTAGGGGCTTTTTTCTGATTGTGGAAGTAATCCATTGTGGGTTATTCAGAAATGCAGAAACGCACAAATTCTAAGAACTGGAAGCACCAGCCACCTCTGATCGTGGGAGAAAAGGTGGAGCTGGAAACAAGAGAGCTGACTGAAGGCACTGGGCACTGAGGACCCTCCTTCCCCCACCCTTACAGGGATGGGAGCTTATTCTCAGGAGAAGACAAAGCAGAGGAGGAGGGGGAAACACCATAGAGAGTACAGGGTGGGAGTAGTATAAAGACCAGAGGGCAGTTGAATGGAAGTTTACATACTTAATGGTGAGACCCTCAGCCTTCTCCCCCTCCCTCCCAGCTGGCTCCCAGAATGCTGCTTCTAGATGAGGCTATAAAAAGAGAAGACTGCTGGCCACAGAAGGCTGCCTTGAGGAAGGTGAGGAGGGATGCTCCACAGAAGAGATGGGGAGACCATCCCGGACAAAGGGAATAGCATTCTCTAAGGTTCTGAACAAGAAAGCTTGATATATTATTCATTGTTCAGGACTTTTTTCTATATGACCTGCAAGTTGGTTTCCAGAAAAAAAATATTTAAATATTCAATAGCATTGCATGAAAGTACCCATTTCGGGGTGCCTGAGTGGCTCAGTTCGTTGAGCGTCCAAATTCGGCTCAGGTCATGATCTCGTGGTTCATGAGTTCAAGCCCCGTGTCAGGCTCTGTGCTGACAGCTCAGAGCCTGGAGCCTGCTTCCAATTCTGTCTCCCTCTCTCTCTGCCTCTCTCTCTCTCTCTCTCTCTCTCTCTCTCCCTCTCTCTCTCTCTCTCTCAAAAATAAATAACCACTTAAAAATTTTTTTAAAAAGTGCCCATTTCAAGGCACCCACACTAACATTATTAAACAATATTTTAGGGGTGTCTGGGTGGCTCGGTTAAGCATCATACTTTGGCTCTGGTCATGATCTTGTGGTTCATGAGTTCGAGCCCTGCATCCAGCTCTCTGCCATCAGCACAGAGCCTGCTTCGGATCTTCTGTCTTCCTCTCTCTCTGCCCCTCCCCCATGGCTCTCTGTCTCAAAAATAAACATTTGTTTTAAATATTTAAAAAATAAAATAAAATCTGGCAGAATATATTCTCCTTTCATTTTTTTCACTCCTCTTCAGAATCCTGAAAGCTATGTATATATTCTCTAGGCAGGTGTTTAGAAGAGTCTTCTCAGTGGAATCTGACAGACCCAAAAGGAAAGACCTAAAGATGTGGCCACTAAGGGCTCCCTAAGGAAGTAGAGCCACTCTATGTCCATGCAATGAAGATCAGTCACAAAGCCCCACCCATTCACTCTGAACATCCCAGTATCTTAGTGACCCTTTCTTAGACATGAGCACACAGCCAAGGATGCCAGGCATTTGAGGAAAGCATCTTACATGAAAGAGTCTGAAACAAATCACTGAGTGCCCAGCCCAATGAACAATATAGGTCCACACTACTGAAAATGTTCAGAACACAGAAGACAAAGAGATGATCCTACAAGACTGCAGAGAGAGAACATAGTTCCATACGTGGTCTCAAGAATCAGAATGGCACTACAATTTGCAACAATACTGGAAGCTACAGGACAATGGATCAATGCCTTCAAAATTCTGAGAAAATTGATTTTCAACCTGGAATTCTATACTCAGGCCAAGGACCAATTAAAGTAAACTCTACACTCTGCAATTGTTTTAATAGCATGATCCCTTGAAGGTTTGAATAAACTTTTTTTAATTTAATGTTTATTTTTGAGAGAGAGAGAATGCACAGGAGCAGGGGAGGGGAAGAGAAAAAGCTAGGCAGAGGCTCTGAAGCAGGCTCTGTGCTGACAGCAAAGATCCCACCATGGGGCTCGAACTCACAAACCATGAGATCATGACCTCAACCAAAGTCGGACACTTAACCAACTGAGCTACCCAGGTGCCCCAGGTTTGAACAAACTTGTCTGTAAAGCCCATCAGACTTGATACCTTTTTTTTTTTTTGCCTTCATTTAGTATTTTTTTAATTCCAGTATAGTTAACATACAGTGTTATATTAGTTTCAGGGGTACAATATAGTGATTCAAGAATTCTATACATCACCCAGTGTTCTTCACAAGTGCACTCCTTAATCCCCATCACCTATTTCATCCATCCCCACCACCACCTCCCCTCTGGTAACCATTGGGTTTTTTCTCTGTAGTTGAGTCTGTTTCTTTAATTTCTCTCCCCCTCTCTTTTTTTTCCCCCTTTTGCTCATTGTTTTCTTAAATTCCACATATTAGTGAAATCATATGGTATTTGTCTTTCTCTGACTTTTTTCACCTAGTATTATACTCTGCAGCTCCATCCATGTTGTTGCAAATGGCAAGATTTCATTCTTTTTTATGGCTTAATAATATTCCATTATATTCACTTCTTCTTTATCCATTCATCTATTGATGGACACCTGGGCTGCTTCCATAATTTGACTATTGTAAATAATGTGGCAATAAACATAGGAGTGCATATATCCCTTTGAATTAGTGTTTTTGTACTTTTTGGATAAACACCCAGTAGTACAATTACTGGATCATAGGGTAGTTCTATTTTTTACTTTTGAGGAACCCCCATACTGTTTTCCACAGTGGCTGCACCAGTTTGCATTCCCACCAATAGTTAGAGAGGGTTCCTTTTTCTCAACATCCTTCCCAACACTTGTTTCTTTTGTCTTTGGTTTTCACCATTCTGACAGGTGTGAAGTGATACCTCATTGTAGTTTTAATTTGCATTTCCCTGATGATGAGTGATATTAAACATATTTTTATGTGTCTGTTGGCCATCAGTATGTCTTCCTTGGAGAAATGTCTGTTCATGTCTTTTGTCCATTTTTCAATTGGATTATTTGGATTTATTTTTTTTTTTTTTTTTTTTTTTGGTGTTGAATTGTATAAGTTCTTTATAGATTTTGGATACTAACCCTTATCAAACATGTCATTTGCAAATATCTTCCCCCATTCAGTAGGTTGCCTTTTAATGTTGTTGACTATTTCCTTCACTGTGCAGAAGCTTTTCATTTTGTTGTAGTCTCAATAGTTTATTTTTGCTTTTATTTCCCTTGCCTCAGGAGATAAATCTAGAAAAATGTTGCAATAGCCAATATCAGAGAAATTACTTCCTGTGCTCTCCTCTAGGATTTTTATGGTTTCAGGTATCACATTTAGGTCTTTAACCTATTTTGAATTTATTTTTGTGTATGGTGTACAAAAGTGGTCCAGTTTCATTCTTTTGCATATTGCTGTCCAGTTTTCCCAACACCATTTGTTGAAGAGACTATCTTTTTCCCATTGGCTATTTTTTCCTGCTTTGTTGAGGATTAATTGGCCATATAATTTTGGGTTTGTTTCTGGATTTTCTATTCTGTTCCATTGATTTATGTCTACTTTTGTGCCCATACCATACTGTTTTGATTACTACAATTTTGTAATATGATTTGAGGTCTGGAAGTATGATATATTCCAGCTTTGTTTTTTCAAGATTGCTTTGGATATTTGGGGTCTTTTGTTGTTTCCATACAAATTTTAGGATTGTTTGTTCTAGTTCTGTGAAAAATGCTGTTGGTATTTTGATAGGGATTGCATTAAATCTGTAGATTGTTTTTGGTAGTATAGACATTTTAACAATATTTGTTCTTCCAATCCATGAGCATGGAATGTCTTTCTATTTCTTTGTGTCATCTTCAACTTCTCTCATCAGTGTTTTATAGTTCTTGGAGTACAGGTCTTTCACTTCTTTGGTTAGCTTTATTCCTAGGTATCTTGTTATTTTTGTTGCAACTGTAAATGGGATTGTTTTCTTAATTTCTCTTTCTGATGCTTCATTATTAGTGTATATAAATGCAACAGATTTCTGAACATTGGTCTTGTATCTGCAACTTTATTGAATTCATTTATCAGTTCTAGTAGATTTTTGGTGTAGTCTTTCGGGTTTTCTATATACAGTCATGTCATCTGCAAATAGTGAAAGTTTTATTTCCTCTTTGCCAGTTTGGATGCCTTTTCTTTCTTTCTTTCTTTCTTTCTTTCTTTCTTTCTTTCTTTTTTTTTTTTTTTTTTTTTTTTTGTCGGAGTGCTATGGCTAAGACTTCCAGTACTATGTTGAATAAAAGTAGTGAGAGTGGACATCCTTGTCTTGTTCCTGTCTTTAGGAGAAAAGCTCTCAGCTTTTCCCCATTGAGTATGATGTTAGCTGTGGGGTTTTCATATATAGCCTTTATTATGTTGAGGTACGTTCCCTCTAAACCTACTTTGTTGAGGATTTTTATCATGAATGGCTATTGTACTTCACCAACTGCTTTTTCTGCATCTATTGAAATGATCATATGGTTTTTATCCTTCTCCATTGATGTGATGTCTCACATGACTGATTTCCAAATATTGACCCACCTTGCAACCCAGGAATAGATCCCACTTGATCATGGTGAATTTTTTTTTAACGTATTGTTGGATTCAGTTTGCTAGTGTTTATTTGAGGTTTTTTGCATTCATGTTCATCAGAGATATTGGCCTGTAGTTTGCTTTTCTCGTGTCTTTATCTGGTTTTGGTATCAGGGTGATACTGGCCTGATGGAATTTGGACGTTTTCCTTCCTCTTCTATTTTTTGGAATACTTGGAGAAGAATAGACATTAACTCTTATTTCAATGTCTTTTTTATGTCACTCTGTAAAAATTTTTTTACTGTCTCCAGCAACAGTTTGTCTACTCAGATTTTCTTCTGCATGAATCTTAGTACTTTACATTCCCTCCCCCCCCCGCCCCCCCCACACACACACAAATGCTATTTGAATTAGGTGTTTGGACATCCTTAGGTAATCACACCATCTATTCTCACTTTGCTTACACTTCAACTAAAAGCCCTAAATAAAATTGTTCCTTGGCTTCTCTGTGTGCCATGTAAGATGTTTTGTATCAGAGTGATACTAGTTTGGTGAGCTGCCACTAACTATTACTAATAGGAGCTTATGTAATTGGGAATTTGGGTACTAAAAGTGACACATGGGACATCTGCAACAGCAAAATGCCATCGTGTCCACTTCAGCCCATTATGCCAACTGATGAGAACCATCCTCTTAAATCTGGATGTTCACCCAGAGTATTAGTGACTCTTAGCTTTGATAAATCGGATTTATCCTTCATCCGATAAGTCTGAGAGTTTAATACAATTAAGTGGCTTTCCCTGGTGGAATCTACATTTATTCCTGGGTCTGTACATGTGGAGTCTTTGTTAAGTGCAAAATACTATTTCTAAAAGACTGTACCCCTTTTTCTACCCCACTCCAGGAAGGGGGGTAGCACAGCAAAGTATCACAGAGAACCTTAGGGTGTGGGGGACCTAATTACCTAGGCCATACCCTGAACTCAGAGAACCTCAATCATCCCAGCTTAGCTGTGATCCAGAGGATCTCTAAAAGCAGAAACAGAAACTCAAGGGTGGGGGGGATGATGGATTCTTAAAAAGGGGAATGAGGGACAGACACGGGAAGCCAAGCTCAGCAAAGGATCCAAAAGCTTCCCAAGATCAGATGCCCAGGCATTAGGTTAGGACCACAGGTGCCCAAGCCAAGCTTTAGCCATGAGAAGACATTAGGTTAGGACCACAGGTGCCCAAGCCAAGCTTTAGCCATGAGAAGAACTATTGTCAGCCTTATAGCAGTCGGTTCCTGTAAAGAACAGAACACAGTATGGCAGGGAGCTCAGATGCCTTCCCAGGACTGTCTTAAGAGAGGCCTCCAGAGGGACTAAGGAGATGACAACAGGGTATATGTGAGTAGAGACAGGGAGGGGACAGGCCAAGACTGAGAACACCAACCCAGCAGTAACATCAGTGGAACATCTATTTCCAAATGAGATCATACATACCATTACACTTTAGCATATGTGTCAAAAAGCATTCAAATTTTACATCTTGGGGGGATGCCTGGGTGGCTCAGTCGGTTAAGCAACCGACTCTTGATTTCGGCTCCGGTCATGATCCCACCGTACATGAGTTCAAGCTTTGCGCTGACAGTGTGGAGCCTATTTAGGATTCTCTCTCTCTCTCTCTCTCTCTCTCTCTCTCTCTCTCTCTCCCTCCCTCCCTCCCTCCCTCCCTCCCTCCCCCACTTGTGTTCTCTGTCTCTCTCAAAAATAAACTTTTAAAAAATTTTACATCTTTGAAACATACCATAATCTTTATATACAATTACTATTTAATATAGCAAGAGCCTCAAGAAGTAAAAGTGGCCTAGGCTTTTCAACACCTGAAAGGCTTTGAAAAGAGAAACTTGGACTAAGAATTTTGATAGTCAAAGTTTCTAGGTCTCCTCCACTAGAACGTGAGATCCCTGAGGGCCTGGACTATGCATCCCCAAAAAACCAAAATCAGGAAATTCCCACAAAAAGTAATGATTTTCTGAATCAGAAAAAATGTATTCATTAAGGTTTATAGAATTTAATTGAACTGAACTCAGAGATTCTGACAGGGCTCAGCAAGAACACTTTCAAAAGAGCTAAGCCCATGAGCTTATCTGCACAACATGAAGTAGAGAGTAAGAGATTTACAACCAATTTAGGAGAAGAAAACTCCAAAATATTGCATGGAGGCAGGTAAGCATCACAAAAAGAAGGGAAAGGAAACTATATCCCTGAAGCATGGGACAGAGGTAGGGGGAAATGGGGCAAACAGAGACTCAGGCAGGTAAGAGAAGTTCAGCTGCCTCTGAACAGGCATCCACACCCTTCCCAATGAGAAGGGAGTGCCTAAGACACAGAGTCTACCTTCCATTATGGAAGCTGAAATGAGAAGAAAGCACCTTTCAGGCTTGGGACCATGCTTTGGGTTCAGTCAATCAGATGTTTCTGCCCAGATTCCTCCCAGAATCCAATATCTAATAATGATATTGGAACAGGAGACAAGGCTTTGGGCCCAGTTGTGGCAGAGTTGGAAGTGAAACTCCTGCATAAAAGTCATTGGTGCCTCTCTCTCCTGGCCCTGGTGCTGGTAGGAGGGGAAGAGGCCTCCCTTGAGATTTAGTAACCACAGACATGTTCTCACACAAGTATGGATTTCAATTTCTACTCTTTGTGAGAGCCAGATACCCCAAGTAGTCTTTATCCAATATGAGCCTCAGGGGACTTAGAAGAAAGTCACTTTTGAGGGATGTTTCCTCAAGGAAAGCCACGTGGAAGTCCCATAGAAAAAGCCCCACCATATGTGAACACACAATCCAAAATTACAAAACACTGGAGTGCCTGGGTAGCTCAGTTGGTTGAGTGTCTGACTTCAGCTCAGGTCATGATCTCACAGTCCATGAGTTCGAGCTCTGCATCGGGCTCTCCTCTATCAGCACAGAGCCTGCTTTGGATTCTCTCTCTCTCTCTCTCTCTCTCTCTCTCTCTCTCTCTCCACCTCCCCCACTCACCCTCTCTCTCACATAAATAAATAAACACTTAAAAAAAACACAAAACAAAATTACAAGACACACAAGAAAATAACACACTATGAATTAGAGTAAACAAAACAACATACAGAACAATTTGACCTCCCCAAAACTTTGAATCATTGAACCATTGAATAGGGTCAATAGATTGAATTGTGACAGATTGAATTATTACTGGCCCCAACACTCCATCCCTCTTTGCATTGCACCCTTGCAATGGCCTCATCAAAGGCAGAATGTACTTTTACACCCCTTAACTTAGAGCTTAAGTAGATGCCTTGTTTTGACCAGTGGCATGTGAAGGAAGTAACCATGGATCAGTTCCCAGAGTAAGTCTTAAGAAAGCTCATATATTTCTGTTTGTTCTTCTGTGACTCTTCAGTCATGATGAGAAGATCTTCCCCTGAGTGGCTGTTGCCCTTTCAGCTAGGGCCCTGAAAGAACACTCTAGAAGCAGAGCTGTCCCAGCTGCCCACAGATCTGCAGTGAGAAGTGAAGCCATGCCAGCTGCCACCATGTTAAGCAGAGGTTCCCAGTTGAGCCTAGCCTCACTCTGCAGACCTGCCCCAGCCAATCAGCAGATGCATAAGAATAAGTGGTTTTGGTTTTAGGCCTCCAAGTTTTGGGATAATAACTTACACAATATCAGTATGTAAATAGGTAAGTTATACAAACAAATATGTTTAAAATGATTAGAAAAAAAAGAATAAAAAGGGAGAAAAAAGATCTTGTTAAGAAATTAAGGTCCATACATTTTAGAGAACTAAATCAAACTTACAGAACAAGTTTTAGAAGTTATTAAAATTTAAAACTAATGGAGAATTGTGCTTCTACTCACAAAGAATCAACTGCTATGAAAAATGCCCTCCCGTTAGAAACAACTAGAAAACCCAGATGAAATATTATGAATCAACTCCTTTGGACACTGGGCAAGAGGCAGCAAAGGACTATCATCCCTGAGAGAAGGGAGACAAACAAGGTGGGCACTACAATTGTCCCAGTTAACTGTGTGGAAACAGTTTTCAGGCTTCAGAGCAGAGAAGCAGGTCAGACAGAGACCAGAAATTTTGCTGAATCAAAGAGAAAGAGATCAGATTTAAGGGAGGTCCAGACAGCTAGACTTTCTGGGGAAGAATACCACAAAAGATGCAGCCTCACAGAGAAAGAACTCCAGAGATCCTCAGAAGGGTCGCTCAAGTGCACGGTGAAACTCTCTGAAGACAGGGCAAGAATCCCTGGAAAACTATAAGCTGAACAAATCCTGGAACTATTTCCGGGCTCAGAAATAGTTTATGTTCCCATCTGCCAGACTGGAGAGACCACATAAATCATGAGGCATTGAGAAAAGTCCCGACAAAGGTATTGCATAGTAGTGCAGTTAACTTAGCTGCACACTAAAGGATTCTCTGGACCCACCCTAACAAAACTTAAAAGCAAGCCTCACAAGGATCTAACTTAGATCCTCACAAGGATCTAACTAACTTACTAATCCTTAGTAACTTATTTGTATGCTAGAACAATTTGAACTTTTTTTTTAAAGGAATACAACTTAATAAGAACTAACAGACACAAAGAAGTGTAATCAGTAACCAGGAGAAAATTTAATAAATAGATATAGACTCAATAGTTATAGAGATGAAGGAATTACCAAAAAAAGTGAGTTAAAAGAGTTATTTTATATATATCAAAAGCTATGGTCAAGTATATAAAGGAAAACATGAACATACTGAAGACAACAATGGAAAATATTTTTTAAAGACTAAAATGGAACTTACATAGAAAAAAATGCAATATCTGAAATTTTTAAATACACTGGATGAGATTTACATCAGATTAGACATTGAAGTAAAAATTTGAGAAGAGTCCCATCACCTATGAGACAATATCAAGTAGTCTAACAAAGAAGTGGGAATATACTAGAAGTGGAAAAGGGAAAAGAGAAGACATTAAAAAAATATTTAAGAAAGAAATGACTGAAAAAATTAAATTTCGTGAAAGTCATAAACATTAAAAAAGCACAGTGAAACACAACAAGAATAAATATAATTATAGTCACACCAAGGCACATCATAATCAAATAGTTGAAAACCAGAGATACAGAGAAAATCTTAATAGCATCCACAATTTTTAAAAAAGCATTACATATAAAGAATAAAGAATGAGAGAAAACTTTGCATTAAAAACTAAATAAGCTTGGGGCGCCTGGGTGGCTCAGTTGGTTGGGCAACCAACTTCACTCAGGTCATGATCACACAGATCATGAGTTGGAGCCCTGCATTGGTCTCTGTTCTGACAGCTCAGAGCCTGGAGCCTGCATCAGATTCTATGTCTCCCTCTCTCTCTGTCCCTCCCCCACTCACGTTCTATCTTCTCCTTCAAGAGTAAATAAACATTAAAAAAATTTAATAAATAAATAATAAAAAACTAAGTAAACCAAAGAAAAATGGAACAATATTTTTAAAGTTAAAAAAGAACTGTCCAGGGGTGCCTGGGTGGCTCAGTCAGTTGAGCACCCAACTTCAGCTTAGCTCATGATCTCGTGGTCCGTGAGTTCGAGCCCCACGTCAGGCCCTGTGTTGACAGCTCAGAGCCTGGAGCCTGCTTCCAATTCTGTGTCTCCCTCTCTCTCTCTGTCCCTCCCCCGCTCACAGTCTCTCTCTCTCAAAAAATAAACATTAAAAAAAATTTTTTTAAAGCAATTATCAGTGCACTCCTTAATCCCCATCACCTATTTGACCCATTAAGGAATGCACTTATCATGATGGTAAAAAAAGAAAAACAAAAAGTGGAGAAGGTAATTGGTTTTAGGAAGGTGTGCAGGTCCATTTCAACTGAATCAAGAAATTGTTACATATTTTTTAAATGTTTATTTATTTTGAGAGAGAGAAAGAGCACTCACATGAGTGGGGGAGGAGCAGAGGAGAGGGAGAAAATCCCAAGCAGGCTCCATGCTGTCAGTACAGAGCCTGATGCAGAGCTCAGACTCATGAACCATGAGATCATGATCTGCGCTGAAATCAAGAGTCGGATGCTCAACAAAGTGAACCACCCAGGCACTCCAACAAATCATTATAAATTTTTTTAAATGATTTATAGTACATAAGTATTAACATTTGTTAAATACTGGGAATGGATTCCTGGGCACTCTATTATCCTATACATTTCTGAAGTTTTGAAATATTTCTTAATAAATAATGATAAATAATAAATAAAAACAAAGCAATAACAATAACAAAAGAACTGTCCATCCAGAACTCTAAATTCCAGGGAAAATAGATTTTGAAAATGAAAGTGAGACTTCCAGTTTCCAGTCCAGGATGTTGGGTCTGGAAGTCACCATTTCATCCTAACAACAAGTAAAAAGCTAAACAAACTAAAGAATCAACAAGTTTCCTTGGATCTATGAGAGAATTGAGGTCACAAGGCAAAGTATTGCCCCCAAAAAGGAAAGGCCAAGAGGTGAATACAGAAAATCACAATAGACCAGACCCATCGGCTGAGACCTCTGACAGAACCAGTGACAGGGTAGGAAGACCTATACAGTAATTAACAAATCCTAGAAACTCAGTGTGGACAAGTCTGAATCCAAAATTCCAGAGGGAAGTTTGTGTGGGGAGATCCCCACACTTCTGTGAGTTTTGCCTTCAAAATCTCAACTAGGTTCTCACAGTGAATATCAGAGAAAAATCCCCTCTGTTTCCTGCAATGGGAGTGGAAAGTAGCCATTTTGAAACACACCAGAGTCCTGTTCTTCTGAACAACATCTGCCCTCAAGAGAAACTTTGAACCAGCTGAGAAGCACTTGTGAAGTTCACGGTCAAGAACCACAGGCTCATTAAGAGACTGAGACTAATCATAAGACTTTTGAACACTTCCTCTGCCCCTACACCTTACCACCATATTACCAAAGTCCTATTTACGGCAGTTCCTTTTATCCACTATGTAATGACCAGTTATCAAGAAAAAAATCACAAAGCATACTGAAAGGCAAAAACACAGTTTGAGGAGACAAACATCAGAACCAGACATGGATATGACAGGATCTGTCAGCCTGGGAATTTAAAACAACTATGACTAATATGCTAAGGACTCTAATGGATAAGGTAGGATACAAGAATAGGTGGGCAATGGAAGCAGAGAGATGGCACTTATAAGAAAGAATAAAAAAGAAATAGTAGAGATCAAAAACACCGTAACAGAAATGAAAAATGCTGTTGATGGGCTTATTAGTAGACTGGACACAGCCGAAGAAAGAATCTCTGAGCTTGAAGATATCTCAATAGAAACTTACAAAACTAATAGCAAAATGAAAAAGACTAAAAACAAAACAAAACAAAAAAGAATATCCAATAACAGTGGGACAACTACAAAATGTATAACATACACATAATAGGAATACCAGAAGAAGAAAGAGAGAAAGGAACAGAAGAAATATGTGAAGAAATAATGACTTGGAATTTTCCCCAAATTAATATCAGACACCAAACCACAGATCTAGAAGGCTCAGAGAACACCAAACAAGGAAAATATGTCTCTCCAAAAAAAACGCTAACACCTAGACATACCATATTCAAATTGCAGGAAATCAAAAAATAAAGAAAAAGTCCTGAAAGAAGTTAGAGTCAAAAACAAACAAAAACAAACAAACAAAAATAACAAAACACCTTACCTATAGAGGAGCAAAGCTAAGAATTACATCCAACTTCTTCTCAGAAAGAAGAGAGTGAGGTGAAATATTTAAAGAGTTGAGAGGAAAAAGTCACCAACCAAAAATAAAGGAGAAATAAAGACTTTCTCAGACAAACAAAAATTGAGAGAATTGGTTGTCAGTATACCTGCCATGAAAGAAATGTTGAAAGAAGGAAAGGAAAGAGAGAAGGGTGTCTGGGTGGCTCAGTCAGTTGAGCGCCCAACTTTGGATCAAGTCATGATCTCACAGTTCGTGGGTTCAAGTCCCACGTCAGGCTTTGTGCTGACAGCTCAGAGCCTGGAGCCTGCTTCAGATTCTGTGTCTCCCTATATCTCTGCTCCTTCCCTGCTCTCTCTCTCTCTCTCTCTCTCTCTCTCAAAAATAAAATAAACATTTAAAAAATTTTTTTAACTTTAATTTTTTCTATTTTTATTTGATCTAACAAGTTGGTTCAAAAACAAGAATAGCTGGGACACCTGGGTGGCTTAGTCATTTGAGTGTCCAACACTTGGTTTGGGTTCAGGTTATGATCTCACAGTTTGTGGGTTAGAGCCCTGTGTGGGATTCTGCCCTGACAGTGCAGAGCCTGCTTGGGATTCTCTGTCTCCCTCTCTCTCTGCCCCTCCCTTGCTCACGATCTCTCTCTCTTTCTCCCTCTCTCTCTCTCTCTCAAAAATAAATAAACATTTAAAAAATAAAAAAACAAAATAGCTAATATCTATTCATTTGTGTGTGTGTGTGACTACATATAAGTGAAATGGACAGTAGGAAAGAACTAGGATTATTTTATCATAAGCTACTCACACTACTCATGAAATTGTGTAGTATCATTAGGAAGTGGATTTGGATTAGCTGATATTGATATTGATAGGAAAAGAATAAAACAGTCTTTGTTCACAGATGACATGATTATCTATGTAGAAAATCCTAAAGAATCAACCAAAGAAACTCCTGGAACTAATAAGCAATGTAGCAAGGCTGCCAGGATACAAGTTTAATATACAAAAATCATGTGGTTGTCTCCATAGCTCAGGGGTTGGAGCAGTGGTCTTGTAATATACAAAAATCAGGGGTGCCTGGGTGGCTCAGTGAGTTAAGTGTCTGATTCTTGATTTCAGCTCAGGTCATGATCTCATGGTTCATGGTTCAAGCCCCACATCAGACTCCATGATGACAACATGGAGCCTGCTTGGGATTCTCTCTGCCTCTCTCTCTCTCTGCCCCTACCTCCTCAAAATAAATAAACTTTAAAATATATATATATTTTATATGTGCGCATGTGTGTGTGTGTATATATGAAAATCACTCACTTTCTTGTATACCAGCAAAGAACAATTGGAATTTGAAATTAAAAACACAATATTGGGCACAATATTGGCTTGGTGGGTTGAGCATCTGAATCTTGATTTCGACTCAGGTCATGACCTCATGGTTCATGGGTTCAAACCCTGCATTGGGCTCCACGCTGACAGTGTGGAGCCTGCTTGGGATTCTCTGTCTCCTTCTCTCTGCCCCTCCTCTGCTTGCTCTCTATCTCTCTCTCAAAATAAATAAATATTTTTAAATTTTTAAAAAGAAAATCATTAAAAAAAAAAAACCACTACCATTTATATTAGCACCTCCCCCAAAAAGGTATATATTTAGGTATAACTCTAATAAAATATGTACACGATCTATGTGAGGAAAACTATAAAATTCTGATAAAAGAAATCAAAGAAGTAAATAAATGGAGAGATAGTCCATGTTCAAGGATAGGAAGACTAAATGGTATCAAGATGTCGGTTCTTCCCAACTTGATCTATAGATTAAATGTAATCAGAATCAAAATCCTAACAAGTTATGTTATGGATATCAACAAACCAATCATAGGTAGAGGCAAAATACCCAGAATAGCCAACATAATATTAAAAGAGAAGAACAAAGCTGGAAGATTGACACTACCCAACTTGAAGACTTACTATAAAACTATAAGAATCAAGATGGTATTGATAAAGAATAGCAAAGTTCATCAGTGAAACAGAATAAGGAGCCCAGAAATGGACCCACATAAATATGGTCAATCTTTGAAAAGGGAGCAAAGGCAATACAAATAAAGGATAGTCTTTTCAACCAATGATGATGGAACAGCTGGACATCCACATGCAAAAAAAAAAAAGGGGGGGGGGCGCTTGGGTGGTTCAGTCGGTTGAGCATCCGACTTTGGCTTAGGTCATGATCTCGCAGTTCGTGGGTTCGAGCCCTGCATTGGGCTCTGTGCTGACAGCTCAGAGACTGGAGCCTGCTTCAGATTCTGTGTCTCCCTCTCTCTCTGCCCCTCCCCCACTCATTCTCTGTCTCTCTCTGTGTGTCAAAAATAAATAAACAATAACAAAAAATTTTTTTAAAAATCTAGACACAGATCTTAAACTCTTCACAAAAATTAGCTCAAAATGAATCATAGATTTAAATATGAGATGCAAAACTATAAAACTCCTAAAAAATAACATAGGAGAAACTCTAGATGATATTGGGTTTGGCAATGACTTACTAAATAAACACCAAAGAAAGGCACAATCCATAAAAGAAGTAAATGAAAAGCTAGACTTTGTTAAAATTAACAATTTCAGGGCACCTGGGCAGCTCAGTCAGTTAAGCATCTGACTTCGGCTGAGGTCATGATCTCACCACTGGTGGGTTTGAGCCCCACCTCGGGCTCTGTGCTGACAGCTCAGAGCCTGGAATCTGCTTTGGATTCTCCCTCTCTCTCTCTCTCTCTCTCTCTCTCTCTCTGCCCCTCCCCTGCTCACACTCTGTCTCTCAAAAATAATGAACATTAAAAAAAAGAGTCTTTAAAAAAAATTAACTATTTCTCGGGGTGCCTGGGTAGCTCAGTCAGTTAAGCATCCAACTTTGGCTCAGGTCATGATCTCACGGTACATGGGTTCAAGCCCTACATCGGGTTCTGTGTTGACAGCTCGGAGCCTGGAATCTGCTTTGGATTCTCCCTCTCTCTGCCCCTCCCCCACTCATGCTCTGTCTCTCTCAAAAATAAACATTTTTTAAAGATTTTTTAAAATTTGAACAATTTCTCCTCTTGAAAGATACTATTAAGAGAATGCAAAGACAAGCCCCAGACTGAGAAAAATTATTTGCAAAAGACCACCTGATAAAGAACTGCTATCTAAAATATACAAAGAACTCTTAAAATTCAATAATAAGAAATCAACAACCCAATTTAAAAAATTGGCCAAAGACCTTACCAGACATCTCACCAAAGAAGATATACAGATGGCAAATAAGCATATAGAAAGATATGCCACATCGGCTGTCTCATGGAAATTAAAACAAGATACCACTACATACCTATTACAATCTCCAAAGTCCAGAGCACTAATCACCAGATGTTGGTGAGAATATGAAGCAACAAGGACCTCATTCATTGCTGGTGAAAATGCAAAATGGCACAGCCACCTTGGAAGACAGTTTGGTAGTTTCTTATAAAACTAAGTATACTCTTACCATACAACCTGCAACTGTGCTCCTTGGTATTTACCCAGACTTGAAATTTCGATATAAAAGCCTGTGTATAGATGATTATAGCTTTATTCACAATTGCCAAAAGTCTTTCAGCAGGTAAGTAGATAAACTGTGGTACATCCAGATAACAGATTATCATTCAGCATTAAAAAGAAACAAGTTATTAAGCCATGAAAAGAGATGGAGGAAACTTAAATGCATATTATTTAGTGAAATAAGCCAATTTGAAAAGACTGTATTATTTCAGCTATATGATATTCTAGAAAAGGTAAAACTATGAAGATAGTAAAAACAACAGTGGTTGCCGAGAGTTAGGGAGGAAAAAGGGATAAATAGACCTGAATGATAAAGATGAATAACAAATAGATAATTTTAGGGCAATGAAACTATTCTGTATGACATACAGTTGTCAAAACCCATATAACACCAAGAGTGAACCCTAATGTAAACTATAGACTTTTGGTGATAATAAGGTATCAATGTAGATTCATCAGTTATAACAAATGTATTATTCTGGTGCCAGATGTTGATAGGAGGAGAGGTTCGGGGGTGGGGGGAGAAAACAGGAGGTATATAGGAACTCTGTACTTTCTGCTCATTCTTGCTGTGAACCTAAAACTGCTATAAAAAATAAAGTCCTTGGGGCGCCTGGGTGGCGCAGTCGGTTAAGCGTACAACTTCAGCCAGGTCACGATCTCGCGGTCCGTGAGTTCGAGCCCCGCATCGGGCTCTGGGCTGATGGCTCGGAGCCTGGAGCCTGTTTCCGATTCTGTGTCTCCCTCTCTCTCTGCCCCTCCCCCGTTCATGCTCTGTCTCTCTCTGTCCCAAAAATAAATAAAAAACGTTGAAAAAAAATTTAAAAAAAAAAATAAATAAATAAAGTCCTTTTTATTTTGTAAGTAAAAAGGATGGAAAAAACATATCATGCAAATGCTAACAGATAGTTGAGTAACTATACTAATATCAGACAAGATAGACTTTGGAACAAGGAACTAGGAATAAGAGAACATCTCATAGTGTAAAGTTATCAACTCAAGAAGATTTATCAATCCTAAATGGGTATGCATGCACTTAGTAAGAGTCTCGAAATACATGAAGCAAAACAGAGAGAACTGAAGGAAGAAATAGAAAACCTGTAATTATAGTTAAGGATTTCAATCCTTTTCTTTCAGTAAATTTGAAATAACAAATAGATCAAAAAATTTATTAAGGATATAAAAGCCTTTAACAATGCTATATACTATATAGTTGTTATATACTATAATAATCAATTTGACCCAATTGGCATTTGTACAACTTTCCACCTAACAAGAACAGAATACACATTTGTTCTGAGTTCACATGAAACATCACCAAGACAGATCATATGTGTGGCTATAAAACCAATGTGAACTGGGGCATCTGGGTGACTCAATCGGTTAAGCGTCCAACTCTTGGTTTCGGCTCAGGTTATGATTTCATTGTTTGTGAGTTCAAGTCCTGTGTCAAGCTCCATGCTGACAGCGTGGGGCCTGCTTAGGATTCTCTCTCTCTCTCCCTCTCTCTCTGTCCCTCCCCTGTGTGTGGGTGCATGTGGGCTCTCTTGCTCTCTCTCAAAATAAATAAACATAAACCAATCTGAATTAATTTTAAAGAATTGAAATCATCCGAAGTATGTTCTTGGGCCACAATGGAATTAAACTTGAAATCAACAATAGAAAGATACCTGGAAAAAAAGATATTTGGAAAATAACAACACTTATAAATAAACCACAGGAGTAGAAAAAAAAGTCACAAGAAAAATTAGAAAATATTTTAAATTGAATGAAAATAAAAACACAACATAAAATTTGCAATGAAGCTCAACAGTGCTTAAATGGAAACGGACAGTTTAAATGCTTCTAGTAGAAAATAAAAAGTTCTAAAAGCAGTAATCTAAACGTCCATTTTAGGAAGCTAGAAAAAGATCAAAATGAATATAATTTTTTTAAATAATAACAAAGATAAGATCAGAAGTCCATGAATTAAAAAATAGATGAACAATAGAGAAAGTGAATAAAACCAAGCTGGCTCTTTACAAAGACATATAAAATTGAAAAACTACCAGCCAGATTGATCAAAGAAAGACACAAATCACAAATATCAAATATGAAAGAGTGGCCACCACTATGTCCTACAGACATTAAAAGAATGATAAGGAGATTTTATGAACAACTTCATGCAAACAAATTCAACATTTAGATAAAATGGACAAGTTTCTTGAAAGACACAAACAACCAAAGCACACTCAAGAAGAAACAAACAGGAACAGCCCTATATCTATTAAGGAAATAGAATTTATAGTTTAAAACCACACACACACACACACACACACACACACACACACACACCCCTCCAGGTCCCAGATGACATCATTGGTGAATTCTATCAAACATGTAAGGAAAAAAATCTTAATTCTATACAAATTCTTCCAGAAAATAGACAAGGAGGGAAAATATCCCAGCTCAGTTTATGAAGCAAGTGTTACCCTGATAAAAAACAACAGATAAAGACATTCCAAGAAAAAGGGAGGGAAGGAAGAAAGGAAGGAAGGAATTATAGGCCAACACCCCTCATGAACATAGACAATGAAAGTCCCTAACAAAAGTTTAGGGATATATGTATAAAATAACACATTATGGGTAAGCTTTTTCCAGAAATGCATGTAGTGTAACATTAGAAAATCAAAAACACATGATCATTTCAATAGATGCAAAAAAAAAGCACTTAATAAAATTAAATATGTATTCATGATTTAAAATTTTCAGTAATCTAGGAATAGAAGAGAATTTCTTCAATCTGTAAGGATTGTCTACAAAAACTCTACAACTTATATCATATTTAATGGTGAAGTAGGCAAAGATGTCTGATCTCACCACTGCTAGTCACCATTATGCTGATCAATACAATGAGGCAAGAAAAAATAATAAAAGGCATGCAGCTTTGTAAAGAAAAAAGTCAAATCGCCTTTATTCTCAGATAACATGATTGTTTAGAGAATCCTGAGGAATCTATAAAAGAAGAGATACTAGAACTAATAAGTGAGATTAGTAAGATCTCAACTTACAAGGTCAATACACAAAACTCAACTTCATTTTTATATACCACTAAAAAAGTAACTGGAATTGGGATTTTTAAATTCCATTAGCAGTAGCATCAAATATATGAAAACTAGGGACCAATTTAACAAAATGTGCAAGAACTGTACCCTGAAAACTACAACACATTGTAGAGAGAAAGTAAAGAATGTCTAAATAAGTGCGACATATACCATGTTCATGAATAACAAGACTCATTGTTTTTAAGACATCAATTCCCCCAGGGGCAATTGGGTGTCTCAGTCGGGTAAGCATGCAACTTCAGCTCAGGTCATGATCTCACAGTTAATGAGTTTGAGCCTCACATCACTCTCTGTGCTTACAGCTTGGAGCCTGGAGCCTGCTTCAGATTCTGTGGTTCCCTCTCTTTCTGCCCCTCCCCTTCTCTCTCTCTCTCTCTCTCTCTCTCTCACTCTCTCTCTCTCTCTCTGTCAAAAATAAACAAACATTTAAAAAAAGATATCAGCTCCCCTGAAATAGATTTCTAAATTAAATACAACATAAATTAAATATAATATAGATTAAATACAATCACAATCAAAATTCCAGCAGGGTTTTTGGGTAGAAATTGACAAGATGATTCTAAACTTATAAAAAATGCAATATACCTAGAAAAAGAACTGGGTTGGAGGACATATGCTCCCTGTTTTCAAGACTTACTATAAAATTATTATAATCAACAAGTGTGGTATCAGTATAAGGATAAACATATAGACCAATAAAACAGAATAGAAAGTCCAGAAATAGATCCATACATACATGGTCCATTGAGTTTTCACAAAAATGCTAAGGTAAATAAATGGAGAAAGGATAGTTTTGTCATCAAACCATGCTGGGACAATTGGATGGGGTGGGAAGGAAGGAACCTGAGATCTTAGCTCCACAAAAATTAACTGAAAATAGGTCAAAAACCTAAACATGAAAGCTAATAATATAAAACTTCTACAAGTAAAAAGAAGAGAAATTCATGAGTTAGATAAACATTTATCAGAACATAAAAAGCACAAACTATAGAAGAAAACAGTGATAAATGGGACTTCATCAAAGGCAATAACTGAAATAAGTGAAGAGCTGCTCAATAACATTTTGGAAATTTAAGGAAATACAAATTAAAACCATAATGAAATACCACTACAAAACCCACCATAAAGGCTAAAATGAAAAAATAAAACTGAACATACCAACAACAGGATGAATCTCAGAAACATGCTAACTGAAAAAACAAACAAACAAACATAAAAGATGATACACTATATGATTCTATTAGTCTGAATTTCTAGAAAAGATAAAACTTCAGTGGGAGAAAGCAGATCAATGGTTGGTAGTTTCCTACTGTAAAAAGTCATCTTCCTGGGGCGCCTGGGTGGCTCAGTCGGTTAAGTGTCCGACTTGGACTTGGGTCATGATCTCGCAGTCTGTGGGTTCAAGCCCCGCGTCGGGCTCTGTGCTGACAGCTCGGAGCCCGGAGCCTATTTCAGATTCTGTGTCTCCCTCTCTCTCTGACCCTCCCCCATTCAAGCTCTGTCTCTCTCTGTCTCAAAAATAAATAAACATTAAAAAATTTAAAAAAAAAAGTCATCTTCCTTAGTACTAACCAACCAGGCTTGTTGCAAGGATTAAATGAGATGACCTCTATTGAGAACTTAGCACAGTATCTTTTTTGTTTTTGTTTTTTAGGATCCTAATAAAACTTTATTTTTAAATTCTTTTAATGTTTATTTTACTTTTGAGAGAGAGAGAAAGAGTACAAATGGGAGAGGGCAGAGAGAGAGGGAGACACAAAATCTGAAGCAGGCTCCAGACTCTGAGCTGTCAGCACAGAGCCCGATATGGGGCTCGAACCCACTAACCATGAGATCAAGACCTGAGCTGAAGTCAGAGACTCAACTGACTAAGCCAACCAGGTGCCCCCAATATAACTTTATTTTAAAAAAAATAACTCACTGTTAGAGACCAGAAGTCTAGCAGGACATTTACCAAAATTTTAAACCATTATTTTATAAGATGAAAATAAGTACTTCTCTGTATGAAACCAACCTGGATTTTCTAAATTAGATGACTATGTGTATATATTTTTTTTCTTCTTTACCATATCACTGGTCATTAAAATCACTAATTCTTCTTGATTAACTTGAACTCAACTCAAATAGCAAAGCAAAATCTAATACAGCAGATGCTTCTTCCACTTTAAAAAAAAATGGCTGGGGTGCCTGGATGGCTCAATCAGTTGAGCATCCGACTTCAGCTCAGGTCATGATCTCACAGTCCGTGAGTTTGAGCCCCGTGTGGGGCTCTGTGCTGACAGCTCAGAGCCTGGAGCCTGCTTTGGATTCTGTGTCTCCCTCTCTTTCTGCCCCTTCCCTGCTTGTACTCTGTCTCTCTCTGTCTCAAAAATAAATAAAAGCATTAAAAAAAATTTTTTAATGACCAAAGTTGTATTACTCAACATAGTAGGAAAAAAATAAACAAACATTGAATGGTCCTGTTTGGTCCTGTGCTGAGATGGGCTATTTTGACGAAGAACAGAAGAGTATGAAGGGGAGAAACATAGGTGATAGAGCTGACAAACTTGGACTTGAATCCCAGCTCTTCTCCAAGTAAATTAGGTAGGAAAGTTTTGCATGCATTAGACCCACCTCACTAGGCAAATGGGAAGATACAATCACCACCCAGCCATCATTTGCCTAGAACTTACGTGGTCTAAGCAAGCACTTTATGATATGGGATGCTTAAATGGTAGTGGATCAAAACAGTCAACATACATTGTGATAAGCTTTTCTGCCTAATGATATTAAATATCACCTTTCATTGTACTACAGAGAAAAGACGTCTGTAAAAAGCCATACAATTTTGAAACCCTTTCATTTTTTGTGTGTAATGGCCATTAACAAGTCTATAATAAGGTTAGGATTCCAATTAAAAGAAGTGTTTCCATGAAAGCCTTCAGGGCTCAGTGGTAAGTCATATGGCATGGAGTAGCACTGAATTTGGCATAAGACTTAATAACCTTATTTACAGCCTCCAAGAAATCCTTCTCAGTAACAATTTTTCACCCTGCTCTGATGGCAAACGTACCAGCTTCTATGCAGGCACTTCTAATCTCAGTACCAGTGCTGTTGGGACACAGTCATGCTAACAATTCAGATCTGATATCACTTTCAACACTCATGGAATGAACACGAGTCTTCAAAATGTGAGTCCAACCCTCTAGATCAGGTAAGCTAAATTCAATCTTTCTATCCAATCTCCCTGGCCTCCTCAGTGCTGGATCCAAAGCGTCAGATCTATTAGTGGCCATCAGTACTCCCATGTTACCTTGACAATCAAAACCGTCCAGCTCATTGATCAGTTCCAGCATTGAAGCACCATCATCAAAACAAGCCCTTGCAATAGCATCAACTTCATCCAAGATAAGACATGCTTTTTTTATTCTGGCCATTTCAAAAAGCTTGCAAACTATTAGAGCCCCTTCACCTAGGTACTTCTGTATAAGTTCAGATCCAGTAACTTGAATAAAACAAGCATCAGTCCTGTTAGCAACTGCCGGAGCACAGAGTGCCTTGCCTGTACCCCGTGGACCAAAGCTTAGCACAGTATCTTGCACATAGAAAGTTCAAAAATTGTTAGATAGATAGATAGATAGATAGATAGATAATTGATATACAGAAATAAAGAAATCACTGATATTTTTGTGTTAGAGCCTGTTGAGGCTCATCCATATCATGTTGTCTCTTCTTCTTGGACACACTGCTAGATCCCTTTTCTATCCTCCTTGCATCTAGGTAGGACCATGCAACTAGTTCTTGCTGATAGAATACAGATGAATGTGGTATGAGTCACCTCTGAACAAGGCAATTAAGAGTGGGTTGTCTTCTGCATGTTCCGTTTCCTGGAGAATGGAGATGGTCTCATGGATGACTCTGAGACCCTAGAGGATGATGGAACCACAGCATGGAAGGAGCCTGGGTCCCTGAATGATCGCATGGAGCAGAGCTCCCTTCCCCACCCAACGGCCCATGTGGTGTGCCAGACTGTGAAATAAATAAAAAATAAACCTTTATTGTATTGAGCCATGAAGGATTGGTTTTTTATTGTTGTGGTTATACCATTAGCCTCCCTGACTAATCCAATACATGCATATGTATATGTATACCCATACACAGTATCTGCTATGCTTGTCCCTCGTACTCTGAACACAACTCCTCAAAAGCCCTAGTTCATGCTGGGATCAGCTTCCCACTCTTCAGTTTCCATCCCCGGCTCCATGCTCAAACCTCCATCTTTACTCTACTTTCGGTTACAATCCTGAGTCTAAAGTCACTGATAGACCAAATCCCACATCTAAGTAGCATGTCTTTATCTCTAGGCACTGAGGCACAAGAGAATGAACAAAACTTTGTGTTTCTAAGACCTAGATCCAAATCTCTCTATAAATTACCAGCCGTGTGGCCTTGGCCATGTGACTCTATCTCTCTGAGTCTCAGTGTCCCCATCCGTAAAATGCAGATAATAATGTCTTCTTCATAGGGTTGTTGTGAAGACTAAACTAGATAACAGATCATAGGGGCCCGCACAGCCTCTGATACACTTAAGTCCTGCAATGAACCCCAAACTACTTGCCTCACCCCCAAGGGCTACCAAGACTGGCCCAGGAGCCCGCCTACAATGTAGGGGGCTGTGAACGTGTGGGAAGAGGCACACCCCACCCCAGGAGAGATAACATCTGCTCAGCACCACTTCCTGTACCTATGGAGACAAAACTGTAGACCTCTTACTGCAAATATTGTGGCAATCTCCTCTAAATCACAACTGAGGACAACAGCAATGGCAATAATCGTGTACTAACACTAGTTACAATCTCTTGGGCTTATTGTATCATAGACTCCCCAGGAGAAAATCAAAATGATGGAAGTATATTTTATTTTTACAACAATTCTATGAAGCACTTTTTCTACAGATAAGGAAAGCAAGGTTCAGAGAGGTTAAGTAACCTGCTGAAAGTCACACAGCCAGTAGTAGCAGAGCTAGAAACTGAATTTATTCATACATTTGATCTTTCATTGATTTAGTCAACAAATCATTTCTGCCATCTGCTCTGTGCCAGACCATGCACTGGGCCTGAGGACACAAGATGCAGGGAGACAAAGTCCTTGAGGTTTTCTGAGGAAACAGATCATGACTCTTTAGCTACAGTCCCAGAAAGAATGGAGCCTGTGCAACACCTCTCCCTCTCTGGTTCCCTTCCCCAGCTCTGCTACCTCCCAGAGCTGCTGAACCCCAGCAACAGCCCAGAGACATTTCCTGAGACCACTGTTTTCCTTGGCCCTGTGATGGGAGACAGTATGCCCAACAAGGTGGAAAACAAGGTGGGGGAGGCAAGCAGGGAGCAGACCTCCCAACAAACTGTCCCTTTCGCTGGTGGGAGCAGGGGGCTGCCCTTCTACCCACCCACCAGCCGATCCAGGCCATTGTTCCCTTGTTGTGACAGGGGGTTCGGCTAGGGCCCTGCAGACTGGGGGCTTCCTCCCCAGCCAGCCATGCTTGGACAGCTGGAGGAAACAGGCGGCCGGAGAGCCAGCTATCCCTCCAATAACAACAGGCTGCTGCCCGCTGGCGGCCCTGCTGAGGGGCAGGCTGGAAGCCAGAGAGGCCACCCCACTCCACCCCGCCACTGGCAAAACATGTTTTCTTGTTTTCTGAGGGGGAGGAGGAGGCCCGTACCCATCCTGAGCAAACACAGGAGCTGATAAGCATGGACAGGCCTGGCTGCCAGGCTGCCAACGAGGGCTGCAGAGGCAGGGGCAGGGGCAGGGCTGGGCCCACCCTGGAGGTCACTCAGGCCAGAATGCCAGCTTCAGAGTCAGGGTGGGGACAGTGAGCTCCTGGCCCCTCCAGGGATAAAGCACTCAACTCCAAGTCTGCCCACACTGAAAAGAGAGGACAGGGGCTTCCAAGCCACAAGTACCATCACTGACCTCAGAAATACATGCATGCTAACGTTTGATAGCAAAAGTGCACCCATCCATTGGGCGCCCGTGTTTCGGCTATTCTCTGGGACAGCCCCCTTACCAATACCACCATTTTCAATACTAGAGAGGAAATAAGATACAAGAATTGCTTCCCATTACCTTTTTCACATGAGGTGACTGAGAGGCAAAGTGACTTGTCCAAGGCCACACAGCTCTTGGGATGTAAATCCCCATCTGCCAGACCACAAAGCTCATGATCTTTTTCATCGTGCCCTAGCGAGCCCCTTCATATATGTGAGGGTCTCCAATTTACAAAGTACGTACAGCCTGCTGTATTCATTTACTGAGGCTGCTGGGGGGCTATCATCGACCTGCCATAGCTATCCTCACTTTTCATAAGGAAGCTCACAACAGACCCATTAGGTTAATGTCTCAGTTTGGGATTTCCCTAAAGCAGACTCTGAGGTAAGGATTTGAGTGCAGCGTAGTTAATTCAGGAATTGATCCTAGGAAGTTCCCATTAGGCACATCAGTGTGCCAAGACAGCTGTGGGCAACTGGGATTCAGTCACACTGGGAACACAACACAGAACAGAATTGTCCCCCAGAGATGCAAGGAAGCTGACATAATCCCCCATCACTGCCACCCATCTTTCGTTGAGGGCTGCTCCTGGGCACCTTAGCTCTCTGAGACTGCCTATGAGGGGCTGAGACTGTCCTACGGCCAGAGAAAGTCCTCAGGTAGGTGCCAAAGGGGCATGAGTGGGGCTCTAACAGCCTCTGCCACAGTTAGTAAACAGAGAAATCATCCCCATTTTGTAGATATAACTACAAAATGTTCCCCCAGGCCATGCCATGCCCAGACCTATGTGTACTGAGGCTCAGACCCCATGGGCCCATCTTCAGCTCTAGGTAAGTGGATAACCTCTCACCAAGAGTCACAGCCCCTGCAGCCAACCCCCCAGGCTCTGAACCCCTCCCCGAGATTATAAGCCTCACCATCCTCATCAATTCTGACCCTGTCCAGAGAGAACTATGTCCTTGGATCCTCCCCTCTTCCATCCGTCTTCCATCCCCACCCATGACTTCCCCCTCCAAAAGGTGGGAGCAGGATTTATTTCCTCCTTTTCAGAAAGAAGGTCTTAATATTACTGTCCAGCAGCCATATAATAATCCACAAGCACCCTTCACCACTTCTCCCACTACGTCCAGGGACTCTTACAAACCACCCCTGGTGGCCCAATCATTCAATGCCAAAGTGCCCGATGCAGGTGCACAAAGAATGCCACACTGGGCACCTCACTGTGCAGATGAGGAAAAGTTCGAAAATTCAAGTGATTTGTCCAACTTGATCACAACCAGCTATCTTCTGATTCCAAGTGTTTGGAAAAGAGGGAGTATGCATCCAGTCACTGGGGGGTTATAACAGATGCTAGAAATGGGGTGTTCTGCTCTGTTTTCATCCTACCATTTGCATGTGCACAGAGGGACACCACAGGGGGTGGGGGGTCGTCTACCCCAGGTGTGGACAATAAAGGGGTCCATTGTCTACAGGAAATGTGTAAGTAATAAAACTAATTTTATTATTGACTTATTATCACTAAGCACCGGCAATTCTCGAGAATATTAGTGACCAAATAGCCCTCCCACCCACCACAGCACTGAGTTACTCCTCCCCCATTCTGTATCCCCAACAGACATGTTGATTCAATCCAGGCTCTTTTCCACTGAAGGGAGACGCTGCTACAAAACCCATCCTCCACACGACTCTCAGCAACTATATTCTGAGCTGGCATCAGAACTGACCTCTAGGACCTTACGCTTCTTAGCCCAGACCCTGTTCAAGAAATGGTCCATAGGCTGTTCTCTAAGGCCAGGGGTCCAGCCTGCACCCCATCCTCTTGCACATAACCCAGGGCCCCACCCCTACCTCTCTGATGTCCCAATCCTCACTAATCTTCCCTCACTGTCCTCGGCGCTATTTTTTTTTTTTTTTTTTTTTTTTTTTGCCTTTTTGCCATGCTCTTGTCCAACTCCACACCTGCTTCCTGCCCCCAGGGCTCCTAGGGTCCTGGCCTGAGAATTCAATCCAAAAAAACTTGGCCTCCGGCCGGACTACCTCAGAGCTGTGATCTCCCAGTGGTCCTGCTGCACAGACCCACAGGGAGCACATAAGGTGACTTCTCACCTGTACATTATGTCATCAACACAAACTTGAACCCTCTGGGAAATCTCCTGAAGGGAGGCCTGGCCCTTAGTGCCTGTCATGAGCGGAAGATTTATTATGATTTGCTTATAGGTTTAGTGTCTGCCTCCACTGAAAAGTAAATTTCAGGAAAGCAGACCTGGTGCATCTTCTTCCCCCACTATGTCTCCAGTACCTAGAGCAGTGACTGGAACAAGAGAGGCACTCAGCAGCTAGCAGTTGAAGAAGTACATGAGTTTTCCTCAGCCCACACCTTGGCCACAGAGGCCCAGACCCACCTGGGGTAGCTTCAACACTCAGTATGGCTCTTTCTCCAGGATCTCAAACTCTGAGCCCCCTCGGAGCACACTGGCCCTTCCCTCGGAGACTGGATCCCAAGCTCTTCTACCAACTCATCCTCTCTCCTGCCAGCTCCCTGTTTGAGAACCAGGACCTCAAAATCAGACAGGCTGATTGCTCGACTTCTCTAAGGTTTGATGTCTTTTCCCCAACAAAACGGTAAAGTAATAATGCCCGTCTCACAGGGATTAACAAGGGAGCTAAAACACACCAGATGTGTAGTGAGGACCCAATAGTGTTTACCATCACTAATGCCAAGTTAATAATGCATTATTAATACTGAATTAAGAGGTTTTTATACAACAGTCCACAGGAAAAAATGCCAACCCATTCACCCTCCCCCAGGCCTTACAGGGATCCCTGAAGAAAATGTTCAAAATTTAGGTTTACCAGGAACTCAGACTTTAAAACAATGGGCTAATCACCACCCATTTGGCACTGCAGTCATGACTCTAATACTTTATCACTCCCTGGACCCACAGCCTTTGTAGATGACTTCGTAGCTGACTTTGTAGCTTTTCTCACTACAGAGATGGAGTCTACCCCACCCCACCCTCAACCCCCTGGATCTGGGCTGGCCTCGTGGCCTGCTCTGACCAACAACATGTAACAGAAATGACTATGTGCCAGCTCTGGGCCTGGGCCCCCAGAGGTCTTACATGTTTACATCTGCTCTCTTGCATCTCCACCACAGCCAAGACAGCATGCCTGGACTGCCTGCGAGAGCAGAGACTGGTGGAAATGCGCCAAGCCACAGCAGCCGAGGCAGCAGCCCCCAGACATGTGAATGAGCCCATCCAGCGTCAGCAGAGCTGCCTAGCCAACCTCCGTTGACTCCAGACTTGTGAGCCACGCACCCTATTGTTGTATACCACTCAGGCTTTATTACACAGAAAACGCTGACTGATGCGCTACACAACCAAGTGTTAGATTGTGGTCTAGCCTTTCCACCAATGGCCAGCCAGCTTCTTCTCATATACCTCCATCAGTGGGAATCTGATCACCTTCAATGGCAACCTAGTCCCAAAAATCTATCCATATTTTGAGCTAAAGTCTCTCTCTGTGTACTTTTTTTTAATGTTTATTTATTTTTGAGACAGAGGGAGATAGAGCACGAGTGGGAGAGGGGCAGAGAGAGAGGGAGACACAGAATCTGAAACAGGCTCCAGGCTCTGAGCTGTTAGCACAGAGCCCAATGCGGGGCTCAAACCCACAAACCATGAGATCATGACCTGAACCAAAGTCGGACCCTTAACCAACTGAGCCACACAGGCGCTCCTCTCTCTGTGTACTTTAGCCTTTGGGCCAAATTCCTAGATCCATACAAGAGTAGCCCAATCTCTCCTATACCCATTTGGTGCTTCAAAGTCAGCATGTCCAAAATCAAAATCTTCTCTTTTCTCTGTTTTGCACAGGGCAAGACACTCTCGGGTCTATGAAGTCTTGCTCTTCCTCACCCCCTGCAGTGAAAGGGTGACAGAGCCATGAGGCACACATCTCTCTCCACTGTGGGGACAGGGAGTCTCACCCCACCATTCCTTCCTCCACACTGGCTACAGTGTTCTGTCCATCCTTCTTCGTCAAACAATGTTACCTTGCATCTACTCTGTGCCAGGAGCTATGCTAAGGATGACGAGATAAAAGGCAGATCTACTCTCAAGGAGTCTGTCTAGAGAAGGGGCTCATCTTTCTCTCATAGGGATCCGACGATGATACTATGATCTATCATTGGGTGCCTACTGAGGAGGGAGCATAAGGCAAGCTGACATCCTGCATTCCCCCTGACTCACACACACACACCTGCCCCTGTGGGATATGTGTGACATTCCTCTGATACTTCTGGTTGCCCAAGAACAAAGGAAAGGGAAAAACCAATGGTTAACTGATAGAGATCACAGTCCTGCAGGACATGAGTCTCCATCAGTTTACAAATGTCTTAGGAAATTACAATACAGAGACAATCTTATTAATAGCCTAACCTCCAGAAACCCATAGACTCAGTTTCCTGGAGCCCCAACATCACTCTCCCCTCCACAGCAATGTGGGAAACAAAGGCAAGAAGGAAATGGCAGGTAAAATTAAATTTCTTTATAGTCTACAGCCCATTGACAAATATGTGAGATGGGCAGAGTAAAACATTCCTCCAGGAACTCCCTACTGTCTTAATGCCTTACTAGAGGAAAAAACAACCTTAGCTTGACAATAGCTTGGCCTCCAGTATCTTAGGAGTCTTCTTTAGCATGTAAAAGTACTGTTAGGAACCTCCCTTTTGTCTTTACCTCATCTGACTCCATAGAATACAATCAGTCACTCTTCACAACAGGGGTGCACCTCATTCTGCCCTGGGGTCCTGTCCCTGTGCTTTAATAAAATCACCTTTCTTTCTTGGCCATCAGATCCAGACCCCCACCACCACTCCAAAACATATCACCTACTATATGCCAAGTACTTTAAATCATGTAAGTCTCAAATCCTTGCAATGGTTCTACTGAGTTTTATTGTGTCCCTTTTTATAGGAGAGGAAACTGGGGCTCAGAAAGTCCAAGTGACTTGCCTGAGCCATAGCTCCGAAAGTGGCAACATCTAGCTGTTGGCCCCCAAACCCAGGCTCTTCCTGTGGCACCAAACTGATGCTGTCATTATGTCCCTCCCCTACTCAACACTTCAGTGACTCCCACGACTAACAGAACAAAAGCCAATCTCTTTAGCATGGACTCCTTGGTCTTGCCTGTTGCTACACATACCAGGCCTGCACGCTCCAGGCTTGCCTGCCTCCCTTGGCTTGTCTGTTTCCTCAGCCTGGAAATGCTCCCTCACATCCTGACCTATCCATTTCTCAAGACCTAGGTCAGGTGCACCAAGCTAGGAGGTCTCCTCAGCTAGCAAGACTCTCCTGTGTTCCCACAGACTCTGTCAGGCCCTCTGTGCTGGCGTGGGTCAGTCTCCCACAGAAGACTTAGGGGTCCCAGGAGACAGAGATGGAGTCTGACCCATCTCCAAACTCCCCAGGCTGCATCATCCCACAGAGGGTCTGTACTCAGGAGTTGCAGAACCAGACCAAGCTGGATTAGATTGCCGAAAAAGTGGGTTTAGTCGTGGGTCAGAAGTTGGTTGTACAGACGCATTTGACCAATATTTATGGAGTATCTACTATGTGCTCAGTCAGGATTCCTAGTTGTCAGAAGTAATAACAACTCTGGCTAACACGTGTGGAAAAGATTATTGGAGGAATATAGAGTAATAGTAGGAAGACTAAAAAATGAGGCCCAGAGAACCGTGGGGAACCCAGGCAGGTGTGACAGCAGGAGCTCCAGTTGAGGCAACACTGTGGGCGGAAAACTCATGCCGAATGTTGTGAGTGTCCCTCCCGCCTGCAGGCTCAGCCTCTCTGAATGAGACCACTGCTGGCCTTTATCTTTGGGTCTTGTCTCTGGATTCAGCCCTAAGCCTAGATCCCGTGTCCCCACCCAAGCTGCCAGAAAGGACGAGGAGGATGTATGTTGCAAAGGGAGGCGTCTGTAGTGAAAGATGGGGCTCTGCTACCCTCCGAGACTCATACGTGACCCCTTCATGACAAAGAGGGGGTTGGGGGTGCTGGATAGACAAAAATGTATGACAAGTGTCAACAGTACACCTTTGCCGCAAGGAACTTACATTTTGGAAGTAGAGGTGAGGAAGGACCTTAGAGACCATCTGTGCCAGCATTTTCCAATGTGTGCTCAGTGGGACACAGTGAGGACAGGAGCGTGAGAAAGGCCAAGTGACAGACCCTGGATAACTTGGGTTTTTCATTTCAGGACTTGTCGGAGCCTTTGATACACCACTGAATATTGTGTAAGTCCAGGAGCAGGAGCTTTTCCCTCATTTGTCCATGCCACCCTTTCCCTGAAGAGTATTCAGCAGACAGGGAAACCCCCATCTAACTCAATCCTCATTTTCAGACAGGGAAACTGAGGGACTTTCCTGGCCTCACTGGGTCCCTGGTCTCCTGATTATCAGTCCAGAACCCAGGGAAAGGACCCATTCCCGGGAAGAGGAGGCAAAGGTGGAGGCAGGGACCTGGGCCAAGGGAACTGCTCAGGCCCTCCCCTGCCTGGCACTGCCTTCCCTGCTCTGTCTGCTGACATGAGCTCACCCTCCAGGTGCAGCACCCTTCAGGACTTCAGGACCCACTTCCACCTTCAGGAAACTCCTTGGGGGAAGTCGGGGAGAAGAGTCCTGGGCAGCACCAGGCCACCCAGGCCCAGCTCCCAGTTGCCTCAGCACCAGAGGGAAGGGGACAAGACACCCCAGCAGTTCCTGGCTGAGAAGCAGGAGTGCTGGAGTCCAGCTGTGGGATCTCAGTCATGGGCCCTTGGGAAATGTTTGTTAATTCTCTGAGCCTCAGTTTCTTCAGCGGGGAAACAAACTAACAAAAAAAAAAAAAAAAAAAAAGATCAGCTGAGACATTACGAATGATTCAGTAAAGTGTATAGCATCCTTCTTCAGATATGAAGACTTACTCTAAAATTTTTTTAAATATTTATTAATTTTTTGAGAGACAGAGTGTGAATGGGGAAGGGGCAGAGAGAGAGAGGGGGGACACAGAATCTGAACCAGGCTCCAAGCTCTGAACTGACAGCACAGAGCCCGATGCGGGGCTTGAACTCACGGACCAAGAGATCATGACCTGAGCCGAAGTTGGATAATTAACTGACTGAGCCACCCAGATGCCCCCAAGAAGAATTATTCTTACATTGGGGATCAGATAGGAAATAACTTTCCTCTTTTTCCTAATGAGAGACCCTGAAAAAGACTTCTCAGATAAGTCACAGTAACTCAAGGGGGACTTCGCAAAAGGAGGTGTCTCTTATCTAGTTATGTCTGGAAGGGCCTAGAAACAGAAATAGGACAGCATTAACACTGAGGAACTTCTTCCAGATATATTTTCTGAGTGCCACTAATGTGCCAGGACCTGTACTCACAGTTACTTATGCGTGCACACGTGCACACGTATGCACATACCTCGTGCTGCCTTGTATCTTCATCCCTGTGCCCTTCTCTGACATCCCAGGCTGCCTGGAATACACTTTCCCATCTTCACCTGGTGAATTTCTGTTCATCCCTCAAAACTCAGATGAGGTCTTCCTGGCCTCTCCTCTCTCCGGGCTAAGTGGAGGGCCTCCTCTCTGCTCTGTCTGTGCAGATCCTCATGACCGACCTTCCCACCCTAGAGTGAACTTGCCTGTTTGTACACCTGCCTCCCCCAGTGGATTGTGAGCAACTTAAGGGCTGTGAGCTTAGAAGCCTAACCCGGCACATACGGGTCGATGAATGAATGTATAAATCAGCCTTCAGCTCTTCCTGGGGTGGGAAACCTGGGGCTTTTTCCTCATGCCAACCCTTGAAGCCAGAGTCTGTGTGCCTTCACGTGTACCCCAAGGAAAATATGCAATGTGTCCAAGTGCTGGAGAGTTTGTAAGAAATAAAGAGGACATGCACACCCCACCACAAGATCTCCCCCCAAACTCATCAGACATTGTTTGTTCACAGTCTCCCTCCCACCACACTAGTAGCTCAAGGTGGTAAGCAGAATGATGTCCACCCTCACCAAGATGTCCACATCCTGATCTCCAGAACCTGTGAAAATATTAGGTTACATGGTGGATTAAAGGTGGATTAAAGTGACAGATGGAAGTAAGGTCATCAGCTGACATCAAGATGGGGAGATTATTCTCTATTATCAAGGGGATCATAAAAAGTAGAAGAGGAAGGCAGAAGTAGATTTCAGAGTGATGTGATATGAGGACTCGAAATAGCTGTAAAGATGGAGAAAAGAGAAAAGGGGGCCATGTGGGAAAGAATTAGGTGGCTTCTGGAAGCTGGAACAGGCAAAGAAATGGATTCTCCTCTACAGACTCCAGAGAGAAACAACTTTGGATCAATGTGGTCTGTTCCAGACTTCTGACCTCTAGAGCTGTAAAAATAAATCTGTGTTGAGGCACCTGGGTGGCTAAGTCCCTTAAGCGTCTGACTTCGGTTCAGGTCATGATCTCGCAGTCCGTGGGTTGGAGCCCTCCATTGGGTTCTGTGCTGATAGCTCGGAGCCTGGAGGCTGCTTTGGAGTCTGTGTCTCCCTCTCTCTCTGCCCCTCCCCCCGCTCACGCTCTGTCTCTCCATCTCTCAAAAATGAATAAATGTTAAAAAATAAAAATAAAAAATAAATAATCTGTGTTGTTTTAGGCCACTAAATTGGTGGCAATGCATTTCAGCAGCAATAGGACGCTAATACATCCTTCTCTGGCCTTAGCCCCTTACTGTGCTGACTCTCCTGGTAATTCTTCTCTGGCTCCAAAGCTACACAGCTCACCCAGCTAAACAGAAGCCTTGCATTGCCCAAACCTACCCTCCTTAAAGGCAATTCAGCAGCCATCTGTTGTTAGGCAAGTTATGTATCCCTTGACAAGAGGGCTCACATTGGCACACCTCACAGCCTGTGCTCACGAGTTTCACAATCTGGCCAGGAGGCAAAGACACTTCTTATCCACACAGTGCAATTCTCTGAGAGCATCCTGTTCTGAGCTCTTGGAAGCAAAGGGGAGGGGAGCCCAGATTGGATAGGAGGGATCAGGAAAAGCTTTCTGGAAGAGGTGGCACGGAGCTGAGTTTTGAAGGGTATGAATAGTCAAGTGAAAGGAAGCAAAGGACAGTGGGTCAGAAAGACTCTGGGGCATGAAGAGAAATACAGAGACAAGATAGAGACATGAGAGACAGACAAACACTGCAAATTGTAGAGGCAGAGAAAAAGCCACAGAGAAAGAGGCAGAAAACAGCTGACTGTCATGACTGGCTACTCCCAGCCCAGCCTCCCTCCAGTTCTGGGACAGAAAATAGCCTGGCTGACCCATAGTGTGCAAAGCATTTCCTGTGCAGCCCTGGGGACCCCTGAGCTGTACTTTCTCAGGGGTGGGGCTGGCTGAGAGGGGGGCAGTGAGGGCAGAGGAGGAGGAGACAAGAAGTCCTGGGCCTGCATCAACTAACTCTCCAGGACAAGAGTGGCTGAAGATGGGGAGGAAGTGACACGCGTGTGTCAGGATCCATGTATGTGTATGAGCCATGAGGGTGCCAGAGGTGTGTGTGATGTACTTCCATGTGTGCACGTGGCTAATCCTGGGGTTCTATGTCCCTTCCTGGAAAGTGAAGCCTGGACGGACAGACAGCAGGTCATGGTGGACACCTCTCTGTGTTATGTCCCTGGGTGAAAGGCAGCTCTGAGAGCCTTCTTGAGTACACAAGCCATCCCCCCTGGGGAGCCAACAGCTTCTATGTATCAGAAGCAGCTTCCAGTTGACTCTTTCTCCTGCCTGTTCCCCAAGGGCACCACCTCTCTGTGCTCCCTTCAGGGGCCAATGACCTGGTCTCAACTTTTGCTGGGGAATGAGTGATCCAGCCAGAACCTTCTCTGAGGAACTTTTCCAAGTAAAAGGGGGGGAGGCAGGGGTACAGTTAGGCCTAGCTTTCAGAACATCTCATTGTGAAAGATCTCTTCGTCTCAGGGAGATCCCAAAGCTGCCCCAGTGACTTTAGCCTAGACCCTTCCCCCACCCTCCTCATTGAGTCCCTGTCCCCACTTTTCCCAAGGTCATTTTTGAGACTATCTTTAAACCAGCTCTTTCCATTCTTTTTTCAGTTTATTATTTTACCCTCTACCTCTGCTAGATTTTTTAAATATTTATTTTATTTATTTTTTTTTTTGAGAGCGAGAGAGAGAGAGTGCAAACGGGAGGGACAGAGAAAGGGAGAGAGACAGAGACAGAGAGCATGAGTAGGGGAGGGGCAGAGAGAGGGAGAGAGAATCGCAAGCAAGCTCCATGAGGTCAGGGCAGAGCCTGACTTGGGCTGATCCCACGAACCACGAGATCATGACCTGAGCTAAAATCAAGAGTCTGATGGTTAACTGATAGAGCCACCCAAATGCCCCTAGCCCTGCCAGACTGTCATCATTCCAACACATGGAGATGTCTTTGAATGTGGAGCACACTTTTTTCTCTCTGATGGTCCTGCTTTTGGAAACATTCTAGCAGAGCCTGAGTAGCCATTGGCTGGGCTGGGCTGCCACAGAAGGACTGCTCCAGAGGGGATTCCTGCTGGCGGGGGGGGGGGGGGGGGGGGGCAGCTACGCACACCGCAGGAAGTCATCCAGGGGGAACAAGGTAGTCCCTCACTCCCCTCCTAGGTCTGAGTTCTCAGCCAGGATTACCTCCCATGACCTTTTGGCTCAAACTCTGACACACCTAACAACCAGCAGGGACCTTTGACTCCACCACATTGGGACCCATGGAGCTCATCCAAAAAAACCACAGAAGAGCTGCTAGGCTGGATATACACTAGCTTCATCTGGCCAGGCCAGGCCAGGCCTTCCTCGCCCTCACTGCACCTACTCCCTCAGCAGATAAGAGGTACCATCGTCCCTGCCTTCCCAAAAGGAGACCACTGAACTCCTGGCTTAAGGAAAGGGAACTACCATTTATTGGACATCCGTCATGTATCTCCTTTAGTCAACACACCAACCGTTCTAAAAGGTCACTGCTGTTGTGGAGAAGAAGGGATTTCCAGAGGAGGCTAAATCAGGATCTGGAGTCAGGTTGTATCTGACACATGAAAATGACAATGCCCTCTCCTCCCAGCATCCCTCCACAAGAGGAGGGTCCAACATGGGGGGAGTACACAGGAAGGGGGCTCCTGGAGAGACCAGAGCAAGATGCACTTTCTCCCGGCTCAGCTGGGACTGGGCCAGAAGCTCAGGGAGAGAGGGGGAGCTGCTAGCAGGGGAGATGCCTTTCCTGGGGGATTATGTGGGAGAAGGCTCACAAGCCACACTGTTTGGGGGCCCAGTGACCCAGTACAACTTGGATTTGGTGAGAGGAGCCTTCTCTCCACTTCTTCATAGAATTCCACGTGGCTCCAGTTCAGCAAGGGCTGAGGGACATGTGATGTCACCTGGCACCCTGTCTGCAGGTTTGAGGGCACTGGGACAGCACTGGGCTTGGAAGAAGGGTCCCTGTAGCCCTTCTGGGGCCCGCAGGCCAGGGCCACTCATGAAACAGCAGGCTACGAACATACGTGGCATATCCTGGGGACTCTGTGACCAAGTAGAAGTCTGGGGTCCTATAGATGCAGAGCTAGGAGGCAGAAAAAGTGAGGTCTTAACGTCAATGCGATTTCATTTGTAGCCATAGGTTGCTGAAGCCACAGAAAGCCACATCTCATGAACCTTTATGGATGTCAATCGAGCTCAAAGAGGCCAAGTCCTTTGCAGAGGTGGGAGAGCCAGTGCCATGCTGGGTCTCTGGCTCCACAGCCATGATCCTTCCAGTACACTAGTCTACCTGGGCACCCCTGATGTTCACGTCAATGCCAACGTCCCAGAAATCCTCTTAGACATCCCACCCCACCTCCCTTCCTAAGGCCAGTGCACTTGTGGTGAGTGATCACAGCAGCACAGAGGACTAAGGCCTTTGCAAGCCCCTGCCCTGCCCAAGAGGTGCCATCACACCTGCCCCCACCCTCATCATGCACCTAAGAAACTGCCTGCCTTCTCTGGAAACTTTGGCCCCATTCCCCAGGCCACTGCAGAAGCGGCCACATTCTCGCCTAATACTTGCCCTTCCCTGGCTACTACCTGTCAGTCAAGGGACAGGTACATGGACCAGTGGACCTCCTGTCTGGGATTTCTGGATTTGGAAAGCAAGGACTACAGTCAGTCCTGTGATAGAACCTGTCTTGTATCAGACTTGGGAGCTCTCAGCAGCCGTATTCCTCCACATGGAAGAAACAGGTGTGCACAGAGGTTAGTGCCACCGCAGAGAGACACCCGGAGGTGAGAGGAGCAGAGAAAGTACTGGTGGGCTTCATGGCTGCCACTGAAGCTGGTTCACAAACTATGAAGCACTTTTTGCCTGAAAAGCTGTAAGCTGGATTTCGGCCACTTGCTTAAGGCGCTGTCCAGCCTCCACATGCCCTTTCTCTTCCCTCCCAGGAGAGGCAGCACAAAGCAGCAGCACCAGGGAGAAGGAAAGCGGGAGGGGGCACCAGCCAGAAGGTCCCATGGGCCTTTCTCAACAATGGCACGGGCAGCCCATTGTTCGTTCTGGGTTGAGACACCTCCCCGGACACCCCCACTGCTCAGCTGGCAGCCAAATGAGGCAGAGGCAAGAATGGGTAGTAGGGGCAGTTCTAGTATCTTCAGAAAGCTGATGCCCGGGGACCACCTCTTTCACTACAACTTCCCAAGGGCAGAGAGGGAAAGAGAAGAGTTCAGATGGGGGACAAGAGAACAAGGTGTTCTGTGCTAGGGCAGGAGTGACCCCAGGCCTGGGTGGAGAAAGGGGCTGGGAGACTTCTGGTCAGTAGAAACAAAGATGGATGTTTGATCTCTACTTAGACTTCCAGTGTGGCCTTGAGTCAGCCATTTCTCTTTTCTTTCCTTCAGGGACCCTACCTGTGAAATATGCAATGGGAGAATATATTCTGAGCAAAAGAAACCTGATCTCTCCCAACTTGGCCTCATGTGTGACCCCAGATCCACTCCTAACCTTAGCACCTGCCAAACTCCTCTGAACTCTAGCTGCTGGGATTGTCTGTATGCCTGCCCAAGGTAGGCAAGCCCACGAGGCCAACCCAGTGGCCTCAGTTGTCACACACACTGGGACTCCTCTGTTGGTGCAGGCATCAGCGTCCCATCAGGGAAGGGACAGGAAGCTAGGACCTGAACAGGGAGGCTGAGCTACTCCAAGGCAAGATCCAGCCCAATGCTGATGTCTTTAGACCAGTTTGAAACTCAAAGCAGACATATTCCAGAACTGGAGTTTTAGGGGATGGGGATATTCAGAGCAGGATCCCAGTCCACAGCTTAGGAACACAGAAACCAGCCCAGACCCTCTGAGGGGAAAGAGAGAAAGGTAAGGAGACAGTAACGAGCCCAGTCAGGGAGTCAGGAAGCTAAGCAGGGCTTAAAAACTGGATAAGCTGGAAAAGCATAGCTGGGAGTCAGACAGCTGAGGTCTGGGGGTGCCCAGGACTCACACACACCAGGCTGTTGGCAACAAAAGCTAATTCCAGAGCCCAGTGGCCTGCCAAGGGTCAGGGATCAGACCAGGCTGAGTGGTGAGGTCGGCCCCTGCAGCTAACCACAGAGTGAGAAGACGCTGAGAGTCACATGCAGGACTATGCTTGGGAGGAGGCTGTGTCATCGCAAGGCCATGTGGGAAGAGAGCCCAGAGCAGCGGCTTAGAGACAGAGTCTTATGGCCGTCGTGCCCCCCAAGTCCTAAGTAGACACAACTCACACCTGTGTGGGCGGTGTGGCACACAGGGCAAACTATGTCTGAGTGCAAGGGCTGGAGATGGCCCAACCCTGGGGCACAGGGCCGACTTGGGCAGCTCACTCAGAGGTCCCTGGCATCTGAGTGTTGGCCCAAGTGTGATCTGGACTCACTCCACTGATGGAAGAAGAGCACCACACACAGAGTCCAAACCCCACGGACACTCCAAGGAGAAGAGGGCCATTATCGCACTCAAGCCCTCTCTCCTCACTCATTTATTTCCTTCTACTTATCAGATTCTGCGGTATAGCACATCCTCCAGCTAAGCGCTGTCCAACAGAACATTCCACAATGATGGAAATGTTCTGGCTCCTCTGTCCAGTACAGTAGCTACCAGCCACGTGCAGCTGGTGAGGAACTGAATTGTTAGTTTTAATCCATTACTTTTCACTTTTAATCGTTGCACATGGCAAGAGGCCACCATATCGAACAGTGCAGTTTTGGCTCTCCCGTGTGGTGGGGCGGTAAAACCTTCTGAGATCCAAACATTTAACCGTGTCCATGTACCAGGAGCTACCAGAAATGGCTCTCAGTCCAGGGTAGGGCTGAAGGGACAGGGAACAAGAGGGAAAGGGAAAGAAAAGAAAGGCCTATGCATTACCTTATTTCGTCCTCACAGAAACCCTGCAAAGTGAGATTATCCCCACCTCACAAATGAAGACACTGAGACACAAAAAGCTTTAATAACCTGCCTAAGGTCACACAGTTAGTTAGGGCCAGAGTCAAGGTTTGAACCCAAGTGTATGACCTCAAAGCCCCTGGTTTTCCACCTCATTACACAGCTGAGGAGCAAAGTGCCCCTTCCTGGCACTGACGGGTCAGAGCTGAGCAGGGCAAAGCCCCGGGCTGCCAGACGTCTCTAACCTGCCTCTTCCTGAGCTAGGTCTGCCCTGTTACAACTTCTCCGTTTGGCCTGAAGTGAATTTGTAGAACTCAGACACACCCAGATTCACACACAAGGCCAAAGGCACATGGCCAAAGAAAGATGATCTGCTTCTGTGCCGTCCATTAGTGCAGATAATTAACAGTTGATTTGATATTCTTGGCATAGGGGAAGGCACAGCTCTTTGTTTGGGCTGATATTAAAATACCTCTTCACTCCCCTGCACACGCTGATTCGCTCACTGCTGGAGGACCAGACAGCGGGGTCAGAAGTGAGCTGGAAGGGAAGGAGATGAGGGTGGAGAAGGAACTAACATTTCTCAGACCTCTAATTTCATGCCAGGTACTCAGAACTTCAACAGACCATCTCGAGTACTGATCATCTTATGAGGTGGTTGTAATTCTTCTGGTTTTGTGGGAGCAAGCCTAAAGCTCAGAGAGGTGAGGGGGCCTGGCCAAAGTCACACAGGTGACAGTGGCAGAGTATGACCTCAAAGTCGAGGTCTGCTCGACTCGAAGCCCATTTTATATCACACTGGTTCTTGGCAGAGATCTAGAAAACCCACCACTGCTAATAAAGGGCCTGAACTCCTTTCCAGCTCTGTCTGGCACGACGCCCGAAAGCAGACTCCTGCTGCAGCCATCCCTTCTCCCAGAAGTTCAGGCTCCCATGAGCAGGAGCAGACCCCAGCCCCCAACCTCATTGTGCAGTCAGTGACAATGAGAGGCAGGCTGTCCCTTTCTCACCCACCGGCTTTCCTCCCCACCCCATGGGGTGCTGCCAGTTCAGCACAATAGTGCATTCTGTGTCCAAGAGCCTCTGCTGGCGGCCCCAGGCTTTTGCAGCCCCTCCAGACAATGGCAGGGCCCAAAAGGCCTGATAGCCGGTGACAAATGTATGTGAATGACCAGCTCACAGGAAGTGGCCTTCAATAGTCCGATAGCTTCCTGTATCCTGACATTGTGAAAGCCCACTTCCTGTGCTGTCTCTGAAAATACAGCTCGGCAAAGCTGGGGGCAGGGGCAGTGGTGGGGCTTCCCTGTCCACCCCCTGGCCCAGGCAGGATTCAACTCTCTCTGCCAAGAAAGCCACCCATCTCACCTCATTTCTGATTCAAGGGTGAATTCCCTGCTGGCCTCTGCCCTGTTTCTCCACCTCCTTGCCAAACCCCACCCAAGCCGAATCAGAACAAAATGACCTATTTTTAAAGACTGTGTGGCCTTCCTCAGTAACAGTCCCCTAGCCCCCAGTTCCAGGATCTCAGGCCTTCTGCTGGGAAAGGCTTTCCCGTGTCTCCCTGCATACCTCTGGGACACACCAAGCACGGTTCTAGGCTTATGAAGGCCTCTTCAGTCACCCCTTCAACCATCTATCCTACCAGAATGGATGCTCAGGATTCCTTCAGCTTCCTCTGGGTCATGAAAAGCACAGCACAACAAGAGAGCAGGGAGGCCTCCTTTCCCTCCAGGCTCCAGCTAGACCCAAGAAAAGTCTGGGAAAACCAGGCAGTGCCTCCCCCATGAACCCTGCCTCCCAAGAGAGGCTGATCAGAGAGAGCAAGACAGGGGGCAGCTAGGAACAAATGCAACTGAGCATTTTCTATGGAGTCAGGCACTAGACTGAGAGCTTTCCTCTCTGTTACCTGGTGACATTGCTGGTAAAGCCTCATGTTCAAGGCAAGGACACAAAGAAATGAGGTCATTGGCAGAGGGTCACCCAGCTAATGGGAGGCGGAGTCATACCACCCCTAGCCTTGCTTTGTACTGGGAGACACGTTCAGGTCTGGGAGTAAGGGAAGGGTACCATTTACCCCCTCCTTTCACGTGCCCCCTTAGGCCTTCTACCCCAGACCCCAGACATGGACAGTCCTCCCTCAACTTCCTGGCACTGGAGAAGCAACCCTCAGAGGGCAGGGGGCTGTACCCACCCTGCCGCCAGCAGCCTGCCTCTGAGCATTGTTCTCCACTTTCGATAAAGGAGGCACTGAATCAGCCTCAGGCCATTGTGGCTGCCTGGGGGAGGGGGAGTGGTGTGGGAAGCCAGACAGGTCAAGGGGTGACTACCCTATTCATTCCCAGCTAGCCACTGGAGACCTGAGAGCTCCAGCTCAGCCAGTGAGGAGCCCCAGGCCCAGGAATGTCCAGGAATGGGGAGAACAAAGAGGTCTCTGGAGATGGAAAGGGAGGAAGCACTCACCAGTTTTCCCACCCTCCACCCTCCCTGTCCCAGGGGAAGAAAGGCCATGGGCACAGTGAAATCAGCAGGGACCGCCAGCTTCCCTGGGGTAGAAAAGAACTCCGAAGCCAGCAGACCTGGGCTTAAGTGGCACCACCTTCTCCACCTGTGACTTAAGAGGGTGGCTTAGTGGCTGAGTCTCAGATTCTACCTCCTTAACATGGAGACAATCCCTGTCTTGCAGGCATCTTGGGAGGATTAAGTGAGATTTCATGAAGCACCCACCCAACACTTAGCCTGCAGGAGCTCAGCAAGCAAGCTTATGTCCCTGTTCTTGGCTGGGATTTGTCTGCCTCAGGTGCCGAGACTAATGAGGGCCACCAGAGAACCGGGGCAGCTGTCCTCCAGCTCTCTTCCAAGAGGCCGGAACATCGCAATCCCAGGACTTGAGCTGGCTGGGCAGGAGGTGGCTGGCAGCCTGTCCTAAAGCATCCATCACCCCTGCCTGTACGTTGGCTCCGGACCCTGAGGGAACCAGCGGCCACATGAGCCCCGGGGCTGCAGACCCCAGAGGGACACACCGAGGGTTGGGGAAGGGCAGGGCACCATCAGAGGCCCCTGAAATGTTCTCTAATCTGAACAGGGCTGCATGAAAGTGACACAGAGGTGGGCTCCGGGCCAAAGCAAGGTGCTGGCTGGTTATCTGTGGCCAATTCCGAATCCCAGCAAACATCTGAGTCACTTTCCCACCCTCCTCTGCTTTTATCAAAACACACATGAGCTCAAGGGAAAATGTCTATACTGGAATATCAGCATGAACCAACCCAAGCAGGCAGGTAAATCTTCTGGAAAAAATCATAATTCTCGGTGCCTTTCTACCGCTCCCTACCTGAAAGGATACTTACTGTGAGTTGCACAGCTCAGCTAACACAAGGGCAGCTGAGTTCTCCCCTCAAAGTCAGCCCCCACTGGGAGAGCCTGGGGCCATGGCCAGGCCTGTAAAGGCTGCCTCGAGGCGGAAGGGCGTCTAGGCTCTGATAAGGCAGGGGAAGGACAGGACCCATGCCTGGGGCCCGCTGACTGTTCCTTCACCCCAGAGACCACAGGGATAATCAGCTCACAGTGTCTTCCGGCCTCAGGCATTTAGTTGCTACCCTACGGTCTCTTGGGGAGGCGAGGGGGAGCCAGCACCAGCTTCACCCCAGAACCAGGCCAGCGCCAGAGGCCAGCAGGCCCCTGCCTCAGGGGGCTGGGTACCCCACACCCAAGTCTCTCCCCTGAGGCAGAGGCAGCCTTTTCCCTACCGCTGCCTTACCCTCAAAATTGTGTCCCCTCAAAATTCATGTTGAAGTCCTGACCCCCAGTACCTCAGAATGTGACTGTGTTTGGACATAAGGCCTCTAATGAGGTGATTAAATTAGAAGAGGCCATTAAGAGTGGGCCCTAATCCAATCTGTTGTCTTTACAAGAACAGATTTGGATACAAAAGACACCCGGGACGCGGTGTCACGCAAGTGCACAGGGGGACCACCATGGGTAGAGCAAGAAGGCAGCTATCTCCAAGTCAAGGAGAGAGACCTCAGAGGGAAGCAACACTGCAGGCACCTGATCTCCGACTTTTAGCCTCCAGAACTGTGAGAAAAGTAATGCCTGCATTCAAGCCACCTGGACTGTGGTATTTTGTTGCAGCCACCCTAGCAAATTAAGACCCTCCTCTTGATGAGGGGTCTGGGGGGACTTCCTCCTCACACACTGTCAGCTGGGTTGGTGCTCCGAGAGCCACGATAACCCAGGAAGGACCCCTTCAGCTTGGCCCTTCCCCTCAGATGCCCAGCTTCTACAGCCTCCTCCAGAAACTTCCACCTGCCTACAGGCCAATGAGTGGGCCAACCAAGGCAGGGCTGTGTGGGTGTCGGGGACCCAGGGGAACCGGGGGATGCTGCGAGATGCCAAAGCAATGCAGAAGAGGCTGGGGGGTGGGGGAGGCAGTGAAGCAGGGGTTGGGGCAGAAAAGCACCAAATGGCAAAGCCAAAGGGCCTCAGAGCTGAGGATCAGAATGCCCTCACCACTCCCCAGCCTCCTGTCACGGCATTACTGTAGGCCCATTTCCCCTCTACACTCAGGAACCTCCTCTTAAAGCCCAGAGAACAGGGCCTTGTTGCAAGAGTACATGCGTGGAACACAAAAAAAAATGCTATGAATCAAAATAACCACCTTTCCTGAGGGCTATCAGTGAGTCTCAGTTCCAAATGCCTTGCATGTTTTCTCTTAATCTTCACAATGACCCCCTGAGATAAGTCCTGTATTAGCCCACCTGACACGTGGAATTGAAACAGAGAAGCTGGGAAGCTTGGACGAGGCCTCAGAGTTCTAAGTGGCTATGTTGGGTTTTGAACCCAAGCAGCCTAACTCCAGAGCTGAGTTTCTTGGAGGGGAAGTGGGGAGGGCTGGGATCGGAGCCCTTCGAGGCCCCAGCATATGTCAGGGAGGTGACAGCCAGCCAAGGACAGGGCTTTAGGGACAACAGTAGATAAACAAACCTTGTCATCAATTGACCAAATTATAAACACACGGGGCTCCATCTGTGGGAAAGTCTGTGACCTCCTACCCTCCTGCGCGTGGGGAAAACAGCCTGGAGAGCGTCAGAGAGGCAGAGCTACCCCTAAAGGTTTGTCTGTGGTCCGTGCACTGGGAAAACGAAAGTGGGAAGGGGCAGGAAAAGCAGGCTGCAGCCTCCATCCGAGGTATGTCACGTGAGCCGCCCACAGAGGGCCCCAGCTGTGCCCTATGGCCAGCCTGCACTCAAAGGGTGCTTCCCTCATCGGGTCTACCCGTCTGCAGGCCAGCTGACCTTGCTTTGGTGTGATGACAACATGTAAACTGGGAAGGGGAGGGGGCACCGGGTGGCTACAGACCCAGCTCTGCTGGTTATCTGGGGTGAGCCATTTCCCGCTCGGGGCCTCAGATCCCCTGTCAGCCTAACAGGAACCAGTGCTCTTCTCCCTTCTGGTTGAACTCACTGGGGATGAGGGACAAACGAAGAGGGCTTCTTGTGAATACAAGGTTTACCTCAGCTTTTAGGTGAAATGAGGAAACGGAAGCCTGCCTCACCTAGCAGCCCACCTGCCCTCCCCGGCCTAAGGGATGAATGGAGACAAAACGGAGACACTCCCAAAGCAGGGGCTCCCTCAGATCCCCCGGCACTCCCAGGCCTCCCTAGGATTTCTGTGTCCCCCAGGGTTGGCCCAGGGTTCTGCTGAGGCTGAGAGAGAGCCCCACCTGGTAAGGGCATTAAGGGATTCCCTGGGCTCCATCCCAGGGCCTTGCCGGGTTCCTTGGAGCGTTCCCATCCACCCTGCCGAGCTGCTGCAGGGCTTTGATCACTACTACACGAAGGGTTTCCTGAATGCTTTCCTGAGGACATTGTTCCCCACTACAGAGTCATCAGGGTCAAATTCATCATGGGCTATGCTGGTCCAGGTCCCACCCAGTGGGGAAAGCCAGCCCTCTGCCCAAGCCCCACTTCCCCTGGGAAAATGAAGCCAGTGGCTTCTTTTGGTTTCACTCATGACCAGCCTCGGGGAAGACAAAGCAGTAGCAACACAGTGCCGCCATTAGCTCAAGGCGGCCAGGCGCCTCAAAGCACACGCCCGGTGGTCTTGCCCCCTCAGCTTCCATAGAAGCTGGTCTCCGCACCCAGCCCCAGTTGTCCGCTCCACCCCAGAATCAACACTCGGGGGGCCTCTTAATTCACTCAACATTTATTGAAAATAACTCTGTGCCAGGCCCCCTGCGAGGGGCAGAGGTGGATAAGACGTGGCGCCTGCCCTCAAGGAACTCACAGTCTAACGGGGGAAGACACACACCCATTACAGTGCCTTGTAACAAATGCCACAGGACAATGACCACAGGGCTGGACAAGCAGGGAGGGAAGGACAGCCTCCGCTTAGGAAAGTGCCTTTGAGCCCGTACTATATCTTGCAGCGTCACAGGAGTTCACCAAGTAGCCAAGGAGGAGGGACACACGATGGACATAGAGGTATCAGGATTGGAACAAGCATCGTGTGCTCAGGAAGCGGCAAAGGCTGGCCTCTGTCCCAGGGATGATGGGAGGGAGGCTGGAGCAAGCTGGTGAAAGAAGGAGTGAGGCATGCCAGGGGCTCTGGTGAGAGGAGCCATGGCGGTCTTTAAGCAGTGACCTCATCAGAAATGTCTTTCAGAAAGAAAATGCTGGCAGAAATAGGAAGAATTTCCAGGAAGAGACTGACAGTTTAGGCAAGATGATGCGATACAGAGGAGGGTAACTGCAGGTTGGCTCAATGGAGCCCACAAGAGGGGGGGTGGGGGAGGGAGTCAGACAACAAGGGAGAAACAGGACAGAGGGGGAGGGCTCCACACCAAACCTGGGGTGGATTCCCTCAATCTTCCCAACTCTGTGAGGCAGAAGCATCCCCAGTTTACAGATGATGTTTGGAGAAGTGAAGTGACTTTCCTAGTCACACAACTAGATTACGGAGCTATCTGCAAACCCATCATTCGATACTGGAGGGAAATCCAGACTAATTACTCTTCTCCATTCTTAAAGCTGGTATCCCAAAGACTGCTCTTTAGCAAATACTCTGGGAGACTGTGTACAGAAAAGGAATAGAAGAGCATTTATTTCCATTTCATTATTCAGACTGGCTGCCATCCAGTGCGCTAGAAGTAAGGCTTCACTGGACTATCACCTAGCACTCGCGGTTTTCAAAGCGTCCTCGGGATTGGTTTCTCCTTCTCTTTACACCATCAGCAGGGAACACACGCACGTCCCCAGTTTGCAGGTGGAGAAGCCAAGGCCAGGGGAAGTGAAAGGTCATGTCCCATGTCACCCAGTTTCCTTGTCCCCAAGTCCAAGGCTCTTTCCTCTACCTGTGCTCCTGATACAGGACTCCTGGGGATTCTGCAACCCCTTGCTCCCCACTTCCCATCTCTGACCCTGCAGACGGCACCAACAGAACTGCTACTTAGTGACACAGGTCTGGCCAGCTTGGTTCTTATCCAAGGCAGTCCCTTCTGTAAAATATTCCTAAGAAGTCCTCAGCCACCAGGCCTGTCAGGGTCCTGTTATCACTCTCCCAGCCAAGGCTGGTCCTGCCTCCAGATCCCCACTTCACCAGGATCACAAGGACACATGCAACTATTGCAGGAAGTGGAGGCTTTTCCTGCAGTAAAATGAAAGCAGCTAACATTATTGAGCACCTACCTACTGGTTGTCATAGACCCTGCTAAAAACTTTACATGTTCCCTTAGCCTGCTGCCACCCAGCAAATATAGGTATTCTTATCCCCATTTTACAGATGAGGACAGTGAGGTTCAGAAAGGCTAAGTGACTTGCCCAAGGTCATTCAGCTAGTTGCAGAGGCAGTATTCATAACTCAACTGTTGGACTCGAGAATGCACTTTATTTTTACTCTGCCACGCTGCCCTGGCTCACCACTCTACAAGTGCAGAGACGTCCACACCAAAGTGGAAAAGGGAGGCAAGACAGCTTTTCCATGTTTGCTGCCCGGCTCCCAGGCAGCTTCAGGGAGGCTAATCCCATCGTGTTTCACTCGGCCAACAGTCCCACCAGCCTGGGACCCTGGGAAGCCGACGAGAGTCAAAGGGCTCCCTGGCAGGCTTATCCTGGCAGCTGCCCAGCTGACTTGTGCTAACACAGCAACAGGCACAGGAAAGGCTCTAGAGGGAGTGGAAAAGCACCAGACACTGGGCCTCTGAGGGGACAGAAGTGATTCCTGCCAAGCTCAGACAGGATAACCCTGCTCTAAAGCCACCACCATCACTGGACTGAGAAAGCACCCGAGAAGGGGCCAAGCACCTTTAGCAAGCACCAAGCACCTCTCCTTACTAATAATGTGTTTCAGTGAGTCGTGACAATTGGGCCAGTCCAGAAGAGGGACATGTGCCTCCAAGGTGAATCAGCAAGCATGGAAGAAACCAGTGCCCTGGTTCATTCCAGCCACTTTGGCCTGCCTTTGCCAACAACCACAGGAATCCTGCTACTCAATGTCACCTGAGCAGAGGCAAGAAGGCATGCACTGTGTCAGAGTTCCACCGCGGCAGCAGATCCCGGCCAGCCGTGGGAAAGAAAGAGCCAGCTGGGGATATTAATAGACCTGCTGGCGGCAGAGATTCAGTGAGGGCAAACCCTAGGAAATGAAACTGCCCTAGAGGGGGCATAAAATGAGACTCCTGGAAGGGAGCAATGTAGGTTTCCAAAGACAGGGCTTCGGCAGCCAGGCCCTGGGCGGAGCTACATCAGCAGTGACAGGGTTATTCTGAAATATCTGCAAATCCAAAAATGTCTTAGTTTGTGGGAAAACTTTTTTGGTGAGGTTTCTGTAGGTTTTCTATCCTCTAAAGTTCTGCTTAGACTGATATTAGATATTAAGTGTCTAATATCTATTAGACTGGTTTCAAGAGAAACTAATCCTGGGCCCTAATATTTGCCACAAGTTGTTATACTGCTTTAAAAAAAAAAAAAATGTATACCTCGCAGATTTCACTGAAAGGAAAGGGACAGTTTGAGAAGTCACAAATTGGCAGCTACTGGATGAAATTAAATCCACGGGTATGTTAGCAGGCTTTGAATTCTTTTTAAAAAATCAAATGTCAACATTTAAAAATCAAGTTTCCAAAAAAAAAAAAAATGCGTAATATTCTAAATTTCTAGCATCTTTTAGAAAAAAGAAAAAAAAAACGAAAAATTTGGCATCACAAATTGGAAGATGCTGCATGGCCACTGCCCCCTTTAGGCAGGCCGGTCCCTGTAATTCCTGGCCTGGCCTGTTCACTTAAGCCCCGCTCACTTAAGCCCCCCCCCCCCTCCCCCGACTGACCCCTGGGGGCATGAGCCTTTGCCGCTCCTTGTTAAGCCCAGGGAAGGGCTGCCAGGGAAGGGCTGCCAGGCTTGGTCATGCTCAGGACCACCACAGGGCGGCAGCACTGGTCTGTCACCCGCCAGCAGGCTAACCAAGCTGAGCTCGGCACACCCTTGCAGAACCAGACATCTCATGCTTACCTCAGTGGTAGACACTCACACACTCATTAGATTTATTCCCTAAAAGCAACAGTGGCTCATTTCAGCATTGCCACTCGCTTCAGGGACTGAGGAGGGCCACTGACGACTTGCTCTCTCCTCACTCTCTCCTCGGGCCACCCCCTTCCACATCTTCCCAGCTCCGCCCACCCCACCTGTTCAGGAATTCCACCTCCACCCACCTGTTATACCAGCAGGCCTCAGATCCCAAGAGAAGAGAAGCAGGACAAACCCCCCCCCCCCCCACCACCATCATCACCTTGAAAGACAGTTCATTCTTCATCATATGCTCCTTACTTGCTTTTGCTCACTTAGGTTAAATGTCAGTTGACTTCATGGACAATAGGTTCTTACACCTCTTCCCACCCTCTGCTCTCACTGCCCTTCCAACAGCACTAGTGACATCTTCAGCGGCAGCATTTAGTATAAATTCCTGCAGCCATTTAAGAAAGACCTTTGGTATTATGCATCAAGGTCCTCAACACTGCACATCCATTTCACCCAAAATGCCATTTGTGGTTCCTGCCATTGACTCCAAAATGCAGGAAAAGCTTTATGAAAGATATGTATTGCAATATTTACACTAGTGAACCACCAGAAACAATCCAAATGTCCAGCAACTGGGAAATTACTGAAAACTACGTTTTTCCCACTTGATGGGCAGTTGTGAAGCTATTAAAGTAGGATTGTGAAGACCATGTGATAAGATAGAAAAAATGATTACGATATGAGAAACTATGTAAAGAAAGAATATAAAATTAAGTGGACAATAATGTAAAAATCTTAAAAACCTATGCCAAGAATTAGTGAAAGGGAACAAAATGCTACCTTTGTAGTTGTACTAGAGCCCTAGCTGGGGTTGGGCATGGGGCTGACCCTTTTTAAATCTCTACCAAATGTTCTTTAATGTATATATATATATTATTTTTATAGGGAAAAATGTAGTTCTGTGTACAACTGGGAAATTTGATAGCAATTCTTAAGCTCCCTGGTCTACACTGAATTCACACTTTGAAATATCCTATAAGCCTCTTCCCATCATGATAAAAAGGATGCTGGGAACCTGCACGTCCAGGACTCACTGCCTGGGCCCCAGAGCCCTTAGTTAAAGGCCAGTATTATCCACCCCTGAAGTGCCTGCACTTGCATAACTCCTAAGGAGACCCCAACACTATCTGGAAGATAGGATTCAATCAATATGGTTCTCAGATGCCACTTTAATCAAGTTTTGTACCATACAGTGATGGGGGGGGGGGGCGGTGAAAAATCATGACTGTTTTCAAGCAAATTCACCTGTCCCAAGGCAAACTGCCTGGACTTCCAAGAACAGAAAAAGGCTTTCCTCCCCGAGGAGTCTCTTTCCTGACCTGATAGGATAGGATTTCAGGAAGAATGAGCACAGGAAGAGGGCAAACTAGTGAAAGAAGCCAGGTAGCTTTTTGAATTCTTCCCAGTGCACACAGGAACTAGGCCTGCAGGCATGCCTCCTAAGGCAGCCCCAACTCCAGCCCCTCCCCCTCGAGGCCGAAGAGCCTCCCCGCAGAAGCAGACGGCCATCGTTTATAACACTTCTCCCAGCAGCACGCCCAGAAGCGCAGAAGCCTGCGCACCACACAACGGATGCAACCTTCAGGCCAGAACCCCCAAGGGCCTTTCCTCTTCACTGGCCCCTCGGCTGCTCACGTGTCTGCCTGGCAACAGAACAGCAGCCAGTATGTGCAAGGCTGGGTGGTGCGGGAAGGGCCAGAAGAAGCAACAAAGCAAATGACATGTGGGTTCTGGAGCCGGGTAGACACGGTGGCAGGGCCACTCATGGCCCACAGAAGGACCCATGGGGCTCTGTGTCCTCCATTAGTTCTTCTCCGGGCGGTTTCTGTTCAGGACAGCTTTAGGGGCAAATTCCAGCTTGTCCTTAAGGCTCACCACCTGGGTGTGGTCCTTGCCTAGCAGTTCATCCAGCTTGCGGTCCTCCCGGCGCTCAGAGATGCTCTTCTCCTCCTCCACGGGCTGGGGATCCTTTCCCCGGATGAACCATTCCAGGTGGTAACCCACAGCCCCGACCACAAAGGCCACAGGAAATGTGACATAGGGAGCATAGGTACGCACCACGGTCCAGAGCACAGGCCACATGACATCTGCAGAAGAGCACAAGGCCGCGTTAGGGAGAAACCAGCACCCCCTCTTCCCCGAATATGGACAACCCAACCCACTGGGGCTCTCCACTTCCCAGGCAGCCTGGCACAATTTACTGAGCATCCACCCCAGGCAGAGTAATCCAAGAGGGTACCTTGCTTTAGGCAACAGTTTGGGCCCTGAAACAACCTAGGCAGTTTTCAAAGACATGATTGTTAGGGAAAGGGGGAAGAATCTCTTTTATGTACCATGCTCTTTGACAATTACACAACCATGCATGGCAGTGTTCCCCACAAGGGAACCTCTGAGCTTACCTACCAAAGATTCAAGTCTGTTATTGACCCCAGGCCCTGCCTCCACAGTTTGCCAACATTACAGAAATGGACAAGAGCCTTTCTCTGCTCTATGCAGTTTCACCATGAACACAGCCAGCCATAATTTTCCTACCATGTGTAGTCCCACTGTGAGTCTCCTGGCTCCAAGATAATGAGAAGTAGTTTCTTTGCCTCACAAAAATAATAAGGAGCATATTTAAGTGGCCAAAACCCTAATTCAACCATTCTGGATGTTATATAATGATGATTTTTTCCTATTCTGACCTTGATTTCCCTAACAAGACATATGTATACTTTACAAAACTGCTGCCCAAACCTCCTTCAAAATACGTTCTCTTCGGGGCACCTGGGTAGCTCAGTTGGTTAAGCATCCAACTCTTGATCTCGACTCAGGTCATGATCTCACAGTCAGGAGATCAAGCCCCACGTTGGGCTCCTTGCTGAGCGTGGAGCCTGCTTGGGATTCTCTCCCTCTCTCTGCCCCTTCACCCCCTCTCAAAAATAGATAGATAGATAAATAACAATATACATTCTCTTCAACCAAGCCCATACCCTCATTTTGCATAATAAACTCCTAAAAATATCACCAACACTGAAAAACTAGGGCTTGAGTTTTTCTGTAAAAAAAAAAAAAAACAAAAACAAAAAACAAAAAAAAACACTGTACAAGCCCATGGCAGAAAAAAAAAAAGGTGGAATGGCTCTGGAGCATCCTGAAAGTAAGTAAATTAAGCTCTTATATGCCAGTCCTTGGGCTAAGCAGTTTATATATAGTATTCCCTTTAATCGTCATGTCTACTCTAAGAAGTGGATGGCATTATCAGAGGGTTAACTAACTTGCCCAAAGTCTCAACTAAAAGATCATTCCATTTGCACTCTGTAGGTGTTTCTCCAACTTGGCTATCTCTGGTCTAAAGTGTACAACTGAAACGTCACCAAGGATAAAATGATTCTCTCTTTTGGGTTCCAATTCTCTTTGGAGAAATCCAGTGTTCTGTGCACCAAGACTATAATGGATCATCATCAAGGAAAAAAAACTGCAGCAGCCTCAAGGTTCCCCTCTGGGTCCTTTGTCTTAGCACCAGGCCCTATGCTGGACAAGTCACACACTAGTCATCACCTGATCTTTACAACACCTCTATGAGGCAGGAATTATCAGCCCAGATTTGTGTCTAAGGCCACAGTGGCTCAGGGACATTATGTTAACTTGTCCAGAATCACTAGAAGTGACACAGCCACAGCTTTTGAATCCAGGCCTCTCCAAACTTCAATGCTTGTGCTCTTTCTAGTGGTAAGAACACAGTGAAGACAGGTGTATTGTTTCCTCCAAGTCCTGGACTTGGGGAGAGCTTCCGGCAATTTCTTCCCATCTACTTGGCATGTCACTATCTGGAAGAGCTTCCCTCTTGGGCAAACTCTAAGATTACTCAGATTTGTGAAATCATAAGACTTAGAAGTTGTTAAAACTCCGCTGAAGAACCTCAAACCTAATACTTCATTTTCTTTCCTTTTATGCAAATTCCCTATAAGTAAACACTTACTCTAAACAGCAATCCTCCATTCAGATCCCTCATTTGCCGTCAAACATAGCAAGCATGAGTCCACAATTCATATCACTCCCCACATGCAGCAAAGGTCTCTCTGTCGTCCTGCCCACATTCTAATCATTCCCCAACTAGTCAATTCATTCATTTATTCAACCCTTAGAACCACTTTCTCTGTGACAGATGTTGGGCTGGCAGCCTACCCTACTTACCTGCATTTCTCAAAACACTTCAGCTCCAAGAGAGCAAGGACCATGTCTGTGTGCACCACCACCCCCGCCCCCCGGCCTGGTACAAAGCTCCCCAAAACAGTTTGTTGAATGAATGAATGACAGCTCAGACAACCCGCCAGTGTAAAATCACAGCAGTCACCCACCCCCTCGCCCTCAAAAGGCGGCAGGAATACAGCAGGCTACTTTTCTGATTCCAAGAAGCTATATACTCTCCAAGTCATCCCTGGGGTATCAAAATGAAAGCAGCAAATACTGGAACGTATTCTTTCCGGCCCAACACAGAGGGAGCCTGAATGTCCGGTAAAGGTCAAGTGGGTTCCCGGGAAGCCTGTCCTTGTGCCGGCGCCCTGGAGACCCAATGAGACCCGAAGCCGCAGTTCCGAGATTTGAGAACTGTAAACAAGGGCAGATGAGATCTGACAGGGTGGAAGGACCGACCCTGACCGTCACTCGAGACCAGCCCAGAGATGGGAGCGCAACTGAGGTCCACGTCCAAGTATCTGCCCTTCTCCCTCCTCTGGGCTCCCAGGCCCTGCCCGTTATCCCACCACGCTCGTGGCCTTGTCGGCGTCCGTTCTCACCCACGTGCCTGAGGCCGAGAAGCCCTGGTCGCAAAGGGTCTGCTGGGAGCCCAGACTCAGCTTCCGAGCCCTGAGAAGAGAGGAGCTGTCAGGCCGGGGCGGGAGCAGACACTCGCGATCACCCTTCCCTAATTCAGAGGTCACTGCCTGGAGCCGTGCCCCCGGCAACGGGCGGCCCCGGCGGCCGCTCTGGGGGAGGGAACTGCCCGCCGGGACCGCGTGCTCACCTGCGCCGCAGCCCGCACTGCACCGTCAGGGCCCCGTCCTCCGCCCGCTCACTCGCCTGGAGCACCGACGTCTCCACTCCCAGCGGCCCGCAGGCCCTCGCCCCGGGATCCCGCCCACCGGCGCCTGCTCTCTCGGAGCGCGGCGATTGGCTGAGCTCCAGCCAGAGAACCAGAGGAAGCTAGGCGTCCTCAGCAGGCCCCGCTGCACAGAGAAGGGTACTGCGCCCCCTGGTGGTGTGGAGGTTTCCCAGTGACGTTAGCACGTGCTTGTCGCGGGGAGAAAGTGGAAGGTCATCCATTCTTTATTCAACTGATGTTTATTAGGCGTCTTCTAAGACCTAGGTCTGGGCACACAAAAATTAAAGACAGATTCCTTGACTTCAAGATCTTCTTAGCAGAATATAGTCTAGAACTCTAAGAACGCTTCAGAGCTGGGCTAGCTTTCTAGCCATGTGACCTTGGGGGCATTATTAATCAGCCTGCGCCTCCTTTCCAGCTTATGCATAAAGGTAATAACACCTATTTCACAGAAAGTTGTGAGGGTTTGATGAGATAATGCATGTAAAGTGCTGTGCCAGGCACAGAGCAACAGGGAAATAAATGGTACTATCGTTGGTATACAAAAAATTGAAATGCAGTAAAACCTAAGTCTTACCTGACCCCTCGGATACAAGTATTCACTCCCCCTGTATCCACTATGCCCTGTACAGACACGTATTTGATCACATACAGTTGACCTTCGAACCACAGGGGTTTGAAACTGTGTGGGTCCACTTATACACGGATTTTTTGCAATAAATACAGTACAGTACCATAAATATATTTTTTCTTCCTTATGGTTTTCTTAATCACATTTTCTTTTCTCCAGCTTATTTTATTGTAGGAAGACAGTACATTATATATATATAATATACAAGATATGTGTTAATCAACGGTTATCTGTAAAGCTTGTGGTGAAAAGTAGGCTATTGGTAGTTCAGTTTTGGGCGAATCAAAAGTTACACACGGATTTTCGACTGCTCAGGAGGTGGGTACCCCTAATGCCCTCATTGTTCAGGGGTCAACTGTGTAGAGAAAAACACCAAAGCTCAAGTTCCGTAACCCCCCACTAGCCCCTCTGACATCTGTTCCACGAGTCTCAGCCAAGCATGTTTATCTGTAGGACGCAGGCTAAACTCATATTCCTCCATGCAGACCAAACAGTTCACACCTCTGTGCCTTCTTTTACTATGCTTTTTCATCTACCTGGAGTGCCCCTCCCACCTTTCTTTACCAAAATAGCTCTGGCTCATTTTTCCAGCTTCAGGGACACCTCCAAATAGGAAGCCTCCTAGATTGCTTAGGGCATCACATTAGCTGCCCTTCCTCTATGATCTCAAAGAAGTCAGTGCTGGAGTGCCTGAGTGGTTCAGTCAGTTGAGCGTCCGACTCTTGATTTCAGCTCAGGTTGTAATCTCACGGTTCATGAGATAGAGCCCCGTGTCAGGCTCTGCACTAACAGCCTGGAGCCTGCTTGGGATTCTCTCTCTCCCTCTCTCTCTGCCTCTCCCACCCTCTCTGTCAAAATAAATAAATAAACTTTTTTTAAAAAAAGTGCTACGCTCTGGAAGTGGAGATAGGGAGAAAGGAACAGTATAAAGAAACACGTAAATGTGTAAGAAACCATTATTAGCAGAACTTGTTCCTCAAAAGAGAGGAGAAGGAAATAGAATTGCCTAGAATAATTAGCATTCAGTCAGCCAATCCACATGTTCTAGGCAATGGGGATGCAAAATTGACTGTGACTACCCCTGTCCCAGGAGTTTTCTGAAGAGATTGCTCGGCCCTGAAAGCAGAGGGGTCTATGAACTGCCAAGGGAGTGACAACAGAAGCATGCACAAGTAGCCCAGAGGAGGAGCCCAAGAAGAATCAGAGAGTGCTCACCAGAGGCACCTACCCTTGAGCTGAGTCTTAAGGGATGGCTGGTAGTTCCGTCAAGCAGAACTGAGTGGAGCTCTAGCGTACAGACTTAGGAATCAAATGTGGGTTCAAATTCTGGCCCTGCTGCCTGCTAATCTCAGAAAAGCTGTTTACATTCTTTGTTTAAACACAGGCAATAAGTTCCCATCTCCTAGGGTGGTTCTGAGTATTATATCACCTTCTGTGTATAAAGTGCTTGGCACAGTGCTTGCCCCCACCCCCACCCCCCGCCCCGAGTGCTCAGTAAACGGTCACTGGTATGTTCAGTATTCCCCAAATTGCTTCCTCCTTCTGTAATGTCTGTGTCCACTGAAGGCTTTACTTATTCCCTAAGCCAAAAACCTAAATGACACCTTCAAAATCTCTTCATCTTTGCATTATTCCCCAAACCCAGCTTATGCCTTCTGGAATGTCTCTGAAGTTCTTCATCATCTCTTACCTGGACCACCTTAGCAATTCCCTGAGTGGTCTTCCTGCTTTCCATTGTTCCCCCCAGTCCATTTCCACTCTTAGCCAAAGGGTCTTTCAAAACCTTAAATAAAACCTTGAAATCTCCAGCTAAAACTCCCTCTCTTCCCATGGGTCCCTTCTGGCCTCTCTCTGAGCCTGTCACCTACTGCCAGTCTCTGCTCTTCCCATGACCCCACATACACTTACCCTACCATTCGTTTGCCCCAGCTGGTCCCTTTGCCTGAAATGAACGTCCTCCCTCTCTTCCTCTGCTGCAAAACTCTAACTTATTCTGCAAGACCCAGTTCAAAATGCCCCTCTTGCAGAAAGCTTTCCTAGAATCAACTGGCTGCTGGAGGCTCTATCTTCTGGTCTCCTCAGCCCCTCTGGGAGAGGCCTCCCTTTGTATGTACCTGTCTGTTTATATGCCTGGCTATGGCCAAACAGGGAGCAATTTAAGCAAAGGGACTGGATCTAACCCTTCACTTGCCCATGGAGCCCAGCACATCTCCCCAGGCCTCAACATCCAGGGACTTGCTGCCACATCAGCCCCACATGGGGAGATTTAGACGTCCTGTCTGTAGCAAGATGCCCATTACACTTGTTCAGGGCTGTCCTGTTCCTCTATGCCAGTCCCATATACCTCATGGTCCTGGAAAACCCAGCCCAGTTTCTGGGAAAAGACATCGACCCATAAAGAGCTGTATAGTGCAGATGGTAAAACTCAGACGAAGCCACTTCTCAGCTTTGTGATTTGGGGTAAGTTTAAATTCTGAAAGCCTGTTTTCTCAGCTGTAAATGATGGTAACAATATCCACTCCAGAGGATTGCTCTGAGTATCATCCAGTTCAAACCCAATTTTAGAGATGAGAAAACTCCATCTCAGAGAAGTAAAGTGACCCAGCCAAAGGCTCACTTGGCAAGTCCAGGGGAAATAGACAAATGGGCATTTCTAGTTGAAACTTTTGGACAGTCATCCAATCTAAATGTTCTCAAACCTGGCTGCCCATCAAAATCACCTGGCACACTTGTTAAAGACTCATTTGGGGGCAGAGAGTCTATTCACAGTCTTGGACAGGGCCCAGGAATCTGTTTGGGATCAGCTCCAAGCTGACTCACTTTGGGGAATTTGGAACATATAGGGCTCCTCTCCACCTTCCAGTGGCCTCATCTAGGCGTGTGTGTGTGTACGACCTCATGCTTTTCAGGTGGTCTCCCACACCAGCCTGGAAAATAGCTGCTTCTGCCACTCTCCTATTCAAAACCCTTCCGTGGCTCCCCGTGGCTCTCAGGACCCAGACCCACTCTCCTCAAGTTGACCCAAAAGCCCAGCATGGCCAAGCCTTTGCACTCCCAATGCTTTCCCTCCTCCTGGCCTTTGCACAGCTGTTATCAGACCTTGGAACATTCTTCCCAGCCCTGGCACTGCTCCAGTGGCTCTTTCCAGCATTCACCCTCATTCTGTAACTGCTTGTTTACTTATCTGTTTTTCCCATAAGACCGTTAGTGCCATAGGATAGCAACTACACTTGTTCAGGGCTATGTTCCAGGTGCTGGCCAGTGCCAACAGTGGTTCTTGATAAATACCTGCTAAATAAATGAATGGGAACTGGCTAGTCCAATGTGGCCCAAAAAGGCAGTCAGAGACTTGGATGGCTCTTCTTCCTGCCTCAGGGTGACACATCAACCCCAAGGACCAGAAGGGGTTGCCAGACAGGGTGGGAGCTGTCATCAAACCCTTTCTGGACTGGGAAAGCTGTAGAGCTAAAAGCTCACGGTTTGGCATTAGACAGACCTGGGTCCACCACTCTGAGCCCTGCCTGTGACTTTGGACGGGTCACTGAACCTGTCCGGGGTTTCAGCTCTCTCACCTGTCATAAGGATGAGCTCTATGCATGTAAATCGCTCTCCCCCTGCCTGACCCGGAGCAAACATCCCATAAACATTAGCCATCACTACCAGGTCTGGGTTTCTTCTTAGCTTCCCAGGAAAGTTCTGTTGCCCCCCCCCCCGCACCCCCCCCCCCCACCAAAGTGCCCACCCAGAGGAGGCATCAGAAAAATGCGACAACACTAAATTGAATAATGTTTCTGCTGCTGATCAGTAGTGAGTGGAACAGAGGGAACACCGGACCGTTCGGGGAAGGGAAACCAATATCCATCCATGTCTAAGAATAACAGCAAACCCTGTTTATTGAGCGCAGGCCTGCCGGTGAACCAGGCTTTGGACTCTGGGCTGCCCTGTTGGTGGAGGGAAGCCTGGGAGCATTGAGAGGCAGAGAAATGGACTAAACTAGGAGGAGGAGTGAGGAGGAAACCCTTCTTCACTGCCCCCGGGCCCCTCCAGTAGGGCTCAGATCCTTCGCAGCCACCAGGGGGCCGAATCCCCTTTGCCCCAGCTGGCTCAGGCGACTGGGCTCTCCCCATATCAAAAGAGCGGCTACCGGCCTCCCCTCCCACCACCCACTTCCCGACCACCCCCGGCTCCCATGCACGGGGCAGAGGTGGCTCCTTCTGGAGAGAGCAGCCGGCTCGAGTGCAGTTCTGCCGTTTTATTTTTCCTGGGATACTCAAGGGGATGTGGGAACAGCCACAGGTGTGGTGAAGGGAAGCCCCGTCTCCCCTCCCCAGCAGCTGGGAAAGGGGAGAGGCCCAGGCGCCCTGGTCCTGGGTTGGTCCAGCCACTGTGGTCCCTGGGCCCGGTGGGCTGAGGGCTGAGGGTGGAGCCCCTGGGAGGGTGGGGCAGGCTCCTAGGTGGGGTTCGGGATTCTTCATAAAAAGCCACGAAGCTTGATCCCCACGAAGCCCAGCCCCGCGGGGTGGGGGGAGGGGTGGGGGGGACGCAGAGCCCAGATGGGGGACCCGGCCCGGCCTGGCCCGTGGGGGGTAGTAATGGCAGAGATGGTGCCCGTGGGGAGGAGGTGGGGACGAAGCGTCGGACCAGGAGGGAGGGGAGTCCAGGTGGGGGCGCAGGGCGGAGAGGCACGGCCCCCAGCCCAGCCCGGGCGCCTTCGCGTGGGGTCAGGAAGGTAAAAAACCCACGAGAGTGTGACGGGCAGGAGGGGCCGGGGCGTGCGGTGCCGGCGGGGCGGGCGCACGGGGCGGCCCGCGTTCACAGTGACCTCGACGCTGGGTGTACAGTACGGGTAGAAAACCGCGGGCCCGGGCCCAGGCTGGGCGGGCCGGGCCGGTCACAGCCTGGTCTGGGCCTCGGGGATGTAGATCTCGATGCTGTCGGCGCTCTCTGTGGCCGAGCTGTGGCGGAAGGAGGCGGCGCGCTTGGCCGCCAGGAGCCGCTTGCGCGCTTCCTGCCGCTGCCGGTCCACCGAGTCCAGGGAGCGCTCCTTCACCGGCACGCCCCGGCCCCGCGAGGGCTTCTTTGGTATCGGCGGAGGGACCTTCTTCTCCTCCTGCCGGGAGAGGGGGCGGCGGCTCAGTCTGGAGGTCGGGGTCCCCCCACCCCCGATCCCCAGCTCACGCTCCCGCCTCGCGTGGGACTGACACCAGGCTCCCGCGCGGGAGAACCGTCCGAAGGCGTCGCCACCGACGCCGGCCAAGAAGTCCCGGGGGTGCTTGCGGCAAGGTCAAAAGCCACTTTTCATTAAAAATTAGGAAACCGGGCGCCCCCTGGTGTCGCCGTTCGCGACTACTCGCATCAGAGCGCTCGCTCCTCCGAGACGGTGGGAAGTGAGCGATATCCCCCCAGTCGGGAGGAGAGCGGCTTCCCTGACTCGTGCAAGGAAATGGGGGTTCGCTACTAGACGTCTGGGCCTCATCACAGACAACCTCTAGTGAAGTGAGGGCTGACGGGCCCGCCAAGGTCCCCGCTGTGCCTAGGTCCAAGCTAAGGGCAGTCTGGAATTTCGCTCCTCTGTTTCTTCAAACTACAGCTGGTCCTAGGCGGCTGCAGCCACCTCGGGGCTCTGGCAGCTCAGGCAGTGATGAGCACAGGGCCAAGCAGATGGCAGTGACCAAGAGTGGGATCATATTGAAAGAAGATGGTCACCATCACCTGTCCAGGACTGCCTTTGCTCCCTGTGAATGTCCTCTGTTCCCCTGCCTCTCCCCACAACAGGTCTGTCTGGGGAAGGGCATTTTCCAGAGTCTGTCCTTTTGGCTTGAAGGGACTCTCCCCTACCTTAGGCTCCAGGAGTTTCCAGCTGTTGGCCTTAAGTTGCTGTAGCTCCAGGAACTTGAGGGTCACATCCTCGATAGAGAGCTGCAGGAGATCCCAAAAACCCGCCAGGTCCTGGAAGGTGGGCACGGGGAACGCAGTGGGGTCCTTTAGTGGAGAGAGACAGACGAGAGGCAGCCAGTCAGGAAGATCTGTGCCCCAGCCAGGACCAGAGAAAGCCCCATCCACCCTCACTGTCAGGAAGTTCAACCTGGGACAGTGGGGTGGGGGATGAGAGACAGGGAGACAAGAGCGAGCCCAGGCCTCTCCCTGTTGGGCACAAACACCTGGTCTCACCTCCAGGCATACGCACACCTGGTAGGCTCTAGCCCATGGGCACTCACCATGCTTTGCTGACACAGCCGGAAGAACTGCTGAACTTTCTGGGACAGGAGAAGTTGTGTACTGCCCACGGCACTGCGGATCTTCTCCAGGACTGGAGAGCAGAAGGAGATTCAGGGAAGGGCCGGATGACTCTCCTTTCCCAGCCTCCAAGATGTCTGCCCTGAATGACTCAACCTTCCCTTATCTGGCACTCTCTGTCTGTCTGTCTCCTCCAGTCCCCTCCCCATCCCATCCTCAAGTTCCTAACAAACAGCTCCTACCCCGTTTCACCAGGCCAGCTGTATCCTCAGACACCAGTGTTTCTTCCTTCATACAACCTCCATTTCGTAAGCACCTATCCTCCTGTGTCTCTCTTCCCTCCCATGTCATGGAACAGACGGAAGCCAGCCCCAACCTGGCCCTTTAGGCTTAGCCAGGCACTAGCTCGATGACCACCATCGGTCGAATTTTGTCACTCATCAGTATAGGACTCCTTGGCTCATTAAGAATTATGGAAATTTTCATATGCCTGACTCTTGTCTTCTTAGTCACTATTCCATAAATGTAGGGATTCTGACGTATGACTGTCTCCCCTCAGATGGATTTGCAGAGAAGGGCCATGGCTTCCCTCAGTCCAGGGCTGTGTCTCCTTCACCTAGGCCTCAGACAGTGATCTAACATCATGCACTGCCTTGCCCTCTGCCTTGAAGTATGGTCCCACTCGCTAGATCAGACCTGGACTCCCACACCAGCTCAGATGAGAACAGAGTCCCCTTGATCCCCATGGACTGGGTGACTTGGACTGGCAGCCATCTCCTAAGAGGCCCAGCTCCTTCATCTGGTCACTTTCCCTGTCCGACCTTGACCTCAGCCTCTGAAGCTGCTCCCCACTTCCTTCCAAGAGCTCCCAGCATGCCATGCTGCCAAGGGGAGACCTATGGAGGTCAACGTCCTCACAGAGGCACACTCAAGCCCAACCAGAGGGCCCCCCTGTTCCACGGCTCTCCGCCCACCCCCAGTGGTGATCTCTTCGCGCACACAGGGTCCCCCACTCACTCTCCTCCGGCAGCTCATAGTCCTCCGCCTCGCGCTCCATCTGCTGGCACCAGTGCTCCAGCTTCTCCACCTCCGCTCTCAGCATCTTGATGAACCACTCGCCATCCCGAGGGCAGGGGGACGTGCGGCCTGAGTCGGGGAGGCTACGTGAGCCGCGCTCCATCCAGGAGTCCCGACGGCTGGACCCGGGGCCAGGGGTGGGGGCAGGGGCAGGGCCTGGTGACCCATCGGTGGCCGGCGGCTCGTACGGCAGTGGGTAGCCCTCGCGGTAGGCCCACTGGCCCTGTGTGTGGACCGTGCGGAAGACTGAGTAGGTGGGGGCCCGGGGCCCGGGCTGGGGCTCAGAAGCGTGCCTCTGGAAGGAACGTCCGAACTGCAGGGCCTTGTCTTCTGTGGCCACTGTGGCCAGGCCAGCCAGGCCCTCCAGCTCCAGGTCTGCCTGCACACCCGCCGTCACACTGTTGGAGCGCTTGAACCTTGCCCGCCTGGTGAGAGAGGTGGCTGTCATCCCTGCCCCTTCCTGCTCTCATCGCCATCCTCACCCCCACCCCAGGCCCAAAGGAAAAGGAAGAAGAAAAGAAACCTACAATGTGATGGACACGAATCCACGACCTTGAACTATACTAGCCCTTGCAGGTGGGTACAGAATTCCTGTTGCACTGCCTCTGGACAGGGGTGGTATTCAGAATATTTAACAATCTGTACTCGGTGGGCAGAAAAGATGCTGGCATACAGCAATCAGGATGGACGCACCCAAAGTGCTTAGAGCACGGCCTTGCAGAAGCAAGGGGCAAAGCAGTAGGGCGAGAGAGGGACCAGGGTGGTGGCTCTTTACCAATGAACACAGAAACATTTCAGCATTTGGACAAACAGCATGCCTTTGCTAGTTTACAACAACTGCCCGGGTTTGTCTTCAGCCCTTCAGAAACGAGTAAACTAAGGCCCAGAGAGTAAGGCCCAGAAACTAAGGCCATTGGTCACCCAGCTACAAAACAGCTGAGCCAGGATTTGGACCCACGGCTGCTGGCTCCACAGCCCAAGCATCTCCCAGCACACCAGCTGCTGGAACATCAGGAAGAACTGCCTTGGAGCGGCCGGAGGGTGGGGGGAGCCTGCAGCTGAAAGGACTTCTCTAGGGAGCCCCACAGCTCAGCCCAGAGCCTGGCCAGACACAGTCAGCCAGTGCCAGTGGAGTTGAATTAAGTTGTTGGCAGGAATGACATAGGGCCTGGAAATTTCTTGTCTTTGAGTTAATATGCAAATCCTCTGCAAAACAGAAAGTCAGTTGGCTTTCTTCTGTTTCACCCCCTCCTCAGTTCAGAGTTCTTTCCTATGAAGAAGTCAGTAGCCTCTGAAGTGCATGGAGCTGGGGTCAGACAATGCTTGAAGAAGTGGGAGTCAGGAGATGTGGGGGTGGTGGGGAGGGGCGAACAGAAGTTTGACGTCTGGAAGTTTCCAGACCAAAAAAGAAAGACCCATATGTCCTAAGCTACCTCCACCCCATTACGGTCTAAAAAGAGGGGAACTTGGGGGACCAGCTCTAGGGACCCCTCAAGCTTCCCAGGAGTCTCCTCCAACCCCCACAACTTCAGCCTTCCTCTTGCTGCCCAGGCCTCCTCTCCCTGCCTGCCTTGCCTGCCTGCTTCCCTCCAGCTGGCGGGCTGCCTGCTGGGAGCCTGTTGCCATAGAAACCAGGCCCAGAAGGATGCTGCAGGACCCAGGAAAGAGAGATGCACTCATGTGCAGTCTCCAACAAGCCCTATGTCCCAACCCCCACCCAGAGAGACAGAGAAAGCAAGAACATATCCGCACTGCCTCCCACATGATCTTTACCCTGGCATCTGCTCTGTCCTGCCCTGGTCAAGATTTCTATCAGCCTCTGCCTTGATGTTGGACCAGACTCCTTTTAAGACACTTCCGTCTCCACTCAGCACAGCACCAAAGAGAAGCACTAGATGAGGAACCAGATCTGAGTTCTAACGCTGGCTTTGTTGCTGTGTGCCTTTGGGGAGTTACTCCCCTCCATCTAGTGTGTAAAATATATCATACAATATATGTAATTATACATAAGCATACATGCACACATACATCCTATATAAAATGATAGGAATGGACCAATAATCACTAAGGTACTTCCTCTTTCAAAAATTATACCTTGCATATTTTCAGATCAGGGGCCCAACATTCCCTCACCACTGAGGGAATGTTCCCTCCCTCCAATCCACTCAGGATTGGAGCAGTCTTCCTAAAGCTGATCTCTGCCCAGCTCATTCCCATGCCCCAAACTCTTCCATAGCTCCCCACTGCCAACAACATAAAGTTCAGGTTTCCTCTGCTGGCATTTCCCCAATGGTAGCATCTAGTCTGGAAGCAGTCCTCTTCTCTAACCTCACCGCCCCCTGCATTCTCCTTATTCCCCAAGTCAATTACACTGGCCCTGACTCTAAGCCTTTCTGAAATGGTCTTCCTCCTCCTCCTCCTCCTCCTCCTCCTCCTCCTCCTCCTCCTCCATCCCTCCCTGTCCATTCCCTACTCAAGTCATGTCTTCCTCTGTGAGCCTCCTGATTGCCCCCAAGACCATCCTCAGCACTGTATCTCCCTCAGCAGCCTTCTTGCATTTGGAGACAGCCCCCCCACCCCCCACCCCAAGTTCAGTTAAATTGTTCTCGGTTTCAGGTGAGAGTCTTGTGTGTCTAACTGAACTGTTGGGATGCACTTTCAAAATATCCATCTTGAATATTTCTGTGCCTCTGAGCTCCCGTTAACCTTTGGCTCCTTCAGAGCTCCAGCAGTTGCAAACCACACAGGTAAAGGTGGGACTTACCCCAGTAAAAGACATTATTGAAGACCTGCCTTCCCTGTTTGCCTCCCTGGTACCCTCATGGAACATGGCTCTGTCCTTCAGCACCACTGGTGTGCTGCCTTTCACCTCTGAGGGGATCCTGAGAAGATTACATTCTGTCTTGATGGAAACAGGCCACATGGGCTGGAACAGAAGCTTGCATAAGTGCCCCACGCTGCCTCAATGAAGCCTCTTCACCATGTCTGCCTCGAGGAAGACCAAAAAAGTTAGAGCTTATGGGAATCCTAGAAGCACAGTCTTTACCAATTCTCCCAGCAGGGGGCCAGAAAGTGGCAGAGTTTCAGCAGGAGTCAGTCAACCTTGTGCAAGTGGTATTTTTCTTTAATTTTTAAAAATATTTGTTTATTTTTTGAGAGAGAGACAGAGACAGAGCACAAGCAAGAGAGGGGCAGAGAGAGGGAGACACAGAATCTGAAGCAGGCTCCGGGCTCCGAGCTTTCGGCACACAGCCCGACGCAGGGCTCAAAACCATGAACTGTGAGATCATGACCTGAGCCGAATTTGGTCGCCCAACCGACTGAGCCACCCAGGCACCCCATGCAAGTAGTATTTAAAACCAGCAGTGTAAAGCACCTGGCTGGCTCAGTCAGTGGAGCATGCAGCTCTTGATCTGGGGGTTGTTAGGTTCAAGCCCCATGTGGGGTGTAGAGATGACTTAAGAATAAAATCTTTTAGGGGCGCCTGGGTGGCTGTCGGTTAAGCATCCAGCTTCAGTTCAGGTCATGGTCTCATGGTTCATGAGTTCGAGCTCCCCACCGGGCTTTGTGCTGACAGCTCAGAGCCTGGAGCCTGCTTCGGATTCTGTGTCTCCCTCTCTCTCTGCCCCTCCCCAACTCACTCTCTCTCTCTCTCTCTCTCTCTAAAAAAAAAAAAAAAAAAAAAAAAAAGAGTAAACATTTAAAAAAAGAAAAGAATAAAATATTTTTTTAAATTAAAAATAAAAATAGAGAATAAAACCAGCAGTGTGGGACATGATCACCTAAGAAAAGAGCAATGGAACAGAGATAGAGATGCAAAGCTCTGGGGAACATGGACATTTCATGAGTGGATGGAGACAAGTGGATGCCCCAGAGGCATCTAAGCCACAGAGGAAGAGGAAGAAAACCAGGGGAGAGTCACCTAAAGGCAGAGAGAGGACAGAAGGGTCTCAAGAAGGAATGAGCAATTGACATGGAAAATACAGCCAGTTGAGAATTAAAGGTGTCTACTGATTTGGCAATATGGAAGCCTCGGGAGACCAGGGCAAGAGCCAGTTTGGTGGAGCATGGAGCCTGAGGCAGATGGCAGGAGGTTGTCAGGAGGTGGAGAAAACTAGGCAAGGCAATTCTTTCAAAAAGGTTAGTTGAGAAACGAGGAAGAGAGAAAACAGTATACCTTTAAGGGAGCGATATTTTGTCTATTTGTCAATTGTATCTCAATAAAGCCGGGGGGAGGGGAAGAGAGGGATATTTTGTCTAGAATGGTTCTCCCATGCCATATCTTGACAGGAGAGAACCTACAGGGGAAGCAGCATAATGGTCAAAGAGGTCCACGTCCTAGCTCCTGGAACCTCTGAATAGGTTACCTTCCGTGGCAAAAGGGACTTTGCAGATATGGTTATATTAAGTATCTTGAGACGAGGAGAAAAGTCTGGATTATCCTGGTGTGTCCAATTTAATCACAAAGGTCCTTATAAGTGAAAGAGGGAGACTGGAAAGTCAGAACCAAAGGAGATGGGATGAGAGGATCAAGGCTGGAGTGATGTAATGTGGGGACTCAACCTGCCATTGTGGCTCTCTGAAGACAGAAGTGGGCTACAAGGCAAGGAATGTGGATAACCTCTATAAACCAGGAAAAAGTGACACAATGGATTCTTCCCAGAGCTTCCAGGAGTCCTGCCAATACCTTGATTTTAGCCCAGTGAAACACAGTTCAGACTTCTGACCCCTAGAAAAGTAATATAATAAAAATGTATTGCGGCACCTGGGTGGCTCAGTTGGTTAACTGTCCAACTCTTGATTTTGGCTCAGGTCATGATCTCACCATTCACGAGTCTGAGCCCTACATTGGGCTCTGCCAACGCTTCTCCCAAGCGAGAAGCCTGCTTGAGATTCTCTGCCACCCTCTCTCTCTGCCTCTCCCTCCTACTCACATGCATGTTCTCTAAATAAATAAATAAATAAGTAAATAAGTAAGTAAACAAATACTTTAAAAAAATTTTAAATGTATTCTTCAACGCTGCTAAATCTGTGATAATTGATTATAGCAGCAATAGGAAACTAACACAACCTGTAAAGAAAAACTGATTGGAGAGGAAAGAGGCAGTAGTCAAAGGACCAAACATAAGGGCAATAAATAATAACTAACATGCTTTGAGCACTTAGTGTGTGCTAGACTTAGCATTTTGCATAAAAACATGCTAAGTCCTCAAAAACAGTCCCACGATAAGAGTGTCAGTATCATCCCTACTTACAGATGAGAATACTGAGGCTTAAAGAGAACAAGTGGCCTCTTAAGATTAGACCGTTATCGGGGCGCCTGTGTGGCTCAGCCAGTTGAGTGCCCAACTTTGGCTCAGGTCATGATCTCACAGTTTGTGAGTTCAAGCCCTGCGTTGGGCTCTGTGCTGACAGCTCAGAACCTGGAAACTGCTTCAGATTCTGTGTCTCCCTCTCTCTCTCTGCCCCTTCTCCCACTCATGCTCTGTCTCCATCTCTCTCTAAAAAATAAATAAACATTAAAAAAAATTGGGGGGGGAGGGCGCCTGGGTTGCTCAGTCAGTGAAGCATCTGACTTCAGCTTAGGTCATGATCTCACGGTTTGTGGGTTCGAGCCCCGCATCAGGCTCTGTGCTGACAGCTCAGAGCCTGGAGCCTGTTTCAGATTCTCTCTCTCTCTCTCTCTCTCTCTCTCTCTCTCTCTCTCTCAAATAAATGAACACTAAAAAAATGTTTAAAAATTTTTCCCATAAACATATGGCCAACTAATCTTTGACAAAGTAGGAAAGAATATCCAATGGAATAAAGACAGTCTCTTCAGCAAGTGGTACTGGGAAAACTGGACAGTGACATGCAGAAGAATGAACCTGGACCACTTTCTTACACCATACACAAAAATAAACTCAAAATGGATGAAAGACCTAAATGTAAGACAGGAAGCCATCAAAATCCTTGAGGAGAAATCAGGCAAAAACCTCTTTGACCTTGGCCGCAGCAACTTCTTACTCAACATGTCTCCAGAGGCAAGGGAAACAAAAGCAAAAATGAACTATTGGGACCTCATCAAAATAAAAAGATTCTGCACAGCAAAGGAAACAATCAGCAAAACTAAAAGGCAACCGACAGAATGGGAGAAGATATTTACAAATGACATATCAGATAAAGGGTTAGTATACAAAATCTACAAAGAACTTATCAAACTCAACACCCAAAAAACAAATAATCCAGTGAAGAGATGGGCAAAAGACATGAATAGACACTTCTCCAAAGAAGACATCCAGATGGCCACCCAACACATGAAAAAATGCTCCAAATCACTCATCATTAGGGAAATACAAATCAAAACCACAATGAGATACCACCTCACGCCTGTCAGAAAGGCTAACATTAACAACTCAGGCAACAACAGATATTGGCGAGGATGCGGAGAAAGAGGATCTCTTTTGCACTTCTGGTGGGAATGCAAGCTGGTGTAGCCACTCTAGAAAACAGTATTGAGGTTCCTCAAAAAATTAAAAATAGAACTACCCTACAATTGCTCTACTAGGTATTTATCCAAGGGATACAGCTATGCTGTTTCGAAGGGGCACATGCACCCCAATGTTTCTAGCAGTGCTATCGACAATAGCCAAAGTATGGAAAAAGCCCAAATGTCCATCGATGGATGAATATATACCAAGAAGATGTGGTATATATATATATATATATATATATATATATGTATATATATATATATATATACACATCCATTATATATATATATGTAATGGAATATTACTCAGCAGTCAAAAAGAATGACCTCTTCCCATTTGCAACTACATGGATGGAACTGGAGGGTATTATGCTAAGCGAAATTAGTCAGTCAGAGAAAGACAAATATCCTATGACTTCACTCACATGAGGACTTTAAGACATAAAGCAGATGAACACAAGGGAAGGGAAGCAAAAATATAAAAACAGGGAGGGGGGAAAACATAAGAGACTCTTAAATATGGAGAACAAACAGAGGTTACTGGAGGGGTGGTGGGAGGGGGGATGGGCTAAATGAGTAAGAGGCATTAAGGAATCTACTCCTGAAATCATTGTTGCACTATATGCTAACTTGAATGTAACTTAAAAAATCAATAAAAATTCAAAACAATTTTTTTAAAGATCAAAACCAATTTTTAGTACAGTCTGGTCATGGAGACCAGCTCTGACAGCAGTACACTCCATTGCCTCCCCGGGATTGTGGGAGAGGGGCAGCTTTAATCGGGAAGAGGAGTGCCCTAACCTCAGGCAGGACTGATGGCAGAGGAGGGGAGGGATGCAAATAGGTGGGGGTCGGTGCAGAAGTGGAGAGAGGTCCCACAGATGACCCCAATCATTACAATGAAGTGAGTGGGCTGGATATTTGGGGGTGGGGGGGTCGGGGGAAGAAATGTGAATGAGCAGCTTTAGGGGGACGCGGCCCAGCAAAGTGGCTAAGCGCATGCTCCCTGGAGCCAGACTGCCTGGATCCAAAACTCAGCTCTACAGCTTGTGCCTCAGTTTCCTTGTCTATCAATGAGAATGATCACAGGATTCTGGTGAGATAATATATGTAAAGAACTTAGAACAGCACCTGGCCTACCCATTGTAAGCGTTAGCTATTGTATGGAAAGGCAGGGAGGTTTATAGCTCTCACTGAAAAGAAAGGGAGCTAGACAAATACAATAGTGGGAATGTAGCACTGAGAACCCAGTGAGGGATTGTAGTTATTAATTATTGTGATTGCTGCTGATCACTTCCATCTGTTCTCACAGGGCATTCTGAATAAAACCTCTTTTGTACTCCAAAGCACATTGTATTATAGTTAGTTATTTGCATTTCTGTCTCCCTTATAAATAGAGCCATTCCTCACATAAACGTTGGCTGAGTGGTTGGTTGGTTGGTGGATGGGTGGGTGGGTGGGTAGGCTGGTTGGAAGGAAGGGATGGTAGAGACCACTAATCATCCCCCAATATCCATCCTCCCTTTCTTCCTTAGTAATAGAATACCACAGTTTTAAGCTGGACACATGGCCACTTTGAATAACAATTCTCTTACCAGTCTCCCTTGCAGCTAGGGATATATAGACCATATAGCTAAGGTCTAGCTCACAGGATATAAGCAGAAGGGGTATGTGCAACTCCCAGGAAATGTTCTTAAAAGGAAAATGTACCCTTCTTTGTTCCTTCCTCCTCCCTGCTGACTGGAATGCAGATGTGATGGCTGGACTCAAGCAGCCATCTGGGAATATGAGATGGTAGCCAAGTGCTAAGGATGGAGAAGTAATGAGATAGAAGAAGCCTGGGTCCCGACACTGCAGAGCACCTACCAGCTCTCAACCTAATCTCTCTAGACTTCTTGTAAGCAAGAGGAAAATAAACTTCTGTCATACTGGGGGTTTTCTGGAACTTACAGCCAAACCTAATCCTAACTCTAACAGATGAATTTTCAGTCCAGGGCTTATGTCCCTACTTAATTCTGTTCTTGGCAGTATTTGCTGTGGTCTCACCAATAGCTGTAAACACAGGATATAAACTGGCTTCAGTTGTGAATCATCACTACTTCTTAACAATGCCTGTCACAATATTTTCTCCCCAAGCTTTTTTTTTTAATTTTTTTTTTACACTTTATTTATTTTTGAGAGAGAGAGACAGAGCACAAGTGGGGGAGGGGCAGAGAGAGAGAGAGAGGGAGAGAAAGAATCCAAAGCAGGCTCCAGGCTCTGAGCTGTCAGCACAGAGCCTGATGCGGGGCTCGAACCCACAAACCGTGAGATCATGACCTGAGCCAAAGTCGGACATTTAACTAACTGAGCCACCCAGGCGCCCCATCTCCCCAAGCTTTTTAACAAGGTTGAGGAAGCCTCCCCCCTCGAGCTCTTTGGGGTGACAATGATCACATTCCTGATGATTCTGGAAGTTGTTACATGGTTACTTCAGAGAGACATTTCTACTGTGATTCTCTAAGGGATAACACAAAGGGCTCTGGGAAGAAACTGGTTTATCCCAAGAGACACAGCGTCCAAGGAATGCTCAGCATTCAGGAGTTGTCAAGAGGTTTTGCCAGGAGTATGTGGCAGCAGGCTGGCGGGGGTGTAAGGAGGGAACTGGGCAGGGAGGGGGAAGGGCACTGACATTTCAGCAAGGTACACCTATTGTACTGGCTCCCTCTCTGAGAAAGCAGCTAAAGGCTTATACATATCATCAATCAGGGGCCTTGAGTCCACCACCCCAGCCTGGGGACTAAGACAGTAACAGGTGGGGCCAAGGTAGGAGATTTAAGAAGAGCAGTTAAAGACTGAGGAATGGAGGCCACATCCACATCCAGGGCTTGTGGTCAATCAGCAGTGCATTGCTTTCGCATGACTGCTCTGGGAGTACAAATTCATGAGGATGGAAACTTCCTTCCCAGGGCTCAGGGGCTTCTATTCTTTCAGTACATGCCATTCCCAAGGCCCCAAAGTCAGAAATTACCATGATGCTAAGGAAAGGGGGGGTGGGGGTGGGGTGAGGAGGGGGCTGCCTTCCTCCCATAGAGTTCTCCAGGTGGCCCTGTTTGGGCACAACTGGGTATAAGTAGGGTTGTTAGATAAAATACAGGAGCCCCTGTTGAATTTGAATTTCAGATAAATAACAGGTAATTTTTTAGTATATCTCATGCAATTTGGGGGAACTCCATATACTAAAACCTCTTCATCGTTTATCTGACAACCAGACTTAACTGAGCATTCTGGTGTTTTTTCTTTATTTTGTTTTCTTTTTGCTAAATCTGGAATTTAAGATAAGCTCTTAATAGGAAGGATCTACTGGTAAAAGGAGGGGATTCCCATAGTTAGAGTTTGAAGCAAAACTCATATGGTTTCTATGTTCTTAAAGGGCCCCAGGAATAGTCTTCTAACATTTAGCAAGGTCATGTGATACATTCTTTTTTTATGTTTATTTTTATTTTTGAGACAGAGCATGAGTAGGGGAGGGGCAGAGAGAGAAGGAGACAAAGGGTCCGAAGAAGGTTCTGTGTGCTGACATCAGTGAGCCCATTATGGGGCTCAAACTCATGAACTATGAGATCAAGACCTGAGCTGAAGTCAGACACTTACCCAACTGAGCCACCCAGGCATCCCCGTGCATTCTTTTTTTTTTTTTTTTAACGTTTATTCATTTTTGAGACAGAGAGACAGAGTGTGAGTGGGGGAGGGGCAGAGAGAGAGGGAGACACAGAATCCGAAGCAGGCTCTAGGCTCCGAGCTGTTAGCACGGAGCCCGACGCGGGGCTCGAACCCACGAACCGTGAGATCATGACCTGAGCTGAAGTCAGGCACTTAACCGCCTGAGCCACCCAGGCGCCCTCCCATGCATTCTTTTATCCTGGCCCAGAGTATGCTGGGTCTGGGTAGACAGGTGCTGTAGGATGCCCTAAAACAGCCCTGGTAACTGTTTCTTAAGTATGCTCCCTCCCACCACAGGGACTTAGCACATACTATTCCTTCTGCCTACAACACTCTTATCTCCCACTTTCACCTCGTTAAATTGTATTAACCATTCATCGAGATCTCTACCCAAATGTCACTTCCTCAGGAAAGCCACGCCAAACCCTGACTAGGTCAAAGCCCCCTACGATACACTCTCAACTGTGCACATACCTCTCCTTTGTGGCACCACCACAGCTGTACTTCTACATCATTTATGAGCTACTTAGATTTAACATGGCAGTATGCTTCACAGGGCAGGGGCTGTCTGGTTCCACTTACCTTTGTATCCTCAGTGCCCAGCATAGTACTTGACAAATAATAGGGGTCTAATAAATGTCTGTGGACAAATGAATCTTAGTTGGGGGTGCAGCAGAGATGGAACTGGAGAAGCACCCACAGCCACCCATCCCTGTGTAGTTCTAAGCCAAGTCACCACGGATACGGGCAACTGGAAAAACCCACTGACAACAGGTCTAAGGGGCAATAAGTCTGAACTCTTCACCCAACAGGTTGGCAGGGAACACACTGAAAGGCAGAAGAGGAGAGACCTTTCCTTTCTGGCAATTTCTAAAACCAACGGGCAGAGAGAGATGACAGATACTGGGGCCAGTAAGACAGGAGTAAGAACAAGAGAGTCCAAGAAAATGGGGCGGCAGCAGGTGGGGGCTCCTGGATGTCTGCCTGGAAAGGCTGCTGGTAGTCATGGCTCACTTTTATGTACCATTTGGGGCATGGTGTGTGGTAAGTCAGACTTAAAGTGCCAGGGACATAAGGGACAGAAAGGACAGTGCAGGTGGACAACTAAGGATGCCTGCAGCAGACAAGCAAGGGAGCCTGGCCAGAGAGATGCGCCAGATTTCTTCTCTCCCCACCTGTCACCCCCTTGGATTCCCAGCATGATCACCTGTCCCGGGCAATTCAGCTCTTTAGACATTTATCCAACACCTTCTCCCCCTCACCAGCTCACCCCACCAAGACCCCACGAATACCTACACAAGAGCAAGAAGGACCTCCCCTCAGCCTGTCCCTGTCCTTCCATGACTTTGCTCCAAAATGCTTCTCAAATTGGTCTGCTTCTCTCTGTATCTACTGCTATCAGCCTAGTCCAGACAACTGATCAATACGGCAGACTGAACTAACTTGAAAAGCTCCCACTCACACACACACTGAAACACAGAGAAATACTGGATAAAATAAAGCCAAACGGTGTTTCTGCTATAGTGCCAAGCTTGAAAATAGAAAGAGAGAAATCATCAGGTACTAGAGACAAAAAGGAAATTCAAAACCTAAGAAGTGAGAGGGAATCTAAGCCAAGTGAGCCACAGGAATAGTGGGCCAGACATATGCTAGAGGCTAGATGGTAATGCTCAGGGAGGAAGAGAGGAAAGCCCCCAAACCCGTGCATCCTGGGGAGCTGGAAGGAGACCCCATGTACAAAGCCAGCAGCCACGAAGGGTCATTTTACTTACAAACATGGACTAGAAAATGCAGGTCATGCTTCAGAAATGTGGCCTGGAAGTCCGTTTTGTGTGTGGGTATGAGTTACAGTGAGTGCTAGCACTGAAATCCAGAAACCTCAAGAAGAGACATGGGCTCTACAACTGGTCCCAAGCTGAAGCAGTACTTCAGCACAGAAAACGCTGAACGCACGAGGACAGAGTGGGCAGTAACAAGTAATAGTGAACATGTAAGTTGGTCTAAAATATGCTTGTAAATCTAAACTATTAGACCATGAAAGATACAAGAACAGCTGCTTTAGCAGAGTTTTTTTTAAGGAGGTATAGTCAAAATACTAAACAAATACAACATGGAAGATAGGAAGAGGGAGTTAAGAAGGAAATTAAGGTGTTCCAAGCTTCTTGGTGTTTGCCCATGAAGGGTAGAAATACTCACTGGTTTTAGACTTTAGTAGAAAAATATGAAATTAAGTATATTTGCTAAACATTTGAGGAAAATCACTACTAAAATGTAAACTTCCAAAGCAGTAGAAGGAAAAAAGAAATAAAGTAAATTTGATCAGTTCAATAGAAGGCAGAGAAGTAGGAGAGGAGGAAAGCAAAGAAAAAGCATGACGGGGTGCCTAGCTGGCTCAGTCAATACAGCATGTGACTCTTGATCTCAGGGTCATGAGTTCAAGTCCCATGTGGGGCATCTATGCTTACTTTAAAAAAGAAAAAAGGGGGGGTGTAGAAAAGGCATTGTTAAAGAGATAAAAATAAATCCAAATAAATGAGTAATCAATATATATATATACATATATATATATATGTATATGTATATATATAGAAATAGACTAAATACATCTACTAAATGTTAGCCCTACACTGTTTACAAGCAACAGATCTAAAAAGGATATAAGGAGGTTGAAAATCAAAGTATGAAAAAGGAGATTTTGGAAAATTAACCAAAAGAAAACAACCATAATGATAAAATTAAGCAAAATAGACGTCAAGGCAAAAAACTTTAGTGAGGATGATCAGCAGCCTATTTAATGATCAAAGGGGCAACCCACCAAGAAGACATAACAATCATAAGCCTGAATACTTCTAAGTAGCACTCTCAAACTGAAGAAAAAACTAATAAAAGTACCAGGGAAAATGATACATCCACAATCATGGTGAGACATTTTTAATACAACTCTCTCAGAACTGGCTAAAAAATTTAAACAGAAATCAAAGCTAAACATTTGAAAAATATAATTTAGAAGTCTGACCATTTATATAATAAATGTATATATGAGAGAGGAAGTCTCAACAAATTTTAAGGAATAAAAAATATCATACAGAATGCATACTATTACCACATGCAGCAAATTTAGAAATTAGTAGTGGAAAGACAGCTCCCCACCACCCCCCACAAAATAATTTGGAAACTAAAACAAAACAAAACAAAAACTTGTAAATAATTCATGGAATTCACAGGTGAAAAAGGAAATTATGATAAAAGTTACAAACTATTTAGAACTGAACAATAAAAATACTGCATCTCAAAATTTATGAAGTACAGTTATAGCAGCATAGTTAAAAGGAAAATTTATAGCCTTAAAAACACATGTTAAAAAATAAGAAATAGTGTTCAGGAACCTGTAAAAAAGTCACAGAAGATAGGAAAAAGAAAAATAATAACACAAAAGTAAAAAAAAAAAAAAAAAAGGAAACATTAAAGATAAAAAAGAAAGAATAGAGATGCTAACGACCCAAAAGCTAGTTTTCTTAAAGACTGATAAAATATAACTTTAAGGGGCACCTGGGTGACTCAGCTGGTTAAGCATCTGGCTCTTGGTTTCAGCTCAGGTCATGATCTCCCGGTTTGTGAGTTTGAGCCCCACATCGTGCTCGGGATTCTCTCTCTCTTCCTCTCTCTCTCTGCGCCCCCCCCCAAAATAAATAAATAACTTCTTCTAAAAATATATATATCTTTAAAATATATTAAAATGATAAACTACACAAACCTCAGACAACATTGATCAAGAAATAGAGATCGGACATACATATATGGTATTAGGAATGAAAAGAAGGGGCATAAGCTACAGATACAATAAAAACTTATAAAATTATAACACTATGACAAAGAATATTTGTGCCAAAAATGCTTTAAAACTGCCATTTTGGGGTGCCTGGGTGGCTCAGTTGGTTAAGCATCCAACTTCAGCTCAGGTCATGATCTCACAGCTTGTGGGTTCAAGCCCCATGTCAGGCTCTGTGCTGACAGTTCGGAGACTGGAGCCTGCTTCCGATTCTGTATCCCTCTCTCTCTGCCCCTCCCCCACTCATGCTCTGTTTCTCTCTCTCTCAAAAATAAATAAATGTTATAAAAAATTTTTTTAAACTGTCTTTTTTTTTTGTATAATGGCCCATTTCTTAGAAAAATATAAATCACCAAAACTGACTCAAGAAGAAAAAGAAAACCTGAATAGGTCAATAACCATGAAAGAAACTAAAGCTGTAGTTCAAAAAGTTTCTCCTAGCCCCAAAGGCATCAGGCCTAGATAGTTTTATGGGCAACTTTTACCAAAACGTTAAGAAATAGATAATTCCTACTTTACACAAATTGTTCCAAAGAACAGAACCACAGATAAGGCTTCCAAACTCATTTTAGGACTCCAGCATCACCTAAATGCCTGAACTGAATAACAACAATAAAGCAAAACCGTCATCTAATATCACTTATGAACACAGATATAAAAATCTTAAAGTAGGGGCACCTGGGTGGCTCAGTCAGTTGAGCATCCAAGTTCATCTCATGGTTCATGAGTTCGAACCCCATATCTCGCTCGCTGCTGTCAGCACAGAGCCCACTTCAGATCCTCTGTCCCCCATCTCTGCCCCTACCCCACTCACACTCTCTCTCTTTCTCTCTCTCAAAAATAAACCCAAAAAACATCTCAGGGGCGCCTGGGTGGCTCAGTCGGTTGAGCGTCCGACTTCGGCTCAGGTCACGATCTCGCGGTCCGTGAGTTCGAGCCCCGCGTCGGGCTCTGGGCTGATGGCTCAGAGCCTGGAGCCTGCTTCCGATTCTGTGTTCCCTCTCTCTCTGACCCTCCCCCGTTCATGCTCTGTCTCTCTCTGTCTCAAAAATAAATAAAGTTAAAAAAAAAAAAAACCATCTTAAAGTAGTAGCTATTCAAAAATCCAGTAATGTATATAAAAATAATACAGCAAGACTGTGACAAAAGCCACTAGAGTTCCGTATGTCCATTCTTCTCTTTGTCTTTAGCCAGAAGAACCCTGATTTTCAGCAATGTGCCCTGCTCGTTGTACATTGCTTCCCAACTAAGACTATACATCTCATAGCCTCCCTTGCAGCTAGATGCCACATGATGAGGTTTTAGCCAATGTGATGTACCTGAGCATGTCATATGTAATTTTCAGAAAGTCTTTTTTACAAGGAAGGACTGTGTCCCTCCTCTCTTCCTCCTTGGTACTTCTCAGAATACAGATAGGACTGGCTGGAGCTTGGGCATCACCTCCTGGGAAGGAGGTGATGCACAGAGTGCAAGACCAGCAAGATAGAAAAAGCCTGGATCCTGACACTGCACTTCTACCTCCAGGCTTTTCTTTTTCTAAGTGAAGGAGAAATTCACTTAAGATACTATTGAGGTTCCAGGCACCTGAGTGGTTCTGTCAGTTCAGCGTCCGACTTTGGCTTAGGTCATGATCTTGCAGTTCACAAGTTCGAGCCCCACACTGAACTCTCTGGTCAGCACAGAGCCCACTTTGGATCCTCTCTGTCTCCCTCTCTCTCTGCACCCCCTCAAAAATAAACATTAAAAAAATTTTTTTAAAGATTCTATTGAGGCTCTGCTACTTCCAGCAAAACTTAATCCAAACTGACAATAGCATCAAGCAGGGTTCATCCCAGGAATGAAATAATGGATCAACATGGAAAATCTATTAATATAATTCACATTACAGATGAAAGGAGAAAATCTATGATCATCCAAGTAGATTCTGAACAAGCATGCAATAAAATTCCAGCTCATTTTCTATTTAAAATAAAAATGAAACTTCTTAGCCAACTAGGAATAGAAGGGAATTTCCTTAACCTGATAAATAGTATCCACTTAAATCTGTACCAAACATCACCTTACTTGTGAGCAGGATTTGAGAAGATAACCACCAGTGTCAGGAATGGGACAAGACTGCTATACTCCACAGTGAACTAGAAGTCCTACACAATGCATTATTGCAAGAAACAGAAATTAAAAGAATACAGATTTAAAAGAAATATCCTTATTTACAGAAGACATGACCAACTATATAGAAAATCCATCATGATTTTCAGACAAACTATGAGTCCTAATAAGAGACAGCAGCTAATCTGCTGAATACAAAAATCAACGTATAAAACTTTATAATCTTCCCGTGCACTGGTAGTGCCCAATTAGAAAATAAAATAGAAAAAAGAGGTCCTCTATGATGCAAAAGGCTATCACCTTTCTTCTGTATCAGGAAACATTCCTGCTTACTAGCCTCCCCATACTCACTATTATTTCCCTCAAATTCATTCTCCACTTAGCAGCTAGTGATCTTTTGTAAACACAAATTAGATCCTGTCATGCTTCTTTCACCTTTTAATGGCTACTCATTAGTTATAATTAAATTCCAGTTCTTTATCATGCCCGTGCTCTGCATGACCTGACCTCTGCCTATTCTCCAATCCACTCCCTCACCACTGCCCCATCTCGTTCCACACCAGCCCCAGAACCTTCTTTTGGTTCCTGATGCATGTCAAACTCTGTCCTGCCCAAGTGCCTTCACATATGCTATTCCCTCTTCCTGGTACCCTTCCACCAACAATCATCACCTGAGTATTCCCAGTCAATCCTTGAGTTACCCACTTACCCTAAATAAGATCCCTTCTCTCTTAGATTTTTTCTTTCATATTCCCACCATAACATGTAATAATATCCCATTACATATTACACCATAATGCATGATCATATTTCTTTCTGTGGAGTATTTATTCACTGCCTTGGTTCCCTTCCAAGCCATAACTTCTGTGAGGGCAAGACTCATGTCTTTGATGTTTCCATGAGCCTTTAATAGGAACAGTCATATAAGAGATGCTCAATGAGCATTTTCTGAATGAATGAATGAATGAATGAATGAATGAAAGTTTACTGATTTAGCCAGAATCTCAGTAGAATGTCTACTGCACTCTTCCCAGGATTCAGGCTTGTTAGGAAGAATAGGGGACCCCCAGGGGTCTCACTGGATGAGGGACCAAGAAGCCTTATAAAGGAGTGAGTGTGGGTAGTGGGTTTGGTTGATGGTCCACAGAGCAGCATTAGAGTTGGGGGAAGAGTTCTGAACACAGAGCTGCCTCCCTCCATGACTCCTACCCCACCAATCAGGAACTCAGGTCATGGACTTGTGAATTGGGTTTGCCATAAAGTGCTCCTTTCCTGGGATCTTTGTGGAATATTAAGAGTTTGGAGGACAGTGGCTTTCAGGAGCAATGGAGGCAACAAGGCAGCTATTGATCACCCTTGGTGGAAGCATTTACAGCCTCAGGAGCATATGGAACTGCAGGGAGCTGGAGCGTGCATAAAGAAAACTGGTGCAGCCCACAGGAACCCCACGACTTGATCAGGCGCGCGCACACACACACACACACACACACACACACACACTACTCCCAGGGGTTCCCAGAAACAGCTAACAGAACTTTAGGGGAGGTCAAGAGGCCCAACAGTGGCAGCTAGGAACAGCTCAAGGGGCTGCTACTAAGACTCTAGCTTTATTCCTCTAGTGCGTATGGCCTGGACAACACAGATTACCATGAAACTCTTGCAGCCGCCGTACTTCGGGCCACTGGCCTGGTGGCATTGCAGCCCAGAGGGCAGATGGGCCACTGTGGCACTGCCACATGGTCATTAGAGAAAGCATCTTCCCATAGGGAGCCAACAACAGAGGGACTCCTCCCAGTATCCCCTCCAGAGCTGAATGCTAATTTTTCAGCTGGAAATTAAGGAAGCAGTGTTTCTGAGGCCACCTAATGCCAGAATAGTGGCTGCTGGTAACTCTACCATCTCAGGCATGTAATAGGTACCCCTGACTGGTTAAATGCTTGTGTGAGCCAAGTGAGGAGGAGTATTACATTTGCCAGAGGCCCCTGAGAGGCAATCTTCATGTTTATTTGTTTCTTTTTGAGCTCACATACTTGTACACCACAGGTCATAAGGAGGGATTAGGAAAATCCTGCTATCCCCTATAAAGGACAGTTGTTGGAGGCCTGCTCAGCACCTACCTGTTACCTCTCCCTACCAGCCCCTTCCTCCAACCACTCCTGTTGCCTCGGAACACCTGGGACAGGCACGGGTACAAGGAGAACTCACTTTAGATCTGATGGCTGCCCTGCTGACATCTCCAAGGGTAACCTCTGTGGCTGCCCAGACTCCTCCCCATTAGGAGGGCTCTAGTCGCAGTCCAGAAAGAGAGGGTGTGCAGTCAGACCGCACCAATTAGGGCACTGTGCAGCCTCCTCTCCTCTTCTCCCCCAAGGAAGCCTGAGATAGCCCCACCCAGACCTACCTCTTGTCCTCTTCCACCTGAACACCAATGGAGTGGAACTCTCTTCGACTCCTGTTCTCCGTGTCCGAATCCGAGATAGTCTCCACCTGGCGGCAGGGTAGCGGGAGTCAGTGGCCGGGGCTAGACAAGGGACACAAGCTCTCCGCAGGCAGAGGGGTGAGCAGAGGCTGAGCCCCAAGCCAGTGGGCAGATTCTGCAAAGACAATCTGACCCAACAAGAAAAGAGACCCAGGAGGTCAGAGGCATCGTACTGGCAACCAGTAGAGGCGATGGCTCCACGACAAGTGACAAGGGAGTGGGCCGGGACTGGTTGTAAGGGCCCTGTCGATGACCAGGCGCAGAGCAGACCAAGGAAAAGGTCAACCCATCCCCACCGGCCAGGGCCTGAGCTTGCTTCGGCGCCTCGTCCTGCCGTACCTGCACCCCAATGGACGGCCGCCACTTCCGCTGCCGCGCCAGGCTCCGCAGCTCCTCCCTGCCAGGAATGGTCTTGATGATGAGTGTAGGGGGCTTGGGGCTGGCCCGGGGTGGCACCGGAGCCAACTCCAGGGTGCGCGCGCCCATGGCCGGGCCGTCCAGCCCGTCCGCGGAGCTGCAGCGCCGGGCGGGGCCCTCGGCGGCCGTGAAGCTCTCGTGGGCGGAGTCGGTGCTGCTCTGGGCCGTGATGGAGATGCGGGGCGGGGCCTGGCTTCCCGGCGGGATGGGGGACGGGGCCTTTCTGAAGTTGAAGGCTGTGGCCGGAACGCAGAAACGCAGCGGGTGAGAAACTCGCGTCCCATCGGGTGTCTTGTGACCCACCGCCCCACACCCACGCGGTGCCCGAGGAGGCAGCAGGCACGCGTCCTCCAAGCGCTGCTATGTACAGAGCCGAGGCTTGTTCTCCCCATCATGCGGCCCAGAGAGGCAAGCCAGCTGCCCAAGATCACACAGCACAGCTGTGACTGGGGCCAGCGCCAGAGCCCAGGGCACTCTCCAACCTAGGGCCGGGCGGGGGGGCAGAGAGGGCACACTCACAGGAGCCGGGCCTCCCTGAGACAGAGGCAGGGGCAGCAAGGAGGGGCAGGCAGTCGTCGTCTTGAGAGCAGCCGGCCTGGATGGCCCGGAGGTAGCTGTGGCTCCGCATGCGGAAACAGCCGGGCAGGTCCAGGGCGTCCACTGCCTGGGACTCGAGTTCCCCAAACACAGACCCGCACACGGCCTCCAGCTGCTGGTTCAGCTCCTCACTGAGCTGGGGGCAGGGGGTAGGGACGATAGTTACAGGGGTGCTGGGATGAAAGCGGGTGTCTCTGAGGCGCATTGCCTTAGGAATATATCTGGATCTGCAGAGACTGCCTCTGTGTGATGCTGGGACGAAAAGAAACCCTCACTCTGTGCAAAGAAGGATTGAGGATCCTATGCCCTGTGCGGCTCTTCAGGCCTGCCTCCACTGTCTTGGGGTCTGTTCTTTACCCTACATACTTCTCCTTCCATCCCATCTATGCCTCTCCTGGACACCTGGGACCGCGTCATCTTTCTCTCCACCTACAGCCAGCCCCTCACATTTCTCTCACCTGACCCAGAGGGAGAGGACCAGGGACATCCACCCTCCTGCCCAGTATGGAGGTGGGGAACTGCAGGGAAGGCAGTGCGCGCCTTTTATTTTATTATTTATGATCCATTACATTACAAAACTGATTGCACCCTATAGAGATATATATACCATGGGGCAGGGCAGAAATTAATGGGTAAGTGATGGAGCAAAAGTTTTTGTTTTGATATTTTGTGGTACAGAATCCATGGTGGTTTAAAAAAAATTAAAGCAACTAAGAAAAAAAGCAAAACGAAAATTCTGTTCATGGAACCGTGTCCCCTAGCACTGCACTAAGACTAAATGTACCGCAGAGATTGCAGCATCGTTTGTATTATATGAGAAAACTGGCACAAAGGAAAAATAAAGGTAGGTGGTCCAGGGATAAGTTCTACACCCAGAGCACAGGATGAGTACAAGTTTGACCCTGAGCTTCAGAGCAGCCAAAGCATCAAGGAGTGTAGCTTGCAGGTTGCCTGCAGCACAGGCTACAGAGCCAGACCCGCCTGGACTCAGATGTTGGCTCTGCACCTTCCTAGCACTAACTACTTAAAGCTTTGGGGCCTCAGTTTGATCACCTGCCCAATGAGAATGATAATGGTACCATCTTCATGGGGATACTTAGGGGACTCAAAGAAAAACATGTGGGGCATTTGGTGCAGGTACTGGTACATCCTAAGCCTTCAGTGGATGACATGTGAAGGTCTCAGGACCTACCTGGAAACAAGCCACTGCTCTTGAGAACCACAACTATTCCCTGTTATTGAGCCCAAGAGAAATCCCCCCATGAGTGATTACGTAGAGACCATTGGAGGAAGTCATGGATAAGGTCCTCGGTAGCATCCACATGGTAAATATGACACCAAGTGTCCCATGGCTGCATCTTGTGACATCTCCCAGGAGATTCATGACATCATATTTATGTGCAATCAACAGATAAAGTAGTGGCTTGGCTCACGTGTAAAATGCAACTTGACATTTCCATAACTCCACCTCCAAAGCATAACATGACATCACTAAATTCTACCTCAAATTGAGCAGAAATTTCCATCCAATTCTACTGATCTTAATTTGCCCAAACTAAGGCTCAGAGAGAGCCGATGAACTGTCCAAAGATGCCCAGCTTGTAAGTGATTTACCAAAGTTAAATGCCAGGTTTCCTGGCTCTTTTCCCAGGCTGACTGAGCATCAGAATCTCCTGAGGACCTTGTTAAACCTACCTTAACTCAAGCTCCACTCCAAGGATCTGAACCCAAGGCTCTCTAACCATATGCCTCTCTTTGCTTTGGCTGCTTCAAAGCTCAGGGACAAAATTTTGTGAAAATTTGGATTCAGTGGTTCCAGTGTGGGCCCAGTAATCAAAAAGGAGTGTCTGGACTTCTTTCTGTGGCTTGTTCTAAAGTAACTTCATTAAAAATAATAATAATAAAATAAAATAAAGTAATTTCATTACAAGTGTACAGAAATCACAGGTCATGGAAAAATCAATCCAAGATCCTGTAGAAGTTAAGTTCTGCCATGTTTGGCACAGGCCACACTTCTGTGGCACCTGTGGTTTTCATCATGACTTCTGCAAGTTTCCTATCTCTGGACCTCTGGGGTACCAAGGACCAGTTTTATTTCCTAAAGCTCAGAAACTGATCTAACTCCTGCTATTTCTAGGCCAGGCTCAAGATACTCCCCAACTAGAACCAATCCAGCTCAGAGAGTCCCTTCTGGGGCATAGGAGAGTTGATCTAACTCCAGTAGAGAGCATTCTGGATACCACAGATGGAAGGAATCTCATTTTGCAGCTCATCTCTGTATCTCCAAGCCTCTTCTGTGTGTAAAGTTCTAGACATAATATCTGGCATATAGCAGAGGGTCTTAAATCACAATGACAGTACCTTTCAGAGGCCTCTCCTTCCCAGAGTCTCTGAAGCTCTTGAAATCCCAACCATATGCTATTCCTATGACCAATTCTATCCAAGGCAGACAGAGGGAAGATGAGAAACTCCCTGGGGACACACTTTCTATCTCTACTGGCCAAGAGGAGCTTCTGAAGTGTTCCCACAAGGGACCAGGACCTAAGGGAAACACAGAATTGTATAGACTCCCAGAGGAATATTGCACCGGTGTTGATCTTTACTGTATTAGAATTATAAAATTGTAACATTGTGCTGTGAATTCTCCTATTATCCCTGCACTGTCTTCCACCCTGTTTCCCCCAGCCCCCACTTTCAGTAGAGTCAAAGTCAAAGAATCCTCTTAGAAAATAGGAACCTTAGCCTTTTTCCAAATCAGACTCAGAATCGGTAAATATTTCCCAGGGTGTGGGATATTTAGCAGAAAACGCTTTGCTTGGGTCTAACTGAAATTGTCCGTGCTGGAGTTGGCAGGTTCATCTGGGGGCTACGCAACATCCTCCATAGTTTACCTGTGTCATTTAGTTTAGCTAACCTTGGAAAACACTCCCATTTCAAAACACTCTAAAACACTGGATAAAATATAAGAAATGTTTTATATGCATAGCTGAGCTCACAAGAAAGCACGATGTGTCCCCAGGGGACAAAAGCAAAGAGGAGACTAGAAAATCAGAATATTAACTGTGTGAGTCAGGGCTGCAAACAGCCCAGGGGCGGTGGAAGGTGGGGGTGCAGGTTGCTGGTCTCAGGGACTAACGGGTTTAGGTATTAACACTCACTTGGGTGTAGGAGTAAGGCGCTGGGCCCACATGAAACACAGCATTGGAAATGAGAACCTCCATAAAGGTAGGAAAGGGGAAACCTTTCATGAAAAGTAGACTAAAAAAAAATTAATTATCAGCACAGGATGATAATAGGAAGCTAGTCTGTAATCTAGGCACTGGAGGGAGGGAGAAGTAGGCCAATGTTCTAAGATTTTTGTAGCCACAAGCTGGTCTTCACATAGATACAGGATTCTGTCTGCATAGGCCTGGGTG